>NW_012115489.1:6342253-6345128 GCF_000951035.1 Colobus angolensis palliatus | reverse complement strand
TTTTTTGTATTTTTTAGTAGAGACGGGGTTTCACCATGTTAGCCAGGATGGTCTTGATCTCCTGACCTCGTGATCCGCCCATCTCGGCCTCCCAAAGTACTGGGATTACAGGCTTGAGCCACCACGCCCGGCCTGTCATGGGGTTCTTATAAGGCTGAAATCCAATAATGGATACAAAAATACTTTAAAAATTAGGCATGGATTTCTACAGCCATGAGAGAGTTTCTAGAACTAGACCTGGATGGCCCCAAACAACTAGAAAATTGGACAAAATATATAAAAAAACTGTTTTCAACCATTGGACAATAGTCAGCATAGGACTCTTATCTTTGAGAGAAGGGGCAAAAACAAGATGATCCCTATGAGCTTCCTTAATTTCTGTTTTTTCTTTTTTTTTTGAAACAGAGTCTCGCTCTGTTGGCCAGGCTGGAGTGCAGTGGCACAATCTCGGCTCACTGCAACCTCTGTCTCCCAGGCTCAAGTGGTTCTCCTGCCTCAGTCTCCTGAGTAGCTGGGATTACAGGTGTGTGCCACCACACCTGGCTCATTTTTGTATTTTTAATAGAGATGGGGTTTTACCATGTTGGCCAGGCTGGTCTTGAACTCCTGACCTCAGGTAATCTGCTGTCCTTGGCCTCCTCGCAGAGTGCTGGGATTACAGGCATGAGCCACCGCGCGTGGCTGAGCTCCCTTAATTTCTACCTGAAGGTAGTCTCCAGGGAATGGGCACATGGAAGAGGAAACCAGATAGACCACAGTGGTCTTACTGAGTGAGGAGATGGAGATTGGACTTTGGAGAGGCTGACACAGCCAGAAGTTGCAGAGTAGAGTACCAGAGAAGAGGAAGCTACTCAGAGAAAAAGCTCCAGAAGTCTATGAGGTCCCTTTGAGTCTTTGTTGAACATTAAGCCATGCAACTATGGGAGAATTTCTGTAAATCCAGAGAAAATGACTGAGAAGTTGTAAGCTGAACCATTCCCAGCATTCATGCAGAGCAGAGAGCTATTCAAGCTTCAACCATTCAGAATGGAGTGTCTTTGATGGTCACCAGAAATATTTACTGGAGTCACAGGGGGTTATTTCTTAGTAGAATGACTACACTATCCCTGGAGGGAAGGCTACTCCAGACCTTCCCTAGAAAAGCTTTAAAAATAGGTTTTGAAGGTTTCAAACTGATACTTTCAAACTTGACTGCCTGCCAGAATAGAGCCCAGTATTTTTAGTCAACAGTGTAATGTTTAAAATATTCAGCATCTAATAACAAAAAAATCACTAGACATACCAAAGAGTCGGAAGCTGTGACCCATAAATAGGAGACAAATCAGTCAATAGAAACAGATTCAGAAATAACATAGATGATGGAAGTAGTGTACAAAGAGGTTAAAATGGTAATATAACTATATTCATATAATTAAAGGGAAACAAACATAATGAGGAGTGAAATGGAAGATATATTAAAAAAGGAACATCTAGAAATGAAAAATACGATATCTAAAATAAAAAATATACTGAACAGTTATGCTAGTCTGGGTCCTTCTAGAAGCACATGCCAAGACTGGCTTAAACATGCAAAGATTTCATTAGGGGAATCACTGTATGAGAGGACATGGGGTGGGAACTGAGTAAATCTGGGAGAGCTATGCTTGTCTGACCCCCAGTGAAGGGGAGAGAGAGGGAAGGTTGGATGGAAATGTCTTAGGCTGTCATATAATCTAAAGAAAGTTGAACAATACCTTGGATAGTCCTAAAGTCAGAGTTGTCCCTCATTGGAGTCCCATGCCCCTCAGAAGTGAACTGGTTGTCTTATTTCTGCTACTTCCAGTTAATGTGGAGAAAAGCCATGAGATATTTATCCTTGCTGCAAATGTGGCCATGGATTTCAGAGTGTAGCAGCTGAGGTCAGCTGGAGGTCTATGCAAGATAATCGAATGACATCATTAAAGTTTTGAAGGAAAGTAAAACTGCCAACTTAGAATTCTTTGTACCACAAAAATATCTTTCAAAAATGAAGGCAAAATAACTTTATTGGACAAACAAAAGCTAAGATAACCCATTACCAGTAGGCCTGGACTTCAAGAAATATTAAAAGAGGCCGGGCACGGTGGCTCAAGCCTGTAATCCCAGCACTTTGAGAGGCTGAGACGGGCGGATCATGAGGTCAGAAGATCGAGACCATCCTGGCTAACATGATGAAACCCCGTCTCTACTAAAAAAAATACAAAAAACTAGCCAGGCGTGGTGGCAGGCACCTGTAGTCCCAGCTACTCGGGAGGCTGAGGCAGGAGAATGGCGTAAACCCGGGAGGCGGAGCTTGCAGTGAGCTGAGATCCAGCCACTGCCCTCCAGCCTGGGCGACAGAGCGAGACTCAGTCTCAAAAGAAAAAAAAAAAAGAAATATTAAAAGAAATTATTTAGGTAGAAAGAAAATCATGCCAGATAGAAATTTGTATCTTAAGTGAAGAATGAAAGGGTTCTGGAAGTGGTAACATGGGTAAGTATGAAGACTGATTTAAAAAACAATTAAATTCTTTAAAAAGATGATTGATATTAAATAACGGCAACATTTTGCAAAATTATATAGAAGTAAATATATAACAATTGTAATAGAAAGCATGAAGGGATAAATGGAATTATATTGCTCTTAGGCTGTTATGTTGTATTCAAACGTAGACCCTAGAGAAACCATTAAAAAATAATAAAAGGCTTATAAGCCAATAATGGGGTTACATAAAACAATTAGAAGCTGAATACTTTTTTTGTTTTTTAAAAAGCATCATTTGGCCTGTAATCCCAGCACTTTGGGAGGCCGAGACGGGCGGATCACGAGGTCAGGAGATCGAGACCATCCTGGCTAACACGGTGAAACCCTGTCTCT
>NW_012115489.1:6325791-6340927 GCF_000951035.1 Colobus angolensis palliatus | reverse complement strand
GGAGTGCAGTGGCCGGATCTCAGCTCACTGCAGTGTTTCACCGTGTTAGCCAGGATGGTCTCGATCTCCTGACCTCGTGATCTGCCCACCTCGGCCTCCCAAAGTGCTGGGATTACAGGCATGATCCACCACACCCAGCCTATAGAAGAACTCTTACAACTCAGTAGGAAGAAGACAAGGTATTCATGTAAAGAATGGGTAAAAAGTTGAAGCAGATGCTTCACAAAAGAAAATACATGAATGGCTAAGAAGCATATGAAAAGTTGCTCAACATTATTAGTCATCAAGAACTTTCAAATTAAAACCACAATGAGATACTATTACCTAGTTACTAGAATGCTAACATTGAAATGATTGACAGTATCAAGTGTTGGCAAAGATATGGAGCAAGTTAAACTTTTATACATTGCTCTTGAAAATGTAAAATAGCTTTACCTCTTTGGCAAACTGTCTGGTTGTTTCACATATTTCATTTCATTTTATTTTTGAGATGGAATCTTGCTCTGTTGCCCAGGCTGGACTGCAGTGGCATGATCTCGGCTCACTGCAACCTCCACCTCCCGGGTTCAAGCAATTTTCCTGCCTCAGCACCCCCGACTAGCTGGGATTACAGGTGCGCACCACTACACCTGGCTAATTTTTGAATTTTTAGTAGAGACGGGGTTTCACTGTCTTGGCCAGCCTGATCTCGAACTCCTGACCTCAGGTGATCTGCCTGCCTTGGCCTCCCAAAGTGCTGGGATTACAGGTATGAGCCACTATGCTTGGCCTTTTCCCATAAAATTAAATATATACTTTACTGTACAATCTCACAGTTTTATTCCTAGATACTAACTCAGAAGAAATGAAAACATGTATCCACACAAAGACTGTTCTAACAATGTTTCTAGCAGCTTTATTAATAGTATCCATGAACTGGGACAACCTAAATGTCCATCAGCAGGTGAATGAATGAATAAATTGTGGTATTTCCATACGATAGTATTCTACTGAGCAGTAAAAAGAAATGATTGACATCTCAAATACATTATGCTAAGGGAAAGAAGTCAGAAAGAGTATATACCATCTGATTCCCATTTTATAACTCTGTCTAAAGACAAATTAATCCACAGTGACAGAAAAAATCAATAGTTGCCTGGGGTCAGCAGTTGGGGTAGGTTTCCTGAGAAAGGGGCACAGAGAACTTTTTGGATTGACAAAAATGTTCTTTGTTGTGATGGTTGTGGTTGTGTTGACATGAGTGTATACATTTCTCAAAACTCATCAAAAAGTATGCTTAAAGTGGACACATTTTTTGATACATAAATTACACACCAGTAAATTTGATTAAAAAAACAAAGTTTTGAGTGCTTGTCAAATGTAAAATAATTCTATATTTGTTTCATATATCTTTATATGTGTTCATGATGTATTTGTGTTCTGAATTTGCTGTTATATTGCAAGTTAATTGATAGAAGAGATAATTTAGATTTCAGTAAAATTTCAAATCTGAATGTTACGTATTTTGGGATCTTGGTTATTTTATCACTCTGTCAGCCTTCTTTAGTAACTCTTGTGCATCACTTGTAGGATAGTAGCAGAAGTCCCCAGTCTTTTTTTTGTTTTTGTTTTTTGTTTTTGAGATGGAGCCTTGCTCTGTTGCCCAGGTGGCTGGAGTGCAGTAGCACGATCTTGTCTCATTGCAGTCTCCACCTTCCAGGTTCAAGCGATTCTTGTCCATCAGCCTCCTGAGGAGCTGGGACTACAGGTGTGTGCCACTATGCCCGGCTAATTTTTTGTGTGTTTAGTAGAGATGGGGTTTTGCCATGTTGCCCAGGCTGGTCTTGAACTCCTGGACTCAGGTGATCCTCCCGCCTCAGCCTCCCAAAGTGCAGGGATTACAGGCGTGAGCCACCATGATCAACCTTGAGTGGTTTTTAAATTCAGAAGTCTTACCTTAGAGTATTCATGATTCTTTTTACAAAAATCTGATTTACTCTTCTACCCAACCCCCAAGAAATTTTAGTGCTTAATAGAGATGATATAGTGAGTATAGTGGTTAAGAATGTAGATTTTGAAGTCAGATTACCTCCATTCAAATCCCAGCTTTATCATTTCTATCTACATAAACTTTGGGCAATTATTCTTTGTCAGTTTCTACCTCATTGGTCAAATGGTGATACATATCTTATAGAATTTTGGAGGATTAAAGAGCAAAGTCCATGTAAAAGCATGTTACCTAGCACCTAATAAGCACCAAGTGAATGTACTTTAGATATAACAATTTAGGATTTTATATGTTCTTGGTATATTTCCTGCAGTGGTAATATATATTTTTGTAAATTATTTTGTTCAAATGTCTTTTTCTAGAATTATTACAAACTAGGTTATACCTTCTCAAGAGTCATGGTGTTAGTCCCAACTTTGACATGTTGGCTTTTAAAGTTTCAGCCACTAGATGGTGATATTTGACTGTCTAGCTAACTGGTCTAATTTTTCTGTTAGAATCAGTTGTATGTGTATGAAGCAGGAATATAAATTAGAATTTACCATGCGTTTTGTTCTTGTGTAGAAAAGTATACCTACTAATGTAAATTTGAGGGTGATCTTGCTGTGTGACCTACATTCTACAGATTACTCACATCAATATATTTAATGACAGTGGTTTTGCCTCATGTTCTGTGGAAAAAAACAGATACAATTCTTGTAGAATGACTTTATTTTCTCACCAGCACATCTTCCAACCTTATTATATTTGTGCCTATATGATCTGTCATCATTCCATTGTAATGAAGTGCCCTGCTCTTATCAAAGGCCCACCACTCCACTTGTACTCTAGACCCCATCCCTTTGTGCCTTCTCAGGAACGTTGTTCTAAAATAGTCCTCTCATTTTTATATCATCTGTTTCTCCTTTTCTCTCGGCTCCTTCTCACTGGCATGCAAACATACGCTAATAACATCCATTTAAAAAGCTTCTTTCCAAATGCTCTGATGTTTCTCTGCTCCCCCTGGACTACAAACTCCATTTCTTGGTGAACCATCCAGTCATATTTCTGTCCCCGTGAATCCACTGAAACTGCTTTTGTAAAGGTTATCAGTGACTTCCGTGTTGTCAAATGCAGTCATCACTTCTCTGTTCTCATTTATTGTGCTTCTCGTCCTTCATCATAGGTGACCACGCTCTCCTAAATGCACTGCTGTCTCCTCTTCCACACCACCATGCTGTCATGCTTGTCCTTGTCTCCATGTCTTCTCTTTTTTAATCTTTGCTTGCTCCTTTCCTTTTGCTCTCCAGATCAACAGTCATCTGTGTTTGTGGAGCTATTGCCAGCTTAACATGGACCTTGTATTTATTCTTCTTTCTTCATGCCTTACTTCTGTTTTTCCCTCACTCTTGATTGCCTAGGATCCTACCCACTCAATAAAGATTTAGCCAGTAAGCTTTGGCATCAGGCGCTGTTTTCCAGGTAACCCAGATTATCCTGGATTTCTTTCTTTTTTTCACTCATACCAAGTCCAAGTTGAGCCAACTTTACATTTTCAGTGTATTGTAAATCTTTTTCCCCTTTCTGTTTTCACTGCTGCTATCCTTATCTATGGTTATCTCATACCTAAATTACTTTGGTTGTCTCCTATCTAGCCTCCCTGTGTACATTTTTGTACCCTTACTGTCTGTTCTTCTCCCCTGGGTCTGACTGATCTTTTAAAAATGTAAATCGATAATTCATGTCTCACTGTTGTATAAAAACTGTGGATTCTTCATCACACATACAGTTAAATCCACATGCATAACTATGGCTTATTGTATTCTCTGTGATCATGGCTTTGGCCCACCTCCCTGAACTCTGACTTCCCTTCCTCTGGTTTTATTTCCTTTCCACAAAACATGGTTTGGTCCTTCCCCAGGTTCTTCCCTTTGCCTGGAATGAACTTTCTCCAGATTTTCAGTTGTCTGACCCCGTTTTGTCACTCAGGTCTCAGCTTGAATGCGTTCCTAGGAAGACCTTTCTTGGCCGGGCGCGGTGGCTCAAGCCTGTAATCCCAGCACTTTGGGAGGCTGAGACGGGCGGATCACGAGGTCAGGAGATCGAGACCATCCTGGTTAACACGGTGAAACCCTGTCTCTACTAAAAATACAAAAAACTAGCCGGGCGAGGTGGCGGGCGCCTGTAGTCCCAGCTACTCGGGAGGCTGAGGCAGGAGAATGGCGTAAACCCGGGAGGCGGAGCTTGCAGTGAGCTGAGATCCGGCCACCGCACTCCAGCCCGGGTGACAGAGCAAGACTCCGCCTCAAAAAAAAAAAAAAAAAAGGAAGACCTTTCTTGACCGCTCATTCCGAGTAGCCACTAGGTCACTCCCTACCACATTCCTCCATTTGTCTTTTATCATGGCACTTACATTTTAACTTAGTTTGTTGTCTTTCTTTCTCTTTCCTCTTCTAACATGCATACACTTTAGAAAGTAAAATCTAGAAGAATAGTAGGGATTGTATCTTGTTGGGTGCTGCATGCTTAGTACTTATTACTAGAATTCTACCTGTCCCAGAGTAGGTGCCCAGTAAATATTTATAAAGTGAATAAGCTGTTAACTAGATAGCTCATTAAATTTAAAGCCACAGTAAATTAGAAACCTAATTGGGAGTAAAGTAGCTAAACATGTTGACATTTCTGTCTGGTAAGTGAGTGTGCTATCTAACTTATTTAGCTTGATCACCAGCTGTTCTTTACCTCAGTATAGGGCATTATTTCATCCTGCCCTATTGTAGTCCATGGAACTATTCCCTTTGCTTCCTTCCTTGTGCTAGTTCAGTTGCATACTGTTAAGATTGTCCTTAAACTGGCGGAATCAGACTTTGGTCATTTATTAACCACAGTGACTTTAAACCAAGTTTTTATCATTTAATGCTTCCTATCCAACAGCTGCAGTAGGGCTGTGTCTGTTCAGTCTGTTCCAAACTGAAGTTGAATTAAGAGATATGCTGCAGAAGTTACCAGAGACTATTGATTTGTTCAGTGCCAAGTTTCCTGTGATCTAAAAATGGAGGAACCAAGTGGTGCCACCCTTCGTTTGCAGGCCAAGAGAAGTAAACCAAAGAGAGATGAGAAGGGGGAATAATTGAATAAGCTGATGATAGTGAAGTAAATGTCCACCATTTCTTGCTTTGTTTAGTGTGGAAAAGAGCTTACTTGTTCCTTTAAACCTTTATAGGCCTGGTTGGCAACAAAGCACATCTCATTGAGTGATGCCTCTGCTGGCAGCAATGGTTATGTTTTCAAAATAAAAGGCAGTGCAGTCGAGAAGACAGGACATTTTTCTTTTTTCTCGAATCTGTGAGCCTGTGTTTACATGTGTGTGTGTATGTGTGTTTGTATGTACATGTATATGCACACATGCATACCTGCTTAATATAAAGAAAAAACTAGTGATGGTCATTGTCACCTTGAACCTCTTAGTTTATTTTGTACCTCGGACAACTTAAGCTTAGGAACATAAGCAGCTTTGTGGGGTTGGAGATGGGATAAGCCATCCTGTTCTCAGCAGTAGTGCTAGTGGTATTTTGGGCAAGACAGATCTTTATTGTGCAGGCTTGCTCTTTGCCTTGAAGACTGTTAACATCCCTGACCCTCTGCCACTAGTGCCTCCAAGTCACAGTGATGACCACAAATGCCTTCTGTGGGGCGATAACTTCCTCTGGTTGAGTTGGGCAGAAAATAGGACTGGAAGTAAAAAGTAAATTTGACAAATATGATAAGCTTTTAACAGTGGTTGGGACAAGTAGATCTAGGGTTGGCAAACTTTATTTGTGAAAACAGCCTGTTTTTATAAATAAAGTTTTATTGGGACACAGCAATGCCCATTTTTTGAATGCATTGTTTATGGCTGATTTTGGGATACAGTAATAGAGTTGAATAGTTGTGATAGACTGTATGGTTCACAAAGCCTAAAGTATTTACTATATGGACCTTTACTATGTCACTCCTTGCTCTAGAGACCAAAGACCTTCAGCTCCTTCCTCACAAGCTGTCAAAGACTCCTGAAACCTCAAATATCCAAGGTCATAAGGTCCCTCTGCTAAACCTAGAATTCTAATGTTTTTGTTTTTTTCTACCCATATTCACATTCCCCTAGTCTTGGGATTTCTTATAATTTCTGTACATGAAATAATGAATGGAACAAAGTAAGAATTAACATTTTTACCACTTTTGTCTTAGGATAGAATTTGTTTTTATTACCATTTTTTTTTTTTTCCTGTTAAGAGCATGCTACATCTGTCCCCTCTTTGCACGCTTTATATGCTTCTCTCTGCTGCCTTCAGGAGTTGGAGAAGGTAGGACAAATGAAGCAGATAGAATCTGTTATATTAGGCCGGGCACAATGGCTCATGCCTGTAATCCCAGCACTTTGGGAGGCTGAGACGGGCAGATCAGTTGAGGTAAAGAGTTTGAGACCAGCCTGGTCAACATGGTGAAGCCCTATCTCTATGAAAATACAAAAATTAGCCAGGTGTGGTGGCGTGTGCCTGTAGTCCCAGCCACTCAGGGGACTGAGGCAGGAGAATCACTTGAACCCGGGAGGCGGAGGTTGCAGTGAGCCGAGATCATGCCACTGTACTCCATGTATTCCAGCCTGGGTGACAGAGCGAGACTGTCTCAAAAAACAAACAAAAAAATCTGTTATGTTATTACCTTCTACATTCCCAGAAATGTTCTGGGTACTGTAGAGCATATAAGCAAATCTACCCTTTGGTTCCTGAACTCATTAGAGAAGAGAAGACAAAAATACAAGAAGGAATTAGAGCAGAACTAAATGGGAGGCATACTTGATATAGTTACAGAAAGTATTGGTCTTGTATTTTTAAGAGCTAGCTTTAAATCCTGTCTTTTGTAGGACTTGGACAGTCCTTTAGCTGCTCTCAACCATTGGTTCCTCATCAATAAAGTGAGAACAAGTAATGCCAAACTTGAGGCCAGGCATGGTGGTTCACCCCTATAATCTCAGCACTTGTGGAAGCCAAGACAGGAGAATTGCTTGAGGCCAGGAGTTTGAGACCAGCCTGGGCAACATAGTGAGACCCTGTCTCTACAAAAATGAAAAAATAAAAAAATTAGCTGGGGATAGTGGCATGTGCCTATAATCCTAGCTACTCATGAGGCTGAGGTGGGAGGCCCTTGAGCCCAAGAGTTCAAGGCTGCAATGAGCTGTGATCATGCCAGTGCAACGGAGCAAGACTGTGTCTCTCAAAATAATTTTTTAAAAAGCAAATAATATTAACTTTTTGGGAAAATAATTGTATGTTAAATAGTTGTATTGAAAGTACTTTGTAAAACATAAAATGCTTTGGAAATACAAGTGTTGCTATGTGGTCTGAAGTGGTACTCATAGTTGGTGGGCTAGATCCACTGGAGGAGGTCTTCATGAAGAATGGAACATTTTAACTTGGTCTTAGAGGAGGAGCCCTTGAATAGATGAAGAGGAGTAGGAAGGCAATCTCAGATATGTGATATGGTTTGGCTCTGTGTCCCCACCCAAATCTCACCTTGAATTGTAAACCCCATGTGTCAAGGATGGGACCAGGTGGAGATAATTGAATTATGGGAGCAGTTTCTGCCATGCTGTTCTCATGACACTGAGTTCTCATGAGATCTACAGTTTTATAAGGGGCTTCCCTGTTTGCTCAGCACTCATTTCTCTCTCCTGCTTCCATGTGAAGAATGATGTGTTTGCTTCCCCTTCTGCCATGACTGTAAGTTTCCCGAGGGCTCCCAAGCCCTGCGGTACGCGTCAATTAAACCTCTTTCCTTTATAAATTTCCTAGTCTTGGGCAGTTCTTTATTGCAGCGTGAGAATGGACTAATACAGATGTGTGTGTGTATGTGTAGCAGGGGATCCATACTAACAAAGGCATGATATGTGGGTAGGGACTATAAAAACCCTGCCGAGTGGAGCACAGGTATGCGTAGGGAGTGGTAGAAAAAAGATTGGACAAACAGTCCAACCTTTTCCTCCTAATGGTGGAGGAAAGACATTTGCTACTATTAAGTCTTGCAGAATTTATTACTGCTATATTTGTTAGAAAATTGTGAGTGGAAGGATTGTTATGAAGGAATACATCGATAAATTAGTTTCCAAAGTTTTTCCTGTTGCATTTATAATAACATTTGGAAATATTGTTTAGAGAGACTTGAAATCACCCACAATATACCTAAAAAAGCACAAGCACTTTCTTTTTAGGTGATATAGTTACTACTTTTAGAGGTTGTATCATTAAGCTTAGTAGATAATGGCATCATGGTACCGAATTTCTTTAATGTTGTATATACTTTTATTATTACAAATAATCAGAAATGGTTGTTAAATTATACTAAGTATTGTTTAGTGGCATGTACTTTTTTTTCCTCCCTTATCTGTTACATATGAACCATTTCTAAGTTTTTCTGAGCATACGCTACATGATCATGTGGATTTTGTACTTTAATAAGTTGCTGGACTTAATTTGCTAATCCTTTATTTTGGATTTTTACATGTATTTCATGTACTAGAAAGTAGTCCAAAAAACTGTTGAAAGTACATGACTACTCCTCCTGAAAGTAGTCTAGAATGGTGTTTGCCTGGGGGTAGAGGAGGGGGCAATGAGGAGTTATTGTTTAACGGGTATGGAGTTTCAGTTTGGGAAGATGAAAAAGTTCTGGAGATGAGTGGTGGTGATGGTTGCACAAAAAGGTGAATGAACTGTATGTACTTAATGCTACTTAATGCCTCTAAACTGTACACTTAAATGGTTAAGATGGTAAATTTTACATTTTACTACAATAAATTATTTTGAAAGTCTAAAAAAAGATATATTGAAAATATGGCATTCATATAACTTTAACAACCACAGATATCGGGAAGCAATTCAGAAGTGGGATGAAGCACTACAGTTAACTCCAAATGATGCTACCCTATACGAGATGAAATCACAGGTAATAATTATGACGAATTTCACTTTCCTTATGAAATTGTGCTATGTTTGTTCGGTGAGTGAGCAATGATGAAGCAAAATAACATTTTCTCCCATTTTCTTTTTCAAATACCATTTATTTGGGAAAAAATATTTCACCATTATTTATGGCTCTGTCATGCATAAAATTGGAAATTCATTTGCCTTCACAATGAAGTTAACTGTTATTTTAGCCTAACTATTGTAAGATAGGAATAGATAGCTATCTTCTAAAGTCACTGGTGGGCAGGTGCCATGGCTCACGTCTGTAATCCCAGCAACTTGAGAGCCTGAGGTGGGTGGATCACTTGAGGTCGGAAGTTCGAGATCACCCTGGCCAACATGGTGAAACCTTGCCTCTACTAAAAATACAAATATTAGCTGGGAGTGGTGACACACGCCTGTAGTCCCAGCTACTTCAGAGGCAGGAGGATCACTTGAATGTGGGAGGCGGAGGCTGCAGTGAGCCGAGGGCCACTGCACTCCATCTTGAGTGACACAGTGAGACTCCATCTCAAAAAAAGATAAATAAATAAAAAATAAAAAGTCACTGGTCATCTCTTAGATGAAAAACATATGCTTTCCTTGTGAATTAAATGTAGTAGACTTAGCAAAATAGTTCAGTTTTCTTAAAAATGAGGATGGATTGGGTTCTAGATGAGATATTTCTAAAAATGGCTTATTTCTTAGCAAAAGGTCAGCATAGATGCAATTTTATTAATAGTTTAAAAATAACATTTTACTTTAAAAATATGTTTCTAATATTTTGTAGGAAAGTCTGTAAAGAAAACCTCTGAGCACTTGAATAGGTTATCCAAGTGATTTTAAAAGTCTCACACAGAGCATTAAACATATTTTTGGCAGGGAATTGTTGCAATTCAGCCTTAATCTGCACACCTAACAAATATTTTTCAAATGATGATCTCAAATATAGGACACACCATTTGTCACCTTTGACTTTAGTTTATCCAGGAAAAACCCAAATAAATTATGTCATCTGAATCCAGTGATATGAGAACCTTCATTTGGATGCCTTTAATTTTCAATCTTAAATATGTATATATGAATGACAGGTTTGTGGCAAACTTTATGAAGACTTGTTTTTTTTTTTTTTTTTTTTGGATGAAGTCTCGCTCTGTCGCCCAGGCTGGAGTGCAGTGGCTGGATCTCAGCTCACTGCAAGCTTCGCCTCCCGGGTTTACACCATTCTCCTGCCTCAGCCTCCTGAGTAGCTGGGACTACAGGCGCCCGCCACCGCGCCCGGCTAGTTTTTGTTTTTTTTGTATTTTTTTTAGTAGAGACGGGGTTTCACCATGTTAGCCAGGATGGTCTCGATCTCCCGACCTTGTGATCCGCCTGTCTCGGCCTCCCAAAGTGCCGAGATTACAGGCTTGAGCCACCGCGCCTGGCCGAAGACTTGTTTAATTTGGAATCTGATAATAATATTTCTGTCACAAATCTTTTAAAGTGTTAATGGTCCTAAAGATTATAGATAAAATCCAGCCCTTTCCCACAGACCACAGTGGAGGGTGCTAGAACTCTCTGGTAACCCTAACTCTCCCTAACCCTAACCCTAACTTTCTGGTATGTATAATTTGAAAAGCCCAGTAGCGAGAAGGCCTAGGCAATGTTTAAAATAATTTTTATAACAGAAAGATGTTCATTAGGGATAGGATGGCTGGTTGAACAAATTTATTCCCCTAGTTTAGTGGCAGTACCTGGGTTTCCCTGAAAACCACATTGTAAATAGAATAAATAGAAGTGGAACTGGGAGTTCAAAATACCTCTGAGCCACCATGATTAGGATATGAACACTTGGTTTTGACCAGATGAACATAAGATTCAATAACTGGAAAGAGAATGGTTTATATTTTCATAGTTATATCAGGGGTGAAAAGAGAACTATAATTTCTTACCCTGAATGGCAGAGTAAGGGGTAAGAATCACCAAAATGCTATTTTTACTGGACTAAAAATATGTCTTAAAAAATGAAAAGGGTTTTTAATGTAGTTGCTAGTTTATGAATATTACTGACAGATTTTTTGGTCTTTTTTTGCCTATAGGTGCTAATGTCTCTTCATGAAATGTTCCCAGCAGTACATGCAGCAGAAATGGCCGTCCAGCGAAATCCACATTCATGGGAGTCTTGGCAAACTTTGGGACGTGCTCAACTTGGTTTAGGAGAGATAATCCTGGTGAGGAAGTCAGATTATTATAATGCAGCAATTTTAAGTATATTTTGACATTTTTTTTTTTTGAGATGGAGTCTTGATGTCACCCAGGGTAGAGTGCAGTGGTGCAATCTCATCTCATGGCAGCCTCTACCTCCTGGGTTCAAGCTATTCTCCTGCCTCAGCCTCCCGAGTAACTGGTACTATAGGCATGCACCACCATGCCTGGCTAATGTTTTTGTATTTTTAGTAGGGATGGGTGTCACCGTGTTGGTCAGACTGGTCTTGAACTCCTGACCTCAAATGATCTTCCAGTCTCGGCCTCCCAAAGTGCTGGGATTACAGTCGTGAGCCAACGTGCCCAGCCTATTTTGACATGTTTTTGATTAACTGAACCCAAAAGTGAATAGCCATTTATCAAATCTATACAAAAAATAATTAGCAAATTACTTCTTAAAGGTGTTAATCCATAAACACAGTTCAGAGGTATTACTGAACATCTTTTTTATTATAGACACTAATTATATCATGATCAGAATATTTTTCAGTTATGTGACATCATGGAAATTAAAAAAAATTAACATAAAACATTGGCATTTGGTAAACCTTATTTGAGTAGACAATGGGCAACTTTTTGGCTTAGTTCTTTGGAGCATTAAATTTACCACATTGTAAAGTGGTATTAGTATCACTGTGGAGACAAAACTGCTAATAGATTATATAGGGGAAGGAAGACAGTAGAATATGGGAGAGTAATAGTCATGAACATTTAGACTGAAAAGTTGCTAGGCTTACTGAGGGGATAAAGAGGAAGAGTAGAAATGTGTGCAAATGAAATACTCATTGTGTAATGTTTACCATAAGCTGGTACCTAATGCATCTCTCAACTTGTCTGGACTATACCTTGTTAGTGGCAGAGGCTATCCAGGTAAGAATTAGCTGTGACAGCTGTCCTGTTGTTTTTCTTTTGGCAGGGCTATATACACCTGATAGCTAACGAAATTTAACTTCCTAACAAGTGTTTGCGAATCTAATATACAGTGCCAAATTTCCTCCTTGTTATTAAGTAAATTAAGAGTTTAAAATGGTTTTATTAGTTTTTTACAGTTCAAAATAAAACAAATCTAAAAGTTTCTTGCAAGACTGAAATTACTGATAAATTCAAAATTTAAATTTACTAACAATGGTTTCAGTAAGTTGTGGATGACTTAGATTTTTTTCTGGCATTCTTATAAATGTATCATTATTTCTACTTCCCAAAAAAGGTGTTTGTCAAATTCTCAGATATAGTAAGGAATTTCTGTTAGAAAATAATTGATTTGACTAAATTAAGTTAATGATAATCTAAATGAGATTCACAGTGATAGAAACCATTTTAACCAAGTACTGTTTTTTTCTTACCATTTAGTGTTGTCAGCTTCTCTCTTTTTATATGAAGACTTAAATCATACCAGAGTTGGGAAAAAGACTTCAAAGAATTTAGTTTTCTAACAGATTAACAGGGGAAGAAAACCCTATCATATAATACTTTTTCCTTGCCTCCCTTATTAAAAATATATAAATCGTTATCTCTTTTGCTTATAGTCTATGGTAATGGAACAAATCTCTAGGACATAATATTTAGTAAAGATTTTCCTTTATAAAGAAAGAAAATACACTGCAGGTGAGACAGAGATACTTTGAATCATCCAATAAAAATAATTTAATATTAAAATTTTTTTGAATAACAGTACCAGTTCAACTTTTTTTTTTTTCCTGTTGATATGGCTCTATCCATTAATACTGTGAAATTCTTAGTAGAATTTAATGTATTTTTTTTTTGCCATTTAAATGTAACTTTTAGGAATCTTCTCTGTTTTTATGTAGATTTAAGCTGTTCTCTTACAAGACTAGAATGGTAAAAAGACAACTCAAAATGTCATAATGTGAAGGGATGCTACGTAAAAATCTATTGAAAGCAAGCTAGAATCTCTAACATCTAACAATTCTTACTATATATACACATACGGACTAAAACCATAGGAAATTACATATGTAAATAGCAGAGGCAGTAAATTAAAAGTCAGTAGTTGGGTATATCTCCATGAATAATTATTTAAACTTTATAAGAGTTGGATGTGAACATTGGAAAATGTTTATAGGAGAGAGATATATATATATGTATATGGCATACATTTTATATATATGTATATGGTATACATTTTATATATATACGTGTGCGTGTGTGTGTATGTGTGTGTGTATATATATGTGACCTTATGAGAATGGATTTTAAGAAGTGGAAGGATGAGAGAATAAGAAAGCTGAAGAGAATGGTTCTGGAAGCTAAAAATTCTGTATGAGGGAATAGGGATGGTAAGAAAGGAATATATAAGGGATTTATCCTGAAGAAGAAGGTGGAAAGGAAAAGAGATTGGGAAAGGTAATGAATACCAGGAGGTAATAGTATCAGGAAGGATTCTTCTATTGGCTTTCCAGGGTTCTTAGCCTTCAGTGCTGGAACTAGGTTTGTGGCTTCCCTCATTCAGGCTCTGTGTAATTCATTGCCAGCTTTTGCTTTTCTTCATGCCAATGTGTAATAAATACTAATTTTGTTTACTGATGTTTTGTCTGTTTTCCAAGTCTCATTTTAGCCATTGGTTTTAATATTTTGCATGAGCAAATCTTTAATTAGAAATTTCAGTTGCATCATTTGATTCTTTTTATTATTTCGCTTTTGTAATGGTAGTAATGGGATGGACAAGTGATAATTTCCAGACAAAAGGAAGATGATTGAGAGTTTTTAAAATTTCACTTGAGGGGCTGGGCATCCTGGCTCACGTGTATAATCTCAGCACTTTGGGAGGCTGAGGCAGAAGGATTGGTTGAAGCCAGGAGTTTGGCCCAACCTGGGTAACATAGGGAGGCCCCATATTAAAAAAAAAAAAAAAATTGGCTGGGCGTGGTGGCTCATGCCTGTAATCCCAGCATGCTGGGAGGCTGAGGTGGGTTGATCACCTGAGGTCAGGAGTTTGAGACCACCCTGGCCAACACGGGGAAACCTCATCTCTACTAAAACTACAAAAATTAGCCAGGCATGGTGGCATGCACCTGTTGTTCCAGCTACTCAGGAGGCAGGAGAATATCTTGAACCTGGGAGGTGGAGGTTGCAGTGAGCTGAGATTGCATCACTTCACTCCAGCCTGGGTGACAGAATGAGACTCCATCTCAAAAAAAAAAAAAAAAAAAAAAATTCACTTTTAAATTTTTAGTTTAGTTAATTATTGTAGATATTGTTTGAGTCAAGCCACATTATGTTTTCTATAATTAGTACAAATTCTTGAATTATAGCCTTTATGAATGTTGTATGTTGACACTTAAGAATTGAGGAGTTTTTTTCTTGAAAAATAAAGTTTGATTATGAGCTTTATTATTGTTGTGGTTTTTTATTTTTTTGAGACTTTGAGTCTCGCTCTGTTCCCCGTGCTGGAGTGCAGTGATATGATCTCGGCTCACTCCAGCCTCCACCTCCTGGGTTCAAGCAATTCTTCTGCCTCAGCCTCCCAAGTAGCTGGGACTATAGGTATGTGCCACTGTGTCTGGCTAATTTTTGTATTTTTAGTAGAGGCAGTTTCACCATGTTGGCCAGGCTGGTCTCGAACTCCTGACCTCATGATCCACCTGCCTCAGCCTCCCAAAGTTCCGGGATTACAGGCATGAGGCACTGTGCCTTGCTTCACAATGTCACTTTTTGAGTCTATGAATTTGCCTATTTTAGAGATACAAGTGGAATTATGCAGAATTTGCCTTCTGTGACTGACTTCTTTCACTTAGCATAATGTCCTCAAGGTCCCATTCATGTTAGATATTGTAGAATTTGCTTCTTTTTATTTTGGGAATGAGTGTAGCTCTGTCACCCAGGCTAGAGTGCAGTGGCGCGATGTTGGCTTACTGCAAGCTCCGCCTCCCAGGTTCACGCCGTTCTCCTGCCTCAGCCTCCCGAGTAGCTGGGACTACAGGCGCCC
>NW_012115489.1:6321395-6325041 GCF_000951035.1 Colobus angolensis palliatus | reverse complement strand
GATAATACCCATTTTAACAGATGTGAGGTTATATTTCATGGTGGTTTTGATTTGCATTTCCCTGATTAGTGATATTGAGCATCTTTTCATATACCTGTTAGCCATTTACAGAAATGTCTATTCAAGTATATTCAAGTGTTTAGCCCATTTTAAGATCAGGTTACTAGGGTTTTTGGCTATTGAGTTATTTCTTGTATATTTGAAAGTTAAACCCTTAGATATGATTTGCAAATATTTTCTCCCATTACATAGGTTTCCTTTCACTCTGGTGGTGGTTTCCTTTACTATGCAGAAGCGTTTTAGTTTGATGTGATCTCAGTTGCCTATTTTTGGTTTTGTTACCTATGTTTTTGGTGTTTTATTCATGAAATAATTTTTAAGACCAATGTCATGAAGGTTTTCCCTGTTTTTTGTTTGTTTTGTTTTTTCTGTAGGAGTCTATAGCTTCAGGGCTTACATGTAAGTCTTTAATGCATTTGGAGTTGACTTTTGTTTATGGTGTAAGATGAAGATCCATTTTCATTCTTTTGCACATGGATATCCAGTTTTCCCAGCATCATTTGTTGAAGAAACTAGACTTTCCTTATTATGTATACTTGGTACCCTTGTTGAAGATCAGCTGACCATGTTATGTGTGAATTTATTTGTAGACTGTCTATTCTGTTTCATTGGTCTATGTATCTGACTTTATGCCAGAATCATACTGTTGTGTTTGCTGTCACTTTGTAATATATTTTGAAATTAAGTGTGATGCCCCTAGTTTTGTTCTTACTTCTAAAATTGATTTTGTCCACTTACACTTTGTGCCCAGCTCAGGCAAGGGGTAATAGCAACTTCTAGCCCAAATATCCTTCTCTGTTCTTGTTAGCCCCCAGGCAGCTGGATTTTGCCAAATCCTATCAGTACTCCACTACAGGTAAGACAGAAGCCAGTCCTTTTGGTAGTCCCCATAAAAATTGGGGCATTGGACACAGTGTGGACCAGTTCTTTTCCTCCGTAGGCAAAATCTGGGGGCTGGGAATTTTCTTCACTCACTCTATGCTGAGCTAGGGGAACAGATAGGGCAACTGCTCTTCGCAAGCCTCCATTATCTCTGGTCTCCTGTGGGTGGTTAGATTACGTAGGATTTGTTTTACCAGTGGTCCAAAAAACAGGCAAGACAGAAACCAGTCTTTTTGGTAGCCGCTGTAGAAGTTGGGGCATTGGACACTTATACCAACTCATTCTTTCCCTTGAGGGTAGCTGGGAGCTGCAGGATTCTTCCCAATCCTATGGGGCTCTGCTGGGAGTAGGATTCTGGCGAGAGGGTGTCCTGAATCTCCCTTCTGGCTTTGATGAGTCTGGATTCTTATTCATCCAGGGTTCAGCAGCCTTTCAGTTAGTTTCTGGATTTCTCACAAAGGAATTTTGTTTGTGAATTGTTGCTGAATTGGTATATTTGTTGAATGAAAGAGGGTCCAGGGCTTCCCACTCTGCCATCTTGCTGATGTTACTCCTCTGCCATTTTGTTTGTGGGAGATTTTAAACTATCTTAAATTTAAAAATGTAATTGCAGCTCTTTGAATTTACTCTAAATATATATATAATTTCAATTTAGTAAATATGAGAACATTAGTAATCAAGACAATATAGTACTTAGATAGGCATAATGTAGACATATAGATCAGTGGGATAGAACTGAAAGTGTAGAAATAAACCTACATTTTTACAGTTAATTGGACAAGGGTGTCAAGACAATTTAATGGGGGAAAGAATAGTCTTCAACAAATGGTGCTGAGACAGTTGGATATCCATATACAAATAAATGACGTTGGACTCTTACTTCACATTGTATATAAAAATTAACTCAAAAACAAACAAAGACCTAAAGATAAGAACTAAAAGTATTATAAAACTCTTAGGAGAAAACATAGGTGTAAATCTTTGTAACCTTGGACTCAGCAATATATTAATATTTTTTAGATATGACATTGGAAGCACAAGTAACAAAAGAAAAAAATAGATAAAAATTGGACTTCAAATTAAACACTTTCGTGCTTCAAAAGTTACTGATAAGAAAGTGAAAAGGCAATTCACAGAATGGAAGAAAATATCATATATCTGATAAAGGTCTAGTATGTAGACTATATAAAAAACTCTTACAACTCAATAACAAAAAGACAAATAATGTAATTTAAAAACAGGCAAAGGATTTGAAAAGATATTTTTCCAAAGAAGATACACACACAGCTACTGAGCACATGAAAGATGCTCAACATTGTTACTTGTCAAGGAAATGAAAATCAAAACCATAGTGAGATACTGCTTCACATTCACTATCATAAAAAAGATGGACAATATGAAGTATTGCTGAGGGTGTGGAGAAATTGGAGCCCTCGTACATTACTGATGGGAATGTAAATGTTATAGCCATTTTGGAAAACAGTCTGGCAGTTCCTGAAAAAAATGAAACATGTAGCTACCATATGACAAAACAGTTCCACTCTTTATACCCAAGAGAAATGAAGACGCATGTCCACACAAAAACATTTACACAAACGTTCATAGCAGCAGCATTTAAAATGGCCAAGAAGTGGAAACAACTCAAATGCCATCAACTGATGAATAGATAAGCAAAATGTGGTATATCCATACAATAGCATTAAAAAGAAATGATGCCTGTTACAAGATGGATGAACTTTAAAAACAATATGCTAAGTGAAAGAAACCAAACATAAAAGGCTGTATGATTTCGTTTATATGAAATATGCAGAATACACAGATACATAGAGATAGCAAGTAAATTAATGCTTGCATAGACCTGGGGTTTTGGGAAGAAATGAGGAGTAATGCCAGTAGGTATGGAATTTTCTTTGGGGGTGATAAAAATGTTCTAGAATTGATTATGGGTAATGGCTTTGTAACGGAATATTGAATTGTATGTTTTAAATGGGTGAGCTTTATTGCTGTTTTAAAATTTTAGTAAATATGAATAAAATACCTTTTAATGTTTCCTAAGGCATTAGCTTTATGCCATGAAGAGATATTTATTTTTTAACACTTCTATATAGGAGGATTTTTATTAGAATATTAAGAACATGTAAAGCACAGTTCCCATGGTTCCTTAATTTTTAATTTTTATTTATTATTTGTTTTTGAGACAGTCTCGCTTTGTTGCTCAGGCTGGAGTGCAGTGGTACCATCTCGGCTCACTGCAACCTGTGCTTCCTGGGTTCAAGTGATTCTCCTGCCTCAGCCTCCAGATTAGCTGGGATTATAGGCATACACCACTGTACCCAGCTAATTTTTTTTTTTTTTTTTGAGACCGAGTCTTGCTCTGTCGCCCAGGCTGAAGTGCAGTGGTGCAACCTCAGCTCACTGCAACCTCTGCCTGCTGGTTCAGGCTATTCTCCTGCCTCAGCCCTCCAAGTAGCTGGTATTACAGGTGCTCACCACCACGCCCAGCTAATTTTTGTATTTTTAGTAGAGATGAGAGTTTCACCATTTTGGCCAGGCTGGTCTTGAACTCCTGACCTCGTGATCTGCCCACCTCGGCCTCCCAAAGTGCTGGGATTACAGGCATGAGCCACGGCGCCCAGCCGAATACTGCTATATATACCTATCTCTATGTTTTTTTTTTTTTTTTTTTTTTTTGAGACAGAGTCTT
>NW_012115489.1:6287527-6321022 GCF_000951035.1 Colobus angolensis palliatus | reverse complement strand
CTGAGTAGCTGGGATTACAGGCATGCACCACCACGCCCGGCTAATTTTTTGTATTTTTAGTAGAGATGGGGTTTCACCATGGCCAGGCTGGTCTTGAACTTCTGACCTCAGGTGATCCACCTGCCTCTCCCAGAGTGCTGGAATTACAGGCGTGAGCCACTGTGCCTAGTCGATTATGTGCAATCTTAAAACTAAGCTGTTTGCATGAGAATCTTCTATCCAGAGACTAAGTATACTGAGAGAAAACAACATATAATAGATTTAGACCAATGGTTCTCACCTGGAGGGCAGTTTTGCCCCCAGGGAACATTTGCCATAACTAGAGACATTTTTGTTTATCACAGCTAGGAAAGGAAACTGTGTTGGATTTAGTGAGTGTAGGTCAGGGATGTTGCTGAATATTCTACATTATAGAGGACAGCCCTTCCAAAATAAAGACTTATGCAGCCAGATATGCGGTAGTGCTGAGGTTGACCTTTATCCACACTGTAGTGGAGTTCTTGTGACTACGCAGTATAATATAATGAATAAGAGAATGGACTCGGAAGCCAGATTGCCTGAATTTGCATCCCAGCTCTGCCAATTCCTAGCTGATACTTTTGGTTACTACTCTTTTTGTGCTTCTCTAAAATAGTAGTGAAAACAATAACCATAGCTACTTTGTATGATTATTGTGAGGCTAGATGAGTTAATACATGTAAATCTTTTTTTTGTTTGTTTGTTTTTGAGATGGAGTTTTGCTCTTTTTGCCCAGACTGGAGTGCAGTGGCGTGATCTCAAATCACTGCAACCTCCACCTCCCGGGTTCAAGCAATTCTCCTGCCTCAGCCTCCTGAGTAGCTGGGATTACAGGCACCCACCATCATGCCTGACTAATTTTTGTATTTGTAGTAGAGATGGGGTTTCACCATCTTGACCAGGCTGGTCTTGACTCCTGACCTCAGGTGATCCGTCCACCTTGGCCTCCCAAAATGCTGGGATTACAGGTGTGAGCCACCGTGCCTGGCCCAATACATGTAAATCTTTAGTGCCTAGAATGTAGTAAACACTCAGTAAATGTTAGCATTGTTAGGATCTAAACTGTTAACTTCAAAGATATCTACTCTTGGTACCTTTGTGATTGTGGGTTAGCCCAGGAAATCCCCAAATGTACATACTTACTGGTCTACAGAAGCTGACAATGTATTTGCTTTATCTTTAGCCCTATTATGAGTACTCCCATTTTAATGGCTTTTAGTCCATAAGCATATTGTCAGTCACTTTCTTTCAGTCTTCTATAATTTTTTTCCCAGTGCTTAGGGCAACACCGTAGCTCCCATCTTTTGTGTTCTAGTACATTAAAATAATGCATTAGGATGTGTATGTGTACAGTACAGTATAGACGTACACAAACACACAGGATTATATTAAACATACTAATTTTTAAAAACAAAACAAAAAACTCTGACCTTATTTTCTAGGCAATTCGAAGTTTTCAAGTAGCCCTTCACATCTATCCAATGAACCCTGAAATATGGAAAGAAGACCTCTCTTGGGCAAGAACGCTCCAGGAGCAGCAGAAGGTAGCACAGAGGATTAAAAAAAGTGAACCACCAGCTGAAGTAACACACTTTTCACCAAAGTCAATTCCAGACTATGACTTTGAAAGTGATGAGATTGTTGCTGTTTGTGCGGCTATTGCTGAGAAAGAGAAGACAGTTTCAGCAAATAAAACAATGGTTATTGTGTCCGCTTCTGGGGCTGTAGAGACTGTAACTGAAAAGGAGGATGGTGCTACACCACCAGATGGCTCAGTTTTTATCAAAGCCCGATGAAGCAGTATGCATAGGATTATTTGAATCTTTGATTGCCTCTTGAAGTTTTGACATAGAGACATTTACTCTGGAGATAGATAGGAGAACTCCTGGTTGCAAAATAACGTTTTTCAGATGAGGCATATAAAAACTAAAATGGCAGGATTATTGTATAGTGTTTGGAATATGCTTTAATAAGTTATGATTTATATTTCGCAAGGTTAAAATTCTGAGTAAAATGGTTTTTGATTAATAAACTTAGTTTAATCTGAATATGTAAATGAATACATTTTAAAGACAAAACTTGAAAAGTGTATTCTTGAATAGTGAGTAACTTGATCAATGTTACTGAAATGCTGTTTCAACTTTTGTTGTATGATAAAGGAAGTCTGTGATTTCCCTCCCTCTGAGAAATATACTGCTCTTACTATTTGCTGTCTTTTTCTTGCTTCATTAGAGTAAGTCTGTCAGAAAGCTTGAATATTTTTGCCATTCATTTTGATTCAAAGTTGTCATTTGGTCATATGTGGAATCTTTGAAAGTTTGGCTGAAAATGCACGCAAATGTGTACATTCTGAACATTTTCTGAAGTTTCTTTTCATTCTGGTTTGTGTTTCTGTTTTGACTTTGAAGTTATAACAATGATAGTTGTCTCCTTCAGTATTTGGTAAAAGTGTGAAGTATTGATAAATATGAGAATGATGGTTTTATTTTTTAATTGTTACAGTAAGTAATCCTTACCACAAATGAGTCATTTTAAAATATGCATTTTTAAATGAATGGCTTTTACAGATAGGTTAATGACAATTGTATTGCTATATTATCCTAGTCAAAACCAATACTTTCTCTTTTTTATTTTATAAAGCTTTAAAAACCCTGGAAACAACTTACTTCTTGCTTGTATCTTTCCATTTGATGACTGGGAATTACTTTTCTAGATAACTTTTTTTGAAACTACTCAGTGAAATGAAAAATAATTACAATTTTAAATAGCTAATTATATCTTTCTAAAAATAAAAAAGTAGGGCTGTTATTAGAGTGCCAATGAATGAATAACTTAAGCACAAAAGACATAGAAAATGGAATGTGATTTGTAGTACACTCTCATGAGTTTGAGAAGGCTATATTAAAAAAATATTTTATTGAAAGGTCACAATCACATTCACAAACCAATACGGTCATTGCTAATCTGAACTATTATTTTTATACTATATACTGTAGTACAGTAATATAGACCTGTTGGGTTCTGTTACTTCTGACACTCAGGAAGATACTATACATGTATTAATTTTATCTTTGTTAGAGATGAAAGTAGCCCACTTTATGTTAAAGATCTTACTACTGTTGGAGCATGTAAGTAATGATCTACATTTTTTATGAAGATGGTTTTTAAAACTTTTGTTTTATTGGAATGCATATCTCTTTTCAGAGTTGGAGAAATTAGCACTTGTCTTGAAAAGAATATTCTTTCTTTAAGTTATATCATCAGAAAACTAGCTCTGGTTAGAGAGGTTAGTTTCAGAGTGCTCCAAAAAATATGTTAATTATTTTATTTTGTTTAATAAAGAACATTCTCAAAACGTAAATAGGTATCTAGAGAAGTGAGTACTCAGCATTTGGTATATTGTTTTGCATAATGGATGTTTGTTTATTGTGTAATTTGTGAATAAATAGTTTTTTCTGCATTTTGAAGATTTTCCTATTATTTTGTATTGTTAGCTTTTGAAAAATTAGATTAATATCTTTCTTGTATGAACATAATATATTTAAAGTACCTTGCATGGTGCCTCACACATGAAGAAATGCTGGCTATTTCAGTAAATGCTAGCTATTTCTATGAAGAACTTGAATTAGTTTGGAGATATTTAACCTCAATTTCCTCTGATTTTAAAAAAGGAGAACTTTTTTTGTATTCCTTTCCTTATCTGAAAGTAAGAAGTCTCTGCTTCCAGTATTATAAGAGAGATAGTGGGATTTTTCTTGACAGGGTCTATGCCTCAGGCCCCAAAGAGGCAAGGCTCAGGATGGAATGCATGTGGCCGCTAGGCCCTGTTATAAGAACCTAGTTTTTCCTCTGTATTGGCGTGGTAAGCCAGGTTAGTCTCTTTCTTACCCAGATATAAGACATAAATTAGTTTAGACATAAGATAGAGGAGAAAAAGAAACAGCAAGTTATGAAGAAGGAAGGCAGCTCATTTCTGCAGGCCCCCAAGAATGCTTATTTTAGCTCATACTCTTCCATGCATGAAGAGAAAAATGTACCCATTATTTTATACAAGGATGTGAATACTGATATACAAACATTGACTAAGCTTGTTAATTTTAATGACAAATCTTTATGAATCTGAAGAGAAATAATTGATGTTCATGATATTGATATAGAAGTTTAATATACTTTCTGAAATAACACTGTTTAGTGTTCAAGTTAAATTGACTGTAATTTACATTATTCTTGTTTGAGAATTGTGTGGCATAAACAGTCGTTAGTCAGAGTGTCTAGACATCCAGACCATGCCTGATAACACAAGAATCATATGTCATTCTCTAGAAAACAGGCTGTTTGGTTATAGAGTATTTATCTTAAATTTATTAACAGATACTACATAAACATTGAAAAGCTGTGCAAGTTATAGATCACAGGAGCCAGATCTACTGCAGCTGGGGCCTACATACAAAATTTTATGGCAGTGGTTTCAGTATGACAATGTTTTGAATTGATGCTGCATGGTAAAACTATAAAGATTTTTTAAAAGCTCTGTCTTAGCTAGAATTTTGATGATTATAACTGAACAGTATAGCCCTTTTCGTTGTTTGAAAATTACATAATGATTCAAAAGCTTGTTTCACTGCCGTTCCCAGCACTAAAAAAATTAACAGTCATTTCTTTTAATTTCCTTGAGTCAGAAGCCCTTCTAAAGTGACTCTGGACCAGCCATTCTGAGCTATGATTTCATGATACATATATCAATATCTAAATGAGTTTTGAGTTGACATAAGAACCATAGTTCCATAATAATTATCTTCAAATCAATGGATATCTTAAATGTGTTTCCTTTTTCCTTAGAGATTATTAAACTGATGTACTTGATAAAGAATTTTGGGACTGAGAAAGTAAGTTTTTCAAACCAATAATAAGATATTGAAATATATAATTATAAAAAGTAATAAAATGAAATAAAGGAGGTTATCCCTAAAGTCATTTACCTTAGTCACTTGCAATTAAATACAGTTACTTTGGAAGAAGAAGTGTGGCCCTAAAGCTAGTGTAACATGAATCATGCCCTAATATGCATTATACATGAACTACTTTGGTAAGAAGGTAGCGGCGGGTGAGGATGGCTTCCTCTCACAGTGCTTCTTAGGCTATCCGTTTACCAAGGAACTCTAATCTCTTCCTCTCACTTCACCAAGAAAGGAAGCAGTTTAAGATATAGAACTGGGCATGCTAGCCTATTTTTCCCCTTTTGTGGATTTGTCATAACTGCAGAGAGCCTATGGTGTGGTCTCATGCCAGCCACCTTGTGAACCTTGCAGTGAAAGTTCTTTGCCTCTGCAAAGGGAGACCTGTGCTTGTGGCAGAACTGCCCATGCCTTAGTGAGCAGGTCTGTCTAATTCTGAGTTCAATGTCCGGTGGCTATTGTTGGCATAAACTTAAAGTACATCCTCTAACCTAGCCTTTTTCAGCAATAAACTTAATATATTGAATCTCCATCTGTCTGTCTCTCAAGTGGTTCAGATGTCAGGAGAGGACAGGGACATTATTTTATGACTCCCTCAAACCTTAACAAAGACTAGTGCAGATTATATTTCAAAGTAAGCATGAGATGTATTAAAAACCAAATGTGGGAATTCTTTCCTAATTTTAGATTTTCTTTTTTTTAATAATGGAAATTCTATTGAAATTGAGTGGTGATAATTACAAGGCATCAAGTAAATATTTGTTCAGGATATTTAAAAGGTCTGCTTACTTGGAATTGTGACAGACCACATTGTTGACTCTAGATTGAATTGGAAGGGAAGAATGTGAAATGAATTAGGATATCCTCTGTTCACCTCTATTAACTTTTGTAAATGAGTATAACTTAGAAATAATAAAATGCAAGTATTTTAACGTTATAATTGGGAGAATTTTGACAAATGTAAACACACTTCACCACCACTACTATTCTGATATAGCGTATGTCCGTCACCCAAAAAGTTCTCTAAAGCCCTTTTGCAGTTGGTTCCCCTCCATCCCAACAGCCATCCCTAGTCAACTACTTGTTTGCTTTCTGTGGCTATACATTAGATTTAACTTCAGACTTCTAGAGTTTGAAATAAATAGGCCATATAATATGCACTCTTGTGTCTGACTTTTTTTTTGCCTAGCATAATGCTTTTGAAACTCATCCATGTTGAGATTCATCCATGTTGTTGTGCATATCAGTAATAAGTTCGTCTTTATTGCTGAATAGTATTCTATTATATGGATATACCACAATTTGTTTAGCTATTCACTTATTGATGGACATTTAGGTTGTTTCAAGTTTTGATCTATTATGAATAAAGCTGCTATGTATATAAATCACAAATCTGTGTGTGGACATATGTGTTCATTTCTCCTATGTAAATACCTAGGGATAGAATCGCTAAGTCTTATGACCAGTTTATACATAACTTTAAAGGAAACTGCCATATTGTTTTCCAAAGTATCTGTACCATATGGGATTTCTACTAGCAATGTATTAAATTAATTTCAGTTCTTCCATATCCTTGTCAATGATTGATGTTGTCAGTCCTTTAAATTTTAGCCACTTTCATGGATATGTAGTAGTATTTCATTGTGGTTTTAATATGCGTTTCCCTAATGATGTTGAGCATCTTTTCATAGGCTTATCTGACATTTCTCTATCTTTTTTGGAAAGTACCTGTTCAAATATTTTGCCCATTTTTAATTTAAGTTATCTTATTATTGAGTTGTAAGAGTTTTCCTTTCTACTGGATAGAAGTCCTTCATGAGCTGTAAGTATTGTGTATATTCTCTTCCCATCTGCAATTTGCTTGTTTGTCTTCTTAGTGATACCTTTTAAAGAGCAGAAGTTTTTAATTTTGATGATGTCTAATTTATAAGTTTTTTTTTTTCTTTATGGTTGTGCTTTTTGTGTGCTAAGAAACCTGTCGTTACTCCCAAATCACAAAGATTTTCTGTTTTGTGCTAGAAGTTTTATAGGCTTAACTTTTATGATTAGGTCCATGATCCATTTCATGTTAATTTTGTTGTTGTTATTCATATTTTCACCTAGTCCCCTAACTTTTTGTTTTAAGCTTATTTTACTTTTTAACTTTTATTTTAGGTTTGGGGTACATGTGAAGCTTTGTTACTAAGATAAACACGTGTCATGAGGGTTTGTTGTACATATTATTACATCATCCAGGAATTAATCTTAGTATCTTTTATAGTTATCTTTTCTGCTCTTCTTCCCCTGCCACCCTCCCCACTCAAGTAGACCCCGTTGTCTACTGTTTCCTTCATTGTGTTCATAAGTTATTATTATTTAGCTCCCATTTTTAAGTGAGAACATACAGTATTTGGTTTTCTGTTCCTGTGTTAGTTTGCTAAAGATGATAGCCTCCATCTCCATCCGTGTGCCCGTGAAAGACATGATCTCATTCTCTTTCATGGATGCATAATATCCCATGCTGTATATGTACCACATTTTCTTTAGCCAGTCTGTCATTGATATGCATTTAGGTTGATTCCAAGTCTTTGTGAACAGTGTTGCAATGAACATTTGCATGCATGTGTCTTTATAGTAGAATGCTTTATGTTCCTCTGGGTAAAGGGACCCAGTAAAGGGATTGCTGGATTGGATGGTAGTTCTGCTTTTAGTTCTTTGAGGAATCACCATACTGCTTTCCACAATGGTTGAACTAATTCACACTCCCACCAAACAGTGTATATGGTTCCCCTTTCTACACATCTCACCAGCTAGCGTCTGTTATTTTTTGACTTTCTTATAATAGCCATTCTGACTAGTGTGAGATGGTGTCTCATGGTTTTGATTTGCATTTCTCTAATGATCAGTGATATTGAGCTTTTTTTCATATGCTTTTTGGTTGCATGTATGTCTTCATTTGAAAAGTACCTGTTCATGTCCTTTGCCCGTGTTTAATGGGCTTGTTTTTCTCTTGTAAATTTGTTTGAGTTCCTTACAGATGCTGGATATTAGGCCTTCCTCAGATGCATAGTTTGCAAATAGTTTCTCCCATTCTGTAGGTTGTCTGTTTACTCTGTTGGTAGTTTCTTTTGCTGTGCAGAAGCTCTTAAGTTTAATTAGATTCCACTTGTCAATTTTTGCTTTTGTCGCAATTGCTTTTGGTGTCTTTGTCATGAAATCTTTGCCCATTCCTAGGTCCAGGATGCTATTGCCTAGATTGTCTTCCAGGGTTTTTATAGTTCTGGGTTTTACATGTAACTCTTTAATACTTCTTGAGTTGATTTTTGTATATGGTGTAAGGACGGGGTCCAGCTTCAATCTTCTGCATATGATTAGCTGGTTATCCCAGTACCATTTATTGAATATGAAGTCTTTTCCCCATTGCTTCTTTTTATCAGCTTTGTCAAAGATCAGATGCTCATAGATGTGTGGCCTTATTTCTGGGCTGTCTACTTGTTCCATTATTCTGTGTGCCTGTTTTTGTACCAGTACCATACTGTTTTGGTCACTGTAGCCTTGTAGTATAGTTTGAAGTCAAGTAATGTGATTCCTCCAGCTTTGTTCCTTTTGCTTAGGATTGCCTTGGCTATTTGGGCTCCTTTTTGGTTCCATATACATTTTAAAATATTTTTTTTTCTAGTTATGTGAAGAATGTCATTGGTAGTTTGATAGAAATAGCATTGAATCTGTAAATTGCTTTGGGTAGTATAGCCATTTTAATGATATTGATTCTTCCTATCCATGAGCATGAGATGTTTTTCTATTTGTTTGTGTCGTCTCTGATTTCTTTGAGCAGTGTTTTGTAATTCTCATTGTAGAGACCATTCACATCCCTGGTTAGCTGTATTCTTAGGTATTTTATTTTATTTTTGCAGCAGTTGTGAATGGGATTGCCTTTCTGATTTGGCTCTCAGTTTGGTTGTTGTTGGTGTATAGGAATACTAGTGATTTTTGTATAATGATTTTGTATCCTGCAACTTTGCTGAAGTTGTTTATCAGTTGAAGGAGCTTTTGGTCTGAGACTATGGGGTTTTCTAGAGATAGAATCATGTCATCTGCAAACAGAGATAGTTTGATTTCCTCTCTTCCTATTTGGATTCCCTTTCTTTCTTTCTATTGCCTGATTGCTCTGGCCTGGACTTCCAATACTATGTTGAATAAAAGTGGGCAACATATTTTGCTCTCAAAAGTGAGAGAGGGCATCCTTGTCTTGTGCCAGTTTTCTAGGGGAATGCTTCCAGCTTTTGCCCATTCAGTATAATGTCGTCTGTGGGTTTATCATAGATGGCTCTTACTATTTTGAGCTTTGTTCCTTCAATACCTAGTTTATTTAGAGTTTTTAGCATGAAGGGATGTTGACTTTTATCAAAAGCCTTTGTACATTTTTTGAGATAATAATGTTTTTGTCTTTAGTTCTGTTTATGTGATGAATCACATTTGTTGATTTTGATATGTTGAACCAACCTTGCATCCTGAGGATGAAGCCTACTTGATCATAGTGGATTAGCTTTTTGATGTGCTGCTGGATTTGGTTTACAAGTATTTTGTTGAGAATATTTGCATTGATGTTCATCAAGGATATTCATTGGCCTGAAGTTTTCTTTTTTTTTGTTGTATCTCTGCCAGGTTTTGGTATTAAGCTGATGATGGTCTCATAGAATGAGTTGGGGAGAAGTCTTTCTTCCTAAATTTTTTAGAATGGTTTCTGTAGGGATAGTACCAGCTCTTCTTTGTACATCTGGTAGAATTCGGCTGTGACTCCATCAGGTCCTTGGCTTTTTTTGATTGGCAGGCTATTTATTACTGATTAAATTTCAGACCTTGTTATTGGTCTCTTCAAGGAATTGATTTCTTCTTGGCTCAGTCTTGGGAAGGTGTATGTGTCCAGGAATTTATCCATCTCTTCCAGATTTTCTAATTTGTGTGCATAGTGGTGTTCATAGTAGTTTCTGGTGGTTGTTTTTATTTCTGTCAGGTCAGTAGTAACATTACCTTCATCATTTCTAATTGCGTTTATTTGGATCTTCTCTCTTAATTAGTGTAGCTTGTGGCCTGTTTTATTAATTTTTTCCAAAAAACCAACCCCTGGATTCTTTGATCTTTTGAATGTTTTAGAATTCTTGATTTTCAGCTCTGATTTTTTGTTATTTCTTATCTTCTGCTAGCTTTGCGGTTGATTTGTTCTTGCTTCTCTATTTCTTTTAGTTGTGAAGGAAGTTAGGTTGTTAATTTGAGATCTTTGTAACTTTTTGAGTCAGACATTTAGTGCTATGAATTTCCCTTAACACTGCCTTAGCTGTGTTCCAGAGATACTAGTATGTTGTATCTTTGTTCTCATTATTTTCAAAGAGCTTCTTGCTTTCTGCCTTAATTTTATTATTTACTCAAAAGTCATTCAGGACCATGTTGTTTAATTTCCATGTAATTTTATGGTTTTGAGCGATTTTCATTGTGTTAACTTCTATTTTTATTGCACTGCAGTCCAAGAGTGTGTTTGGTATGATTTTGGTTCTTTTACATTTGTTGAGGATTGTTTTTATGTCCAATTATGTGGTTGATGTTAGAATATGTGCCATGTGGCAATGAGAAGAATGTATATTCTGTTGTTTTTGGGTAGACACTTCTGTAAAAGTCTATCAGATCCATTTGGTCCAGTGCTGAATTTAGGTCTGGAATATCTTTGTTAATTTTCTACCTTGATGATCTGTCTAATGCTGTCAGTGGAGTGTTGAGGTCTCTCACTATTATTCTTTGGAAATCTATGTCTCTTTGTAGGTCTCTAAGAACTTGCTTTATGAATCTGGGTGCTCCTGTGTTGGGTGCATATATATTTAGGATAGTTAGATCTTCCTGTTGAATTGAAGCCTTTACCATTAAGGTAATGCTCTTCCTTGTCTTTTTTGGTTTGAAATCTGTTTTGTCTGAAATTAGTATTGCAACCCTTCCTTTTTTCTGTTTTCCATTTGCTTGGTAGATTTTTCTCTGTCCCTTATTTTGAGCCTGTGAGTGTCATTATGTGTGAGATGGGTCTCTTGAAGACAGCATGCCATTGGGTCTTGCTTTTTTATCCAGCTTGCCACTGTGCCTTTTAAGTTGGACATTTGGCCTGTTTACATTCAAGGTTAGTATTGATATGTGTGGATTTGATCCTGTTATTGTGCTGTTAGCTGGTTATTATATTGGCTTGTTTGTGTGGTTGCTTTATAGTGACAGTGGTCTCTGTGTTTGTGTTTTTGTACCAGCTGCTAGCGGTCTTTCCTTTCTATATTTAGTGTTCTTTTCAAAATCTCTTGTAGGCAGATCTGGTTGAAATGAAGTCCCTCAAAATTTGCTTATCTGAAAAGGATCTTATTTCTCCTTCACTTAGGAAGCTTAATTTGGCTGAATATGAAATTCTTGGCCAAATATTTTTTTCTTTAAGATGTTGAACATAGGCTCCCAATCTCTTCTGGCTTATAGGCTTTCAGTTGAGAGGTCTGCTGTTAGCCTGATGGGGATCCATTTGTAGGTGACTTGCACTGTCTCTCTGTCTGCCTTTAACATTCTTTCTTTCATTTCAATCTTGGAAAATCTGAGGATTATGTGTCTTGGGGATGATCTTCTTGTGCAGAATCTTACAGAGTTCTCTGTATTTCCTGAATTTGACTGTTGGCCCCCCTCCAAAATTGAGAAAATTGATAGATGATATCCTGAAATATATTTTCTAATTTGTTTGCTTTCTCCCCTCTCCCTGTTAGGAATGCCAGTGATTCGTAGATTTGGCCCCTTTACATAATCCCATACTTCTCAGAGGTTTTGTTCATTCCTTTGTATTCTTTTTTCTTTATTTTTGTTTGATTGTCTTATTTCAGAGAACCAGTCTTCAAGTTCTGAGATTCTTTCCTCAGTTTGGTTTATTCTGCTGTTAATACTTGTGATTGTATTGTGAAATTCTTGTATTGTGTTATTCAGCTCTGTCAGACCTGTTTGGTCCTTTTTGATACCAGCTTCTTTGTCCTTCAGCTCCTGTATCACTTTATTGTGATTCTTATTTTCCTTGGATTTGGTTTTGCCATCCTTTTGAATCTTGATGTTCTTTGTTCCTATCCATATTCTGAATTCTATTTCTATCATTTCAGCCAGTTCAACCTGGTTAAGAACTCTTGTTGGAGAACTGGTGGAGTTGTGTAGAGGACACCCTGGCCGTTGGAGTTACTGGAGTTCTTGCACTGGTTCTTTCTCATCTCCGCATGTGGATGTTTCTTTAACTGCAGTGTAGATTGAGTACAGTCAATAGGCTTCTTTTCTGGATGTTTTCACTGGGCTGAGGCTTTATGTAGGGTCTTTATTTGAAATTGACTTCTTTTCTCTGGTTTCAGAGTCAGGGTATGTTAATGAGGTATTTTTGTTGTTGAAGTTTTGGGGTGTGATCCAGTAGGTGACACTTAGGCTTGTTGGTCAGTTTGTAGATTCTTGCTTAGTTGTATGGCTCCCCTATGGTTCCTCACAGTTGCAGTCATCAGTGCTCTGAAAGTGTGGGTTCCTCTACCCCTTGAGAGCTGGTTGTAGTTCACAACTTGGCACTCATGGGTTGCCTACTGCAGCTCTGGGGCAATCTCAGTGTTTATGTTCCTTCCCCGTCATAGAGGCAGCAGAGGAAGATATCTTATTAGGGGTTGTGGCCAAGGGTCGTTTGCTTGACTCCTGAGGGCTCCACTCCAGAGAAATGCAGGTCAGGAATCACTCAGTGCAGCCAGTCCAAGCCAGGGGTTCCCTGTCTGGTGACGAGCCATGGGGGGTGTGTGCAACCCATGGGAGATGGACTGGCCTCCTCTCCTTGGGTCGACTGCACCTTGTTGGAGGTATGGATAAGGAACTTAGGGTCTTTGCTCCTTCATTAGTCCAAGGGTGGCAAGGGCAGTTTCACTGCAGAGGCAGTGGCAGAGAGGCTTTCAGCTGCCTCTGGAGGCTCTGTTCAGGGAGTTGCCGAGTTAGTACTGGCTTGATAGCTCTGGGCAGGGGGTGGCTGGAGGCCCGCGCCTGGTGGACCTGCTTTTTAGTTTTCAATGACTCAGCCTTACCCATGTTTTAAGTTTATCCCTAAATGTTTCACATTTTTGATGCAATTATAAGGAGTCTTTTTAAATTTTCATCTTCCAATTTTGATAACTATTACATAGAAATACAGTTGATTTGTGTATATTGACCTTGTAACCTATAGCCTTGATGAATTCATTTATTAGTTACATTAGCTCTTTTATAGATTCCTTGGGATGTTCTTCATACATAACATATCTTTATGAATAAAGACAGTTTTCCTTCTTCCTTTCCAAACTGTGTGTCTTTTATATCTTTCTCTTGCCTTATTGCACTTGCTAGAACTTTCAGTACACACAAACTGTGAGAATAAACTTTATTTACAACTTTTTAGTATTTCACCATGAAGTGTGAAGATTGATGTAGATTTTTACACTTTTTCTTTTATTAAATTGAGAAAATTCCCTTACTAGTCTGTGAACACTTGTTTATTATGAATGGGTGTTGAATTTTGTTGATTGTAGTTCCTGCATCTATGAGATAATATTTCTCTTTTATTCTCTTTGTATGGTAAGTTACATTTATTTTTCAGATGTTAAATCAACTGTATTTCTGGGATTAAACCCTACTTACTCATGATGATTATCCGTTTTAGATATTGCTTGATTCCATTTGTTAACATTTTATGAAGGATTTTTGTGTCTGTGTTCATGAAGGATATTGGCCCATAGTTTCCTTTTCTTGTAATATCTTTGTCTGGATTTCAAGTCATGATATGTTGACCTCACAAAAAATGTTGAGAAGTATTTTCACTTACTCTTTTCAATATAGTTTCTGTAGATTTGGTGTCATGTCTTTCTGTAATGTTTAAAATAACTCACAAATAAAATCACTTAGGCTTACGGTTTTTTGGGGGGGTAAAGTTTTTAATTACAAATTCAGTTTTAAAAATAGCTATTGTGTAAATATTGTGAATTATATCACATTTGATAGTGTAGTTTGATTAAATCAGGATCCAAAAAAGTCCATTCATTGCATCTATTGCTATGTCTTTTCATCCTTTATAATCTATGACTTCCCCCTCCCCCCCCTTTTTTTTCCAGCTCATCTTTAAAGAAACCGGCTCATTTGCCCTTTAGAATTTTCCATGTTTTCTATTTTGCCTATGGCATTGTGCCTGATGTCATTACTGTTTTTTCTGTTCCTATATTTCCTCTTCATTGGACTTAAATCTAGAGGTTTGATCAGATTCATTCAGTTTTTTGGCAAGAATACATCGTGGGTGGCTGTGGGTACATCACTAGAAGTTAAATATTTCTTGCCATCTGTTTCTCTTTGTAATGTCAGCAGCCATTGACTATGATTGTCTAGATCCATTATTTCATTAGTGGCTACAAACTGGTGATAATTCTGTTACTCTTTTGGTACTAGAAAACTTTAAAAAAAAACTTTCCCTCATCGACTATTTTCTTATGCTGGAAAAACTACAGAGTAAAGGCTGTTTATATAATAAAGGCTTTGTTTTTTGTCTTCTTACCAGTTTTCAAAATAATTAGTTGGCTCCCTAGAATCCTCCAAAGGTGACCAATGAGGTGTTTTGTTTTGTTGTATCATTATAAAGTAATACATTGAGACATAATTGATATGGTTCAATCTCTGCAGTTACTGTTTTCATTGATGGCATATACATCCTGAACTTTAGCAGATAATACTAAGTTCATTTTTCAAAGTGGTTGTATCAATTTTATACTCCCAAGAACAGTATATGTTTTTGAAGCATACTTGGTATTTTCATACTTTACTTATTTTGCAAATATGATTGGAGTATAAGGGTGTATTATTGTGGTTTCACTGCTATTTCTTCATTTTAAAAAATTTAGGACATTAAGTACTGATATTGTACTATAGATGAGTATAACTTAGCTGTCTTGTATTTTCCCAAGATATTTACTACTTCTTTCTTAATTCTCAGTATAATTATAATTTAGGTTTCAATCTACATCTATGATGATGATGATTATTATTATTATTACATTTTAGAGACAGAGTGTTGGTCTGTTGCCCAGGCTGGAGTCCAGTGGTACCATCTTAGCTCAGTGTAACCTCAAATTCATGGCTCAATAGATCTGCCTGCCTCAGTCTCCCGAGTAGCTAGGACTACAACAAGCACGTGCCACCATGCCTGGATAATTTTTCATGTTTTTTTTTTTTTTGTAGACAGGGTCTCTCACTGTGTTGCCCAGACTGGTCTTGAACTCTGCAAGTGAGACCATGTGGTATTTGGTTTTATGTTTCTGAGTTAGTTCACTTAGGACAATGGTCTCTAGTTCTATTTGTGCTACTGCAGAGGACATGATTTCATTCTTTTTTATGGCTGCCGAAAAAGAGTTTGTGCAAGCAATCCTGTCTCAGCCTCCCAAAGCTTTAGGATTACAGGTGTGAGCCGCTGTACCTGACTGTATATTCATTATTTGATATGAGTATAATTATTACACATAATTTAGTTCACCTTGTATATTATGTTTATTTTACCCTTCTTCCACCTCTGTTTGTTTTTCATGGAGTCAATAATTGCCTTTTTTAATTCATTAGTTTCCTATGTATATATATTACTAACTTTTCTAATAGAACTATAATACTGTCCTCAATTTTGCCAAACATCAAATAATCTATTAATTTTCCTTCTTTTCCTTTTTTCTTTTTTGTTTGTTTGTTTTGTTTTGTTTTGAGACAGAATTTCACTCTTTGCCCAGGCTAGAGTGCAATGGTGCGATCTCGGCTCACCCTGCAACCTCTGCCTCCGGGGTTCAAGCAATTCTCCTGCCTCAGCCTTCCAGGTAGCTGGGATTACAGGCATGCGCCACCATGTTTGGATAATTTTGTATTTTTAGTAGAGACAGGGTTTCTCCATGTTAGTCAGGCTGGTCTTGAACTCCCGACCTCAGGTGATCCGCCCGCCTTGGCCTCCCAAAGTGCTGGGGTTACAGGCGTGAGCCACTGTGCCTGGCCTTCCTTTCTTTCTTTCCTTCCTTTCCTTTCTTTTCTTCCTTTCCTTCTTTCTTTCCTTTCTTTCCACCCTGGGGACATCGGAGAGCCTTCCCTCCTGCCTCAGTCTGGTTTCACTGTGCTCTTGGCCTATTACAGAGCTGTTGTGTTGGATTCTCGTTCATTGTTCTTGGAATTCTTTTTGCTCTTCCTTTGTATTAAATCCTGTTTCACCCTTCTCAAGAAAGAGAAATACTTACCTAATTATTCAGATTTTAGTGTGTAGAGTTGCTGTGGTTAAAAGTTCTTAGGAAAAAGTTATGACTGGTGTTCTCTTCTGTCCTTGTCTTCCATGGTGGAAAATGGGGTGGATGGCCTGGCAAGGTAAAGGGAATGGATAAATGATTGAATGGTAGAGATGTTGATAGAAAGACCAGAGGCCCAGCTATCTTTCTCTCTTCCTTTCTGCCAAGGTACTTCCAGTTTGGGGTTAAAGCACCAGCTGTAGCCCAGAGAAACCCCACAGTAAGCAATGGGACCAAATGTTCTCTCTTGTTGTAAGTGTCTTGTTTTTTCTGGTTCCATTTTTCATGTGTCTGGATGACAATCTTGAGATCATAATTGCAGCATCTTAGATTCAGGGGGAAGGGCATGAGGTGGGCCAGTATTGGAAGAAAGCAAACATGGTTTGTTCTGAGACTAGTACAAGTAGTTTAGGAAAAATGAATATTTGTGTAATGGAAATTTTTCTGCATTAACATTTGAGGCCATGTGGATAGCTAACAGTAAATATTACTGTGCCTTGATTTTTCCATGTCCCTTTTGTATTTATTGCCACTAAGAGAAAACTTGTGGAGAGGACTAGCTATGATTTGGGAAAGAACTCTTGAATTCTGTGGTCCCTTGGTCAAAGTACCATTTTATTTTTTATTTTAGATTCGGGGGGTATGTGTGTTTGTTTGTTAAATGGGTATATTGCATACTGGTGGGATTGGGCTTCTAGTGTACCCAATACCCAAATAGTGAACATAATACCCAGTAGGTTATTCTTCAACCCTTGCTCTCCCCCACCTCCCCACTTTTGGAGTCCCCAGCATCTATTAGTTCCATCTTTATGACCATGTGTACCCATTGTATAGCTCTCATTTATAAGTGAGAACATGCAGTATTTGCTTTTCTGTTTCTGAGTTAGTTCACTTAGGACAATGGTCTTCACCTTCATTCGTGTTGGTTCAAAGGACATGGACATGAGTTCTTTCTTTTTTATGACTGCACAAAGTACCATTTTTTTCTTTTTTTCAGACGGAGTCTCATTCCTTCGCCCAGGCTGAAGTGCAGAGGCCAATACTGGCTCAAGTGATTCTAGGTTCAAGTGATTCTCCTGCCTCAGCCTCCTGAGTTGTTGGGTGCATGCCACCATGCCTGGTTAATTTTTGTATTTTTTTTTTTTTTTTTGAGACAGAGTCTCACTGTATCGCCCAGGATGGAGTGTGATTGTGCAGTCTTGGCTCACTGCAACCCCCGCCTCCAGGGTTTAAACGATTCTCTTGCCTCAGCCTCCCAGGTTGCTGGACTACAGGCGCCCACCATCATGCCTGCCTAATTTTTATATTCTTAGTGGAGATGGGGTTTCATTATGTTGGCCAGGCTGGTCTTGAACTCCTGACCTCGTGATCTGCCTGCCTCAGCCTCCCAAAGTGCTGGGATTACAGGCGTGAGCCACCACGCTCAGCCGATTTTTGTATTTTTAATAGAGACAGAGTTTCACCATGTTGGCCATCCTGGTCTTGAACTCTTGACCTCAAGTGATCCACTTGCCTTGGCCTCCCAAAGTGTTGGGATTACAGGTGTGAGCCCCTGCACCTGGCCTAAAGTACCATTTTAATAGTCCTGCAAGTCTATCTTTTCTAACACCATTTAATCGGTTATATTGTCTCAAAGATTACAATATGGTGTTAAAATTGCCTCCTTGTCTGTTATATCCTTTTGAGATGTTAGGACTTAATAGTAGCCAATTAAACAATCAGAACTTTCCTGTGTAGAAAATTTGAAGTTCTCTAAATGGTCTAGAACCAAGTGTCCCATAGCAAGAAACAAAAAATAATCTTTGCATTGCATAGCTGTTAAATTTTATAAATAAATATGGAATAGATGACGGAGCAGTGCCGAAATTCATTTTTCTTGGTTGCTAGTTTAAGAATAAATCAGGCTCAACAATGAAAAAGACACTTGCCCCCCAAAAATCATTTGTTGAAGCCCTAACCCCCATTGAGACTGTATTTGGAGAGAGGGCCTTTAAGGGACGAATTAAGGTTAAATGAGGTCATAAGGGTGGGGTCCTAATCCAGTATGACTGGTGTCCTTATAAGGAGAGAGGCATCAGGGATGTGCTCACCTGGAGGAAAGGCTATCTGAGGACACAGAAAAAAGGGAGCCATCTGCAAGCCAAGGAGAGGGGGCTCAAGAGAAACCAACTCTGCTGACACCTTGTTCTTGGACTTCCACCCTCCAAAACTGTGAGAAAATAAGTTTCTGTTGTGTAAGCCACCCATCTATAGTATTTTATGGCAGCCTTAGCTGACTAATGCAGATACATAACTCACTCAAAAAATGAACAAAATTTGCATTTAAAAACGTAAAAATGTCCGGACATGGTGGCTCATGCCTGCAATCCTAGCATTTTGGGAGGCTGAGGTGGGCAGGCTGCTGGAAGCCAGGAGTTTGAGACCAACCATGGCCAACATGGCATGACATGTCACTCCTAAAAATACAAAATTTAGCTGAGCATGGTGGTGCACGCCTGTAATCCCAGCTAGTCAAGAGGCTGAGGCATGAGAATTGCTTGAACCTGGGAGATGGAGGTTGCAGTGAGCTGAGATTGTGCCAATGCACTCCAGTCTGGGTGACAGAGCAAGACTCTGTCTCAAAAATAAATAAATAAATAGATAAATAAATAAATAAATGGCAGTTAAAAAAGTTGCAAAATGTAAAATATGCTAATTTTAGTAATAATTATTTGAGTCCTTTATATGTTGCAAGCTAGGCATAATACTGTCTCAATCCATCACCCGTACAAACTGGAGGCTTTGAGTAAAGTGTCATTCTCTACTAAGTGTATCCAAGGCTTTGTACTTTTCTTTTTTTTTTTTTTTTTTTTTTTTTTTTTGAGACGGAGTCTCGCTCTGTCGCCCAGGCTGGAGTGCAGTGGCCGGATCTCAGCTCACTGCAAGCTCCGCCTCCCAGGTTCATGCCATTCTCCTGCCTCAGCCTCCCGAGTAGCTGGGACTACAGGCGCCCGCCACCTCGCCCAGCTAGTTTTTTTGTATTTTTAGTAGAGACGGGGTTTCACCGTGTTAGCCAGGATGGTCTCGATCTCCTGACCTCGTGATCCGCCCGTCTCGGCCTCCCAAAGTGCTGGGATTACAGGCTTGAGCCACCGCGCCCGGCCTGTACTGTTCTTGCAACATTTCTTTAAAATTATTTCCCAATAAATTTAAAAAATATATATAAGAGGATATAGATGATGACCTGAAACAACAAACCCCCACCCCACAAGTTTTCCCAAACGGAGGATATACAACTCAGATTGAATGTGTATATTTATTATAATCTCCAAAATAATTTCACTTGGTACAACTGCTGCTTAAAATCATATCAATATCAGGCTCAGAATTTAATTACAACCAAGCAATTCACAAAAACACTTTGAGCAACAAAACATGCTTAATATTTCTTTGAGAAAGATCCTTCAAATATGTGTACAGCATCACTGGGAGTTACACAAAACTGTTACAAGGTGACCATTAAGTGCCCCAAATCTGCACTTCTGATGTATATGAATGGCTAATGTAACCACATTTGGGAATCTTTACCTCTCAAAATAAAGCTCTTTCTGATGCAACTTGCCATCCTTTAAAATTTTAAAGGATATTCTTGGTAATTCCTTAGGAAAGTAAAACTACACACACTTTCAGAGAAACAATAAGCTGCTTAGATTTTTAAATTGTTTAATATTATACACTTTAATTATGGGTTATTTATTAAAGACTTTAAAAAATTTATGTTATGTTTTAAAAAGTACCAATTAGTGAGGGAAAAAATTGAAAACATTTACCAGCATGTTAGGTTCTCCTGAAATCACAGTTTTCTGGATAAATAAATGTAATATCACTAAACAATTTTCACTATGTATTTTATACATAGCCTGGAAAGAATAACATTTTGGACTATAATTTTCACATCTTAAATAGTATTTCTTTCTTTATCCTTTTGATAATACTAAACTCTTTCTCCTAAAAATTTATATCTATTTTAGAGATATCAATCTTACTATGAATTTTCAACTTTGAGTAGAACTTGTTTATGAAAAATATCTAACATCTGCAACTTCAGCTGGTTATATTGGAAGGAGAGGGCTTGCGATAATTTTATTATACCTTGTATTAACAATAAACCTTCTCACAGAGAAGAAAATACTTTAAATACCTTAAATCATATGTACAACAATAAAAATTCACATTTCATGCTTTAGTGAGACACTTGAATCATCCATAAGGCAGTCCTCGTAGTTTACTGGAATAGAGCCTTTCTAATATCTAGGCCTCTGCTGTGTGCCAAACACCACGAAGCTCTGGATGTTAGGAAAGCAGCCAAACTTCTGCCATCCTCCTATCCAGTAGAATAACTGAGGGTAGGTCTTCCCAGCCATCAAGTTGTGACCACAATCCTCTGTCATAGTAGGGTATTAACCGACGTGCTGCAGGCCTCAGGACCCATGTGAGTCAACTCGATTGTTTGCAAAGTGCTCAAAAGCCAGGATGTTCTCTAATGTGAGTTGTAGGATGGTGATAGCCCTTCTGAGCACAGCTAAATATGACATGTATGTGTCTATTGCACAGGATTTTCTAAGGGTCCAAAACAGTACTGTATTTCTTTCCTTACCTATTATATACATTTTTCTGATAAGTTCAGTGTTTCACTGGGAAATGTGACTTGCAGGGAGCTCCCCTTAGGGGCAGGCCCAGCCCTGCCGCTCTCACCAACCTCATCCACCAGTAAGACACTCTCTGAGTCCTGACCCTGTGAAGAGTCTGAGGTCTCTGATATTCTCAAAGTCCTCAGCGAGGTGGTGTCTTTCTGGGTCAGGCCCATGCCAGGAACCCCTGGAAGCAAATTCCTGCCTCCAAGGCCATTTTCACTGAGGTCTGGCAGTGAGAGGTCTGGCAGGAGAGTCTGAGATGTACTGCTGATCTCCTTCAGCTCCCGGGAAAGGAAGGAGCGAGAGTGGCCTGACATGGCAGAAGATGTCCTTCGACTGTCTGAGCAGTGCTGTCCGGAGCGCTCTCTGCGGGATCCGCCAATGCGACAGAAGAGGCATTTGATCTTCTCTATTGCTTTACTGAGCACTGTCTTTCTCAGGAGGATATATATCCAGGGGTCTAGGATGGGGTTCACAGAAGCAATTCGGATGGCCTGCAAATCTGGATTTTTACTGACTTCTCGCTCCAAACTTGGCTGATATAACTGGTTGACGAATACTCGCACCTGCATAAGTGAGATCCGCACATTTAGATTTCATCATTCATCAATTGGGAAAACATATAAATGCTATGTCTACCTTAGCAATATTAAGAACCTGCCTTCATTTCTCAAGTTCCAGGAAAAGAGGAAGCTACATAACAAGCCTCAGAAAAACTAGTCATGGGCTGGGTATGGTGGCTCACGCCTGTAATCCCAGCACTTTGGGAGGCCGAGGCGGGTGAATCACTTGAGGTCAGCAGTTCCAGACCAACTTTTCCAACATGGCGAAACCCCATCTCTACTAAAAATACAAACATTAGGCTGGGTGCGGTGGCTTGCGCCTGTAATCCCAGCATTTTGGGAGGCTGAGGTGGGCGGATCACAAGGTCAAGAGATTGAGACCATCCTGGCCAACATGGTGAAACTCCATCTCTACTAAAAGCACAAAATTTAGCTGGGTATGGTGGCATGTGCCTGTAGTCCCAGCTACTCGGGAGGCTGAGGCAGGAGAATCGTTTGAACCCGGGAGGTGGAGGTTGTAGTGAGCTGAGATCACGCCACTGCACTCCAGCCTGGCGACAGAGCGAGACTCCATCTCAAAACAACAAAAACAAAACAAAAATTAGCCAGGTGTGGTGGCACATGCCTATAATCCCAGCTACTCAGGAGGCTGAGGCAGGAGAATCGCTTGAACCCGGCGGGGGGCAGTGGTTTCAGTGAGCTGAGATGGTGCCACTGCACTCCAGCCAAGGCCACAGATCTAGAATCTGTTTCCAAAAAAAAAAAAAAGAAAAAGAAAAACCAGTCACTGCAAAAATGCAATTACATGTTCTGAGTTAGTATGGCTTTAATATTTTTGTAACTATCTTATGATTATCTTCCCTAGAGCAAAGACAGTATACAAAAATGCAATGTGAGTGCAGGTCACATATGTATAAAGTATTCTTGAGAAACATTTTATTAACTTCATTTCTGCAAGTGCTTTTAAGTTTTTGTAACTCTAATGAAGTAACTTTTTTCTCCCCAAAGCTACTGATTTCTCTTATTCCAGCTGTCATTTTACATAATTTAAAGGGAACTCATTTTAGAAGTCAATTAACCATCTAATCATCAGAATAAGGCCAGATTCTTTTATTTTAGTCTAGAAAGAATATGCTGAACAGTTTTACACCAACAGCAGGATCTCCTGTCACCCAGAATGACCACAGAATAGTTTTTATTTTCTCTATGACTCTGTTCCCCAGTTATAGTAATCACGATGGATGAGTAGGAATTTGCTAAATTTAGAAGGAAGGACATCACATTTCAAATAGAGGTAGCTCCATGTGCAAAGTCATGGAAGAATGAAATGATATGTCAACATCTGGGAACTTCAAATGATTCAGCGAATGGAGCATGAATTTGTGTAAACTTACATGATCATTTTATTCCTTAGAGGAAAATGCATTTGTTAAATGTACATGTATGTAGTTTTTTGAGACCAGGTCTCACTTTGTCGCCCAGGCTGGAGTGCAGTGGTATAATCATTGCTCACTGCAGCCTTGAGCTCCTAGGCTCCAGCAATCCTCCTGCCGTAGCCTCCTGAGTAGCCAGGACTACAGGTGTGTGCCACCGTGCCTGGCTAACTTATTATTTTTGTAGAGATGAGGTCTTTCTATGTTGCCCAGGCTAGTCTCGAACTCTTGAGCTCAAGTGATCTGCCTGCCGCAGTCTCCCAAAGTGCTAAGATTACAGGAGTGAGCCACCATGCTCAGCCTCGAATTCCCTCTTAAAGTATTATGATTTTTTTTTTGCCTAGATATTACTTCTAATTCCACTGGGATCATTTATATAAAAATCTCATCTGCAATTCATATAGAAATAGTAGGAGTAATTCACATAGAAATAAAAATAATTGCCATCTATCTTTAGTAATTATTTACTAATTATTTCTTGCCTTTAGTAATTATTTTAGGTTAGGGAGAAGAGGTTGAGTCTCACAGTCAAGGAAGATACATAAAAACCATAAAAAGGAGCAAGAAGAACTCACAAAAGCATAGCTGGAGCCATTTAACTAGGGGCAAATATCTCTAACAAGACTTGAGGACATTGCTGCCTTACTATATACAGCATAACAATGAATGACTCATGGTGTATGAATCACCTGGAACAGGGATAGTTTAGTTGAGGCTGGTGTCAGTTCACAATGGAAAAGGCGATTCATTGACCATTTGCATGCGTTCTTTTGGCACTTACTAGATTTGGGTCGGGATATTTCAGAAAGATTTTCAACAACTTGGATAAAAGAAGGAAGTTTAAAATATTTGAAGAAATACATTTCATAAACCTGCAAAATTAAACTTATATTAAATTTATTCCAGAACAATACTGGATCAGTAAGGTAGAACTGCATTTCTATTTCTTCCTTAACTGGAATTTAGATCTTAATTAGCTATAGGTCTCTGATCCGCTATCAAAAGATTTTTGTTCATTTCATTTGTTGTTGTTTTGTTTTGAGAACTTACACTCATTGCAAAATCTGACCTAAACTTATTTTGGCAGCAAAAACTGAACTGAACAGACTGTGAAGCCATTTAGTTCAATTTATTCCACTTAGAGTGAATTTTCTATGTTCTGGTCCAGGAGTACTGTTCCAATTCTGATGAGGATATTACATATTTTGCAATATATTATTGATTACTTCTCTAAAAGCCAAGAAATTCTAAATTCTGAAACTCATCTGCCCCTAAATATTTTGGATATGGGATTATGGGCCTGTAAATCTCAGAGAATAAAACAGTCAAAGCCTCTAACCAAGATGAAATTAATATCTTGATATTTGGAAGACAGCTAAATCAAGAATGAACTGGAATGAACATCAGTATGTAATATCGCCTCTTCAAATACTTTTAGAAACTATGCTGGGATAAATGATAGTTACAAGGCAAAGCATACTTGATTAAAAAAAAATCTTTACTGGTAGTAAAATAAAAATAATAAAATAAAAAAAATAAATATTTTACTAGTTAAATAAAGCATCTTGGTTTCTTCCTTCCATAAGCTTTGTGGTCTTCAGCTATGTCTGGAAACTCAGCAGTTCCCTCAACTGTACAGGCCTTTTCTCAGATGAGGTATTTGTTACCGAGACCCAGAGCTTTTGAGGAACTTAGGATGTCCCCCGCCCTGTTGGTGGCAATCTGGTCTGGACCTCCATGTTGCCTTTTCTGTTCTACCAGTCTGGCTTTCTGTTTAATCATTATTTCCTGACAATGGAGTTATTGGTAAAAAGCATGAGGTCTACATTTTATTCACATCACGTACTATGTTCCTAAGGGTAGAAGAAATGATGGATTTAAATCTGTTAGTATCAAGTCCTGTGTGTGGTGTCTGGAAAAGACCTACGGCCGGGTTTATGCGAACTTGAGCCTTCAAGCCTCCAGGTGGCAGTGTTGCTCCACTCGAGAGTTTCTGACCCTCCCTCCCTAATAAGCACTGTGTAAAGCCATCTCCGAGACTCGCAGAACAGAATTTTGGTTAAGTCTAAACCTGACGTTTCTGAGATTTTTGACACTGAAAATGTTTCATTGCTGGTTGTTTCTCCTGCGACAACCTCAAAGGAAACATAGCTACTACTGAAAGGAAGAAAATTTTTGAACACTTAAAATGGAATTTGTAGCCAAAGAAGTACATTAGGAGTTAGCATTTTAAAATTTCTGTGGCCTTTTAGAAAGGTCGGAATGTTGTAAAACAATAATAGGTTGTCATAATCAAAGGTGATGAGAAACAAGGAAAGGATCATTTCTGTGCCTCGTCTCATCCACAGCAGCAATGAATTTTGACTAGTATAGGAGGGAATGAAACGAGGCTATATTAAAAGTATATTAAAATTACAGAAATGGGGGAGGAAAAGTTTACAATTAGTCCAGGTCACTGAACCTGGTCATTCAATGTCTTTTCAATAAAGGGGAATTCACAGGGTAGCAAAAGTATGAGTTTAAAGAGCAAAAGTTCAAATTCGGGTAAAAACATCCTCAAAAGTTGGTCAAATTGAAAAGAATCAGTATGAGTTTTACTTTGCAACATATCTCAATTGAGACTTACTTCAAGTAGGGAAAGAAAAAAGACAAAACAAACAAAAACTCCATGCATCTTGCAATGTTTGAAAACATATAGCAACCTCTGCTTCACTTTAAATGGGCTACTTGACTTGCTGTTTCCAAGAGGGCAGGGACAACCGCAGCTGAGATGGGAACATCTGGAGTAGTGCTTCAATGTCTTGTGAGCAGGTGAAAGCACTTTTTGGAATTCTTGTCTAACAGGCCCTATATGTTACACGACTAAACAAGTTCAGGCAGTTTTCAGTGTTGGAAGAGTGTGTTGCTGATAAAACTGAACCTCTGAGTCAGGAGGGAAAAAATCATTAAAAAAACTCACTGAATACAGCTGGGGGCGATGGCTCACGCCTGTAATCCCAGCACTTTGGGAGGCCGAGGCAGGCGGATCACCTGACATCGGGAGTTTGAGACCAGCCTGACCAACATGGAGAAACCCTGTCTCTACTAAAAATACAAAATTAGCTGAGCGTGGTGGTGCATGCCTATAATCCCAGCTACTTGGAAGGCCGAGGCAGGAGAATCGCTTGAACCCGGGAGGCGGAGGTTGTGGTGAGCTGAGATTGTGCCATTGCACGCCAGCCTGGGCAACAAGAGGGAAACTTCGTCTCAAAACAAAAAAAAAACAAAAAAACTCACTGAATACTAATGACATATCTCCTTTCTTCCAATTTTAAGTCTTTTTCTTAGTAGCTGCTGATGTGTACATGTGGTTTGTTGTTAATATTGGCATATTACAGTATTCTAAATTATTTTATTTTAGAAAGAGTCTCACTCTGTCACCCAGGCTGGAGTGCTGTGATACAAACATGGTCATTGCAGCCTCAACCTCCTGGACTCAAGCAATCCTCTAGCCTCAACCTTCCAAGTAGCTGGGAAAACAGGCACATGCCAACACACAAAGCTACATTTTAAAAATTACGTTATTCACACCTTTTTAGGATGATTAGAGATTAGGGTTCAGGAGCAGTGGAACATAACTTGGAGAAAATGCAATCAGTTCAGAAGAAGATGTGGTGACAAGAAAGCTGTAAGGAGGCTATATGCTGTAGAGATAGATGCCCTAGCTTTGGAAGCAAACAAGCCTCTGTTCAAATCCTGGCTCCACTCCTTATAACATATGTACAAATGATCAAAGTGCTTAGCACAGCGCCTATCGTAGAACAGATATGTTGGCTCTCATTACGTTTTTTGAACCCATATGTGGAAGCTTGCCCAGTGTGGAATATATCAATAATTTGAAAACTGTAGCTTAGAGGTAGCTTTGGGATATAGTTAATAATATGGTATCAAAAACATGTACTTCCTACTTAATAATCTGTTTGCAGGGAATGTTGAAGAAAGAATGTTGAACTCTTGATTAGACAGATTTAGTAATCGACTGTCAAAACAGTAGTAATGCTTTCCAGTAAGTGACAAGATCTGTAGCTGGATTTGAATGTGTGTGCTACTTGTTCTGTTCCAAGCACATAAAAGGAATTATCTGTATGTGCTCAGTTATCCCACTGCCTTGTGAAGAGTCCAAGATTGACACAGCTGTTACTAGAAGTTCTTATCACTTTCTGTTTTTTCAAGTAAAGAATAGTGGAAAGAATTCTTGACTGGGTGGTGTGTAGGAGAGCTTGGTTCTTGTTCCTTCTAGGCCACTAACTGGCCATTTGTAGAAGGCAAGTTAAATCTCTACAGGCTTTATAGGTCAACATCTACACTGAATGTTTCTTTTTTATTTTGTTTTGTTTTGTTTTTTAAAGCTCTCACATTGAATATTCTAATAGGAGACTACAAGAATCACTTCAGCGCTGAGAAAAAAAAAAACTTGTTAGGAGATATTCAATACAAACAAATTGACAGGTCAGCAAAGCATGGTGAAATGAGCATTAGATGAGGACTCACCTATAGCTACCCTGTAAGTTGCAGAATGATATAAATTCTTCATTTGCAGCTGGGAAAACTGAGGTGTAGAGAGAGTGAAAATACTGGTCAGCCCTACTTTCTCCGTAGAGCTTTTCAAGATTCAAATGAAATGCCAGATGTGGAAATAACTTACTTTTATGTAACTCAATAATCTTCAGGTTACTTACTACTGGGTCTACAATTTCATGTTATGACTTAAAACTTGCTTCTGGGCATCGCAATTTTTTAAACTTAGCCAAATTTATTTGAACAAATCTAGTCTTTTAGATTCTGTTGTAGTCATACCCAAATTTATGGCATTTCTTTTGTATGTATAGATGTGCTTCACACTCATCTGACATCCCATCAGTTGTTTTATGACTCCACTTCCAGTTTGCCTACAGTAAACAAAAGTATATCTATTTACAAAGTTTTCATCTGTCCTTATAAACTTTTGCTGATCAAATGCTGGTGAAAGCTTTATAGAGACGACTAGTTTACAGTAAGGAACCAAATAAACACTCACAGGAAATATTTTCCTAAGGATCTAAGTTTTACTTCACCAAGGCAGAAGATTAATCAAATTAGCCATTCTGCCCCTGGCTGAGATAAATATTTGTTACTTCAGAGTTAAAAAATAGAAGAAACAAGTAAGCAATAAATACAGTTTTGGGTTGCTTGTGTATGGGGGAAAATGCCCTTCCAAACCCTATAGTAACTGTTTAGCCCTGAGGCAAAATATTTGATTATAATAATCATCTTAATATTCATTAGTAACTGAAAAATTAGGCACTAGAAATTCATCTAGCTACAGCATTTAGCACCAGGACCTTAAGGGGCTGTCTTGCTTGCATATTTCTAAAGAATGCAATCCTTTTTGTTTATCTGAAATGTAGACTCTCACTTCTTGTTCTCACAAAATTTGGAAGTTCTCACTTCCAAAACACTCCTATATTTAAAAAACCCCTGAGACTGGTTATAAATAGAAGAAAGGACAAAATGACAAGAACCACCTACCCATTACATCTTATCATGTGGTGTTCCTTGTAGATCATACTGACACCTTCTCTGATCATTAATTATGACCCAGTTCAAAGAATTCTGAAGGTTCAGCACAGTTCCTTATATCCACAACTAATTTCCCAACCTTTCTCAAATTTCCACTCCAATCTTAGCTGTATTTAGGAAACATATATATTTTGGATAGCAAATTAAATTTTATTTTTTATACTAAACTCAATACCAACCCCCCTCTAAGAGCTGTAGTTCTTTCTTCCCTGGTGTCCAAGAGGCAAAACCTTGGCTGCTTTTCAGTGGCTGCTTGTTTTCCTTATGTATTATATCAAGCTTTCTGAAATTCCAAGTAAGCTATATTTGCTTTGTTAGCCTTTCCAAAGCATTTAAAATGATTCCAACACTTTGATTTTCCTTAAATGGGATTAGCAACCACTTGATTTGATAAAATTAGATGCTTCATTAGTTTCTTTGGAACTGAAGATAGGCTCATCTGCTTTCAATATCAGAGAGTTCTGACCTTTAACCTTAATTTACAATATGAATATGAAAACATGAAAAAAGAAAGTTGTAAAAAGAAGCCAAGGAAAACTGTATTTGCAGAAGGGTTTTTGATTATTTCAGTAATTGCTGAATTGCTGGGGGGTAGTATAATGAACCCATCATTTATCACTGATTTATAAACTGATTCTGAAATTAGATTTTAGTACCCAAAACTAAGGGTGACAAACTGATGCCACTGCTATTTGTAGGATTCCTTATTTCTCACAAAGCTACATAAATACTTGACTAATGGGATTACTTCTTAATTGAGCTAGTTTCAATTTTCAGGTTAAGATTACTTAAAATTTACAGCGTGTTGCTAACATTATACAGGTGGACAGTATTTCTTGTTAGTTAAAATGTGGTTAATCTGCAAACCACAAATACAGCTCCTATAATTTCTTGCCTCTAGGTCCTCAAATAATTTCAAGGCTTTGTGTAAGGGCCCTGAATCTTAGGTCCAGGTCTACCACTTCAGCTCACGAGGTGAATTAAGCTTTGCATGTCTCTCTAGATGTTAGAAGAAAATAATTCATCCGTGGCTGTGCAGAAATCCATGGCTTTACAGGCTTACTTCCAACCAAAACACATATAAAGTATGTGCATGTTGCTAACCTTCTAGCTCTAATTCCTCTGTCCCTTTAAGTGGATGTTCTGAAAATAACAACCATTGACTTTGTCATTTACTGTTCTGTAAAACACGAGGCAGAGGCCCAGGAACAGGGGCCCCATCAGGAGCAGAGTTGTTTTTGTCCAAAATCTCACTTTATTCTAGGTTGCCATTACAGACAGTAAAATGTATTTATGTGGCTCAAGTGTGACTTAACTCTGTAAATTATATTGGGTCCTGGAATGGCTTAAAGGCTCTTATGGCCAATTATATTTATTACTGTTTATACAAATGGGTAAGAAGCTACTGTATTCTGGCTCTCAGCCCTCTCTAAGTTCCTTCCATTTACAGTCACTTTTATCAGAGATATAATATTTCTACACCAAAGATTCCTGGACAGTATTAATAAGGAAAAGGAAGGAATAATAGCCCATTACATTTTATTTTCTCTTGTTCCCAATAAGCATAAGAAAAAGCAGTTATCTCTTTGTGAGTTGGTAGTTTAGAATTTCCAGGAATGTGGGGTTTTGGAAGATGGAAGAACTCATAACTAGTTGCTTTCAAGAGAAACTCTAGATAAAGTATTGCATTCTTCTGCCCATCTGCTTCTGGTGCGTTCCATTTTAGTCAGAGGCAAAGTAGAGAACTAGGTAGGGTTTGAGCCTTTCTGTTTATCATATTTTAAAAGTTAATCCAAAGGCAATTCTTAAAAGATGAACTAAAAATGAAGTGTACCAAAACTCCAACCCACGCTTTACAAAGGCCAAAATGAGAAATGTTCTAGGAGGGAGACGTGATGTAATAACACATGAGCTGGGTTTGGCCTCAGACAGCCTAAGGTCCATTACAAGCTGTAGAGCTTTGGCTTGAAGAAATGAAGACAGCCATCTCTAAACCTCGGTTTCTCTAAAATGGTACTGTTTTTTGCACAGTTGTAGAGAATTCAAATCCCATACCCCATGTATACCAGCTTTTCCATAATTAGTCACCCTGAGAAACTTTGCTTTCCTGGCCTACACAGAATGAAAGAAACTGAGTCTGGACCCTGCCCTGTGTATGAATTAGAATTTGTGTGCTTTAAGCTGCCCTCCCAGGGCACACCATGGTAGAGCAGGGAGCCTAGCTTGACTGTGTAGATTTGGCTGGATTATTTTAAGCGTATCATTCACTCCCTCAGTGAAGTGAGGGAGTTAGACTAAAACACCTCTTGATATCTCTTCTAGCTTTAAAATTCTACGCAATCCACGGGGAAAAAAAGTAAAAAAAAAAAAAACTTGAATAAATGAAAACACCAAAAACCCCACTTTCCTTAGAAATGGTTTACAACGAACAGATCACCATCCCTGACGTTTCAGGTTCTGCAGTTCACAGTTCACAGTTCACAGTACGGAGGAGTGGGCTGTTACACTACAGCAGGTTCCCCTCCACATCTAACAGAGGGAGTGGGGGGTTTTCTTGGAAGACTCGGCCAATGTCAGGCAGCAAGGGGTAAGGGCTGTCCCGGTAGAGGAAAAAACCCAGGCTTTCGGGAACATAAACTGGGGGATGTAGGGGCAAAGCACCTGCTAAATCTCATTAGGACTGGGACTTCAAAGAGGGTTGGGTCTGCTCTGAGAAACAGTATGGGAATCCCAGCCCCGACCTAAAGGGGACACGTTCACTGCCAAAGACTGAGAGGGAAAGCTGGGAGCGGGGAACGGAGGAGGGAGGTGGATGCGAGAAAAGGGCCGGGTGGGGCCCCAGCCCTGGTCACTCACCACGAGCGGGATGGAGCAGATGAGCACCACCAGGGAGGTGGCAATGAGTAAGATGACCATCTGGATCTCGGCGCCCGCGATGCGGCGGAAACTCCGGCGGCGGCGAAAGTCGCTGAGGCGCGGCAAGCCTGGGGAGGCGGCGGGGTGGCCCCGGGAGGCAACTGAGGTCACAGCGGTCGCGGCCGGATGGTGCTGCTCGGTGCCCAGCGAGGTGCGGCGCATGAACTGTCGGTGCATGCGGAGCAGCGCGCCGCACACAAGCACGTTGCAGAGGACGGTGGCGAGAATGAGGAAGGAGCTGAAGCCCGCGTACATGTAGGAGTAGGCAGCGTGCGCCGTCACGTTGGTGGTCCAGTCGATGAAGCACCAGGTGTCTGGGTACTGCAGGCGCGAGCTACCGAGGCCCATGTTGGGCAGCGCGCAGAAGAGCACGTTGGAAGCATAGACTGCAAAGAGCGTGAGGCCCGCCAACCGCTTGTCCACGTAGTGGCTGTAGAAATAGGCGTGGTTGATGGCCAGGTAGCGCTCGACACTCATGGCGCAGATGATGCTGAGGCCGGACAGGCTGAAGAAGAGCAGAATGAAGGTGCTGTACTCGCACAGCGGCTGGCCCCCGGGCCACTGGCCCTTCATGTACGTGGCGATGGTTACCGGGCTCACCAGCAAAGTGCCCAACAGGTCGGTGACAGCCAGCCCACATACCAGCGTGTAGAAGGTCGTCTCCTTCTGCTCCTTGCGCGACTTGCACAGAACCACGATGGCCACCAGGTTGCCCACCACCCCGAAGATGAACATCACCGCCGGGATGGTCACCGGGCTGTTCAGCCGGTCGGGGCTCAAGGAGGTGGACGCATTGACCCCGGGAGTGGACATGATAGTGGCTGGCGGTGCGCAGCCTTGGAGTGCAAGGCTGGGTCTGGGGATGGCAGAAGAGAGACAAAGCTGCCGTGAGCGGAAATTACCACTTGTAAGGTGTTAGACCCACGCCCAAGAAACGAGCCAAGGGGAGCAACTCGATCCTACTTTCTGGACTGTAGCCACTTACCAACTGCGGCCACCAAAATCTCTAGACTCCTGATACGTCCTGCCAGCAGCACACTCTTGCTGACATAAATATTTATAAACGGATTCTCCCATTCCTCTTCCTCCCCCCAACCCAACTCACTCCATTGCCAAGATGAATTAAGAGCCATCTCAAGGGAAATGTAGCTCCCTAGTGCTATTCCCGATAGATGCTGAGTCAATGAAATGCTCACTGAAAACAAGTTACAAAAGCAATCTGGAGAGCGCGCTCTTCCCTTCTTGGCTCTCTTCGGCGAGCGCCGCATCTCCGCGTTCGCCACCCGTTGACCCCAACGCCAGCCCAACGCCATCTCACCTGTAGCGGCAGCAGCGGCGGCAGCCTCGCGAGCCCCCAGGGTCAGCTCTCAGATGTCCTGGCCCGCCTCCAACCTGCTTTCACCTTGTCCCGCTCAGTCTGGAAATTGCCAAACCTTCGGCTGCTCAGAGCCGGTCTCAGTGGCTGCCGATTTTTGGACACTGAGGTCAGAATTGCCAGCTTTCAAAAACTTGAGAAACAAGAGGGGCAGCTGGATGGGTCAGGGAAAAATGGTGCTGGATTTCTTGTTCGCTATTTTTTTTTTTCCTTCAAAGACGAGTCCCAGCTTTGCAGTGCCCGCCAGTCTCGTCCGCTGAAGGACAGCGTTCAGGTGTGAGGCCACGCGCGCAGGTGGCGCCGAGCCTCGGTCCCCAGTTCTGGCCGCCCTCCGCCCCAGCCACGGGTAGCACGGGCGGCTACCGGAGTTTGCGGCTGCCGCTGAGGCCGCTCCTGGCTACCTGGGGGCGGCTCGGGGTCCACTCTGCCCGAGGCTCTGGCCTGGGGCTGTTCATCTTCCTCTGGGGCTGCAGGGCTTGGAGCTCCGCTCTCGCCTTTCCACCCTCTGTACAAACTTTTCTCCTCCTCCAAGTTTCCCTGGCGGAGGCGGAGGCAAACCGTGCGCTGCCCGGACGCCCATTGGCCGGATTGGAAGGGGGCGGAGTGCGTCCTCCCTGGGCTCCGCTGGGGAGCCCGGCGG
>NW_012115489.1:6275102-6287477 GCF_000951035.1 Colobus angolensis palliatus | reverse complement strand
CGGGGCGGGGTGGCTCCCCTGGTTTTCCCGCCCTCTGAGCTGCGGAGTGGGAGCCGGGAGGAGACCCTGGGAAGCCCCGGTACTTTCCCCGGCTACCGCTTAGCGGCTCCTGAACTCGGCTTCCAGTGGGGCCACCACTGAAACCAGCGACCCTTTCCGCCTTGCTGCCTGCCACTTGGAGTGGACTATTTCTTGAACCTCCTGCCCGCGGGCCGCAACATCTAGGTCGTGGAAGAGAGGGCAGTTACTTTAGCATTCTACCTAGGGTTGGCCGAGAAAGGAGGAGAAATAGGGTGTCTGTGTGCGCTAGCGCGTGCGCCCCGGGGTTAGACTTGGGTGCGCCCAGCGGACGTGGTAGGTGGGTGGGTGGGTACCAGGTTGGGCGGGGAAATAACGAAGAATCCATCCTCTCACCATAAAAGGAGTTGGAGTCATTTGGCAGTGACCGGGCTGCGGGCTGCGCTTGGTAGGGCACCCCAGGCGAAAAAGAAAAAAAAAAAAAGAGGAGGAGACAGTGACTGCAGCCTCTCCCGGCGCAGGTGGCAGAACCTTGCAGCTTTGGAGAGGTGGAGCCTTGGTGGGGTTGGGAGGACTGCCTAACTGCGGTCTTTTTCTCCATTCTCTTTCCGGGGAACTTCTCCGCCCTGAAAGGGTAGAGTGAGCTTCCTGCCTTCGGCCGTGTTATACTCGTTAGACCCCATTCACCATAAATCGTTTGAAAGACTAGTGGAGGGTGAGAAGGGGGTTTGAAAGTCACCGGAGTAAAGGAATTCTCCAAGCACCACCTCATGATTAATTCTTGGAAAAGCCTGTTTGCGCGGCCCTTGCAATTAGTTTGACTTGTCTAATGGTGAAGTTTTTCTCTGTACTCCTTCTACTCTGTTTTCTAAAACTAGAACTAAAAACTTAAAAAAATTGTAAAACTTCATGGTGTAATTAAAACCCCTTTACCATTTTTTTTTTTTAAAGTAAAATTGTGTGGCCCTATTTCACAATTTAAATTCCTGGAAAAACCTCTTCCCATCTGCAGTGTACAAGCATTTTAACATATGTCTCCTCACAGGGTAAGTACATAACTGGATTCTTTCATATGATAAGCAGGTACCCATTTCTTAAATGTTATTTCTTGAATGAACAAACCTCCTAACTGGTTCTTCAGTTGGTCTCAGCAACACATGGGTGATAGGAGAAACTAAGAGGGCTTTCCGATTTCAAGTAATTACAGGTCATAAAATATCCAGAATCATATTTACTTGCATAAGGCACTATATGGATATATTAAAATAGAATTGTTCTGTTTATACGATTAATATCAGAAGGAAAAATACATATTTGTTAGCCAGTATTAAAAAGATTGATGGTGATTGGTCATTTTCTTAGAACCTTCTTTTAATCAGCACTCTAACTACTTCTGTTGTCGATGCTTCCTTTGAACAGTAACCTCTAGGACTGTGTCAGCCCAGAAAACAAATCAACATTAGAAAAAAGGAAACTGCACACTCTGCGCCATTCCTCACTAACCACATTGCTTTGCTATCACTCATGTCAGTTGCTTGTCAGTAAATATATGGAGGGGAGGTTGGGAAGTTCCTTATACTCACTGTCTGCTAATACAAATATATATTTTTTTCAATTTTCTTTCCATATGAAGCTTATAAAAGAGAAAACAATTGGTTGCTGTTTATTAATTTAAGTATGATGAAGAGTATATTACATATAAAAACAGACGCTGCTGAGATAATTAATAACTGTTACAGGTATTAGCATGTCATTGACAAACCAGACTTGTTATCGATTGAGCTGTTCTTCTTACTAGTCCTTTGAATTTTCTTTCTACAGTAGCTTTAGGAAGAAGAAAAGTAAATAACCTAATACTCAATACTAAAAGATTGTAATGAGGTTTATCTGTAGTCTCTTTTGTTATGTGATTCTTAAAACTTAAATGTAGCTTTCAAAAGTAGAAGTTGAAAGTTTCGGTAACAAATTATTTTATTTTCTTAGTTTGAAAAACTGGGACAGTAGAGTTCAGTTTCTCTCACACTCTGCCAGGAATTTGCATTGCAAAAGGAAAGGAAGAATTGCCATAATTATGTGGGCAATTCTTGTCATTGTTTTTCAATGAAAAGATTTTTATTCTAAGCACTTTTAAAATTCTCCCTCGCAGTTTCTGCCACAATCTCTGCTTCTCTATGCTGGAAGACCCCAGTTCAGTTCTTAAAAACTGTCATTAAATAGCTCTGAAGGTTTGACCTACTCCAGGAACTGTCTGATCAGTTTGATTGCTCTGTTCTAGCTAATTATTTGACTACTTTTTGAGTAAACATATTCAGGTGGGAACCCATTTGTAAACAAAGGCTGCTTGGGAGCTAGTAATCACTTTTAGTTTTCCTTGGATCAAAGGAAATATGGGACAGACAGGACCTGGGCTCAGCCAGCAGGAGTGGGGTGAGAAAGGGGATCATTTCCAGGAGGAAGGCAGCAGGATGAGTCAGATCTGGCCTGGACCCCTTCCTGAGCCACAGCTGGCAGGATCTTAGAGCATTCCTGAAGCACTAACATTCATGTAGCAAAGCCTGTGCAAATTGTGTTTGCTTTTGTCTTTCATGACAGGCCATGCAGAGACTCAAAACAGTGTGAAAGGCGCCTATCAGGTACAAATAACAAAGTACCCTTGGACACATTTGCCCTCCACAGGCTCATCCAGTTGGTTCAGTGGATTACAAATATGGCATTCACCTAACCCTAAAATGACTGTTCTCCCTTTTTAGTGGTACATTTCAAATGTCTGGCCTCTTAATTATTTTCATTTTCTAAGCATGATTTTCATTTTATGCTGAGTCCAATGCCTGGAGCAGACACCTATCAGTGCTGTGATTAACTCCTCAGCATCTTCATGTGGCGATAAACTATTGCTGTGGAGGCTGGCCACTACCTACTGATTGCTTCAGGCTGCCCTGACAGCCTGCTCTGACAATTACACTCCTCAAAGTAATAGCTTTCTGTTCTTTTATTCTGCTGTCTCCCCTTTTTTCCCTCCAGTTTCACCACACCCCCATGTGGATTGGACCAATGAAAGGAGATTATTTACCTGCAGTGGCCCTCCCCCCTTTTTTTTTGAGATGGAGTCTCGCTCTGTCACCCAGGCTGGAGTGCAGTGGTGCGACTTGGCTTACTGCAACCTCTGCCTCCTGGATTCAAGCAATTCTCCTGCGTCAGCCTCCTGAGTAGCTGAGATTACAGGCATGCGCCACCAGGCCTGGCTAATTTTGTAATTTTAGTGGAGATAGAGTTTCACCATATTGGCCAGGCTTGTCTCGAACTCCTGACTTCGTGATCCACCCCCGCTTCGCTTCCCAAAGTGCTGGGATTATAGGCATGAGCCACCACGCCTGGAGTGGCCTACTTTTGAAGATACAAGTGGAGAAATAAAGTCTTACTAGTTCAGAAGTCTCCCTACAGGAGGAAGGACCTGATTATATTTCAGTTTCTTCTCATACCCAAATTGCTGTATGTTTTAGCAATGTGGAAGATGCACAGAAACTTCCTGGCTTAATCAACAACAGCAGCATCACCTGTAGCTCATGTTAGTTTATCACTTTCCATAGCACTTTGACACTTGTGTCCACATGCGCTTTTATTAGCAACCCCCTGAGGAGGTTAGGTAGGTGTGACAGAGACTGCTGTGTTTCACCAAATCTTGTTTCCATGTCCTCTGGAACACATAGCTGGGTATTATTTCCCAAACTGACTTCCTGTGGTGAGGTGCAGCTCATGTAACTGAATTCTCGCCAGTGGAATAGAGGTAGAATTGATGTATACCACTTCCAGGCTTGGTCCCTAAAAGACCCTGGTCCTCTGTGCTATCTTCCATCCTCTGCCAACATAGTACAGGTCCCGGGTATATGGCAGAACCACTAGATAGAAGGTGACTTGGCCTCTGAATGCCTGTATGGATCTCATTCCAATCCCAGCAACCCTCACTGGATGATGAAGTGAATGAGAAATAATCCACTGAGATTTGGGGGGCCCATTATTTCAGCAATTAGCCTATGCTGACTAATTTAGTACGGTTGACATCATCTTCCTTCAGTGAGTGAGAATGTGGGCACAGAGATTTTATGTGGCTTGCTCAGAGTAACAAGAATTAGTAAGAATAGTTGAAATTTATCCAGTGCTCAGCCTATGTGAGACATCATGCTAACTGCAACATGCATATGCTGTCGAATTCTCACAGCAAACCTATGAGGAAGGTACTAGGCAGTCAGATGCCCCTTTCACAGATGAGCAAACCAAAGTTTGGGTAATGAATGCTGGGAGTGTTTTTTTTTTTGGCAGGGTCCCAATCTGTCACCCTGTCACCCAGGCTGGAGTTCAGTGGGGCGATCTTGGCTCACTGCAGCCTCCACCTCCTCGGCTCTAGTGATCCTCAGCCTCCCAAGTAAGCCAGGACTACAGGCAGGTGCCACTATGCCTGGCTAATTTTTGTATTTTTTGTGGAGATGGGGTTACCCCATGTTGCTCAGGCTGGTCTCGAACTCCTGAGCTCAGGAGATCCACATGCCTACACCTCAGAAAGTGATGGGATTACAGGCGTTAGCCACCACACCCAGACCAGGTGTTGTCAGTTTTGAAAGGCTGCCCAGCAGCTGAACTCCTTTTCCATTAGTAAGAATCCTCCATTGCATAATATTATTTGGAGGCAAGACCTAGCCTGCCATGAGAGAAGCTAAACGGGCTGGATTTTCTCCTTCCATCCCCTGCCAGGGCTTGAGCATAAGACCTTTGCTTGGCTTATCAGATACCACTGTTTAGATATTTAATCTTGAAGGAGTGGCACAAAGACATAAGAGCAATTTCAGAAGTCATTCACAGCCGCAGTTTGTCTGGGGCTCGTGGTGTCAAGGGTCCTGTCGAAATGGCTGTTGGTTGAGTCATGCTAACTACTTGGTTAGGATGGTGCGACCTTGGCTGAATTTTCTGCTGGCAGCCTTCCTGTTGACTCTTTGTGTAATTGGTTGTCTTTCCAATAAATTACTTTCCTACTTATATTGACCATGCTCAGTTTCTGTTGCTTACAAATAATAAGCCTACCCAAGACAGAAAAATTGAGTAAACTCTCTAAGATCACAGTTCTGATAAATGGTAGAGCAAGGATTTTAATCTAGGTCTCCTTGATCCCCAAACCTGTACCCCTAACCTCTATGTGTCTTAACCTAAACCCGACCTCGAACCACATAACTCTTAGTCCTCTTTTTTCTCTCTCATTACCTTTGGGATAGAGATAATCTGGGTTCAAGGCCATAGTAGGTAAGTTGCCTAAGGCTTAATAAAAAGGAGTTTTCATTAAATGGATCATTCCAAAGATTAAATAATATAATACAAATAAGATGTCTGGTACATATTAAAACATTAAAAATTTTAGCCTATTATTAGTTATGTTTTCAAAATTCACTTCTAATGATTGTATAATTAGTTTTTGGCCATAACATATTTAGAGGGCATTGTGATAAATTGAATATATGTAACTTTGATGGAACTGATTTTTGCCTGGGCCTAACCCCAAATATCCAAAACTGGTTGTGTACGTAACCACAAAGAAGGAATTAAGATAATTATTTTGATAACTTAGACAACCCCTCCCTTCCTTTTGATGAGAAGGAAAGAATTACTTTCAGTGAGATGATTTCTATTACCTACTTACACTGCATAAATTCAGTAAGATGATTGCTTAGGGGCACATTTAGTATTGACTGTGTAATTACAGTGTAGCTGTTACAGAGGACAATTAGTGAATTTTACCCCAGACACAGAATTCACCTGGTTTTCTCCCAGAATGTATTTCTTTTTTCTTTTTCTTTTTTTTTTTTTTTTTGAGACGGAGTCTCGCTGTGTCGCCCAGGCTGGAGTGCAGTGGCGCAGTCTCGGCTCACTGCAAGCTCCGCCTCCTGGGTTCATGCCATTCTTCCACCTCAGCCTCCCAGTAGCTGGGACTACAGGCGCCCGCCACCACGCCCGGCTAATTTTTTTGTATTTTTAGTAGAGACGGGGTTTCACCGTGTTAGCCAGGATGGTCTCGATCTCCTGACCTCGTGATCCGCCCGCCTCGGCCTCCCAAAGTGCTGGGATTACAGGCTTGAGCCACCGTGCCTGGCCCCAGAATGTATTTCTAATTTTTAATTTTGAGATGTCTGTAAGAAAAACGGAGGCACATTTATTTGGAGAGATGAATGTGAATCTGCCTGGAAACAAGGAATGAGTATGATGGCATTAAGGGGGTGGGGTGGGGTCGGAGGTGGGAGGGAGAGTTGAGAGAAGGACTTTTTCAGTTAAAGTGGAAAGAAAAAAAACAAATGTCCTTGTAAGCAAAGATGTATTCAGGAAGGAAGCTGCTCTTTGACAAAAGACTCAGGTTGCCTTGTCAGAGACTATAGCTACGGAGTCCATTTCCCTGGCATCAGCTCGTCTTGAGCACAACTGGGACCCTGTCTTGCAAAGACTGCCAGTGCTCTAGCACAATCCTTGGCACAGCAAGATTGGCATGAGCATTCAAGAAATTAACCCCTTGATCTTTGTGATCCATACAAGTTCCATTTTGCAGCTAGTCTCAAACAATCTCTTTGCTTATAATACCTATATACATGTAGAAACACACCTAACCTGAAGACGCATGGGCACATGTCACTGCCCTCACCCCACCAATAAACATGTTCCTCATGCATTTTCAGACATAGTTCTCTCCACTTGACCTAGAACACAGAGAAGTGTGATGTTTTCATTCTCCAGTGAGCAGGGGGCATTTGCCTGGTATACTCATTGTGCTTGAACTGGCCAACCACAGAAATTTCTTCCTTTCTTCTTTCCATTCATTCATCCATTGAACAAGTGTTTATGAGAGAGCCGACTGCATATAACTGTGCTAGCCTCTGAGTTTGCTCACTGAATAAAATAAATAGTCCCTGCCCTCATATAGCTTACTGTGCAGTAGGGGAAAGCTTTCAGTCCAGAAATGGAAACAGACATTGAATGTACAAATAAACACACGCAAACATACATTTACACACTCTGATCAATGCCGTGAAAGAAAAGAACAGGACAGATTTCCTTTAGGTTTGAGATCAGGAATGGACGTTCTGAGGAAGTGGCACATTCTGAAGAAGGGTATTGTTTGTTTCTCTTCAAAATACCTCTCTTGTTGACAACAAGAACAGGTTCTCTTCCACCCCAAGAACAGGAAGCAGTAAGCACTTTCTGGCTCCAGGCCTCATATCTACTCTGATGCCTCAGAGAAGACGGTTGAGATCCTTCAGGCTAAGAACTGGAGCACAGAATGTTTTTGGGAATTCAGAGAGTGCATCTTGAGGAAACTAGCAACTGGATATGTGTGAGTGAGAAGCTTTGAAATATGGGAAACTATTCAAGTTTGAAAAGAGGAACTTATGACTCAAGAGAATCTGTCACTTAACCGTGTTGCCTAGTGAACTCCTGCAACAGAAGTCCAAATCTCTTAACTGGTGGGGAGGAGAGATGAAGTAGGGTTGTTTTCTAATGGTAATACCAACATCACAATCTGTTGAAACTCAAGCCAAGAATTAGTTTTAGGCCTGGTGTGCTCCTTGCCTTCCAGGTTAATGGGTTTGGATCACAGAGGAAACTCGAGTTAAAACTCTGCTGCAGTTTAAGAAGATCTGAAGGTGTGAAAGTCTGAGGAAAGTCAGCTCCTTCAAAATAAATGAATTAGACGGGCTGGTTCTTTTTTGTTTGTTTGTTTGGTTCTTGTGTTTTGAGACAGAGTCTCACTCTGTCACCCAGGCTGGAGTGCAGTGGTGGGATCTCGGCTTACTGCAACCTTCACCTCCAGGGTTCAAGCAATTCTCCTGCCTCAGGCTCCCAAAGTAGCTAGGATTACAAGTGTGCACCACCACGCCTGGCTAATTTTTGTATTTTTAGTAGAGACCAGGTTTCACCACGTTGGCCAGGATAGTCTCGATCTCCTGACCTAGTGATCCACCCGCCTCAACCTCCCAAAGTGCTGGGATTACAGGCGTGAGCCACCACGCCCAGCCAACTTACGCTTTTTTTTTCTTTTTAAAAGCTACAGTGTTTGATGTAACAAGAAAGGAGATTTGATTTTTCATATGAATACCATTTTTGTTACTATAAGTTTTTCTGATGCCAAATTATATTTTGAGTATGTTTTTTAAGAAAATTATTGATTGTGTGTTAAAAGAGTCATAAAATTTTCCTAAAGCAGATCTGTAGAAAGATTAACTTGTTTAATCTAACCGAAGAAAAGTAAGTGCCTATTGGAGACATCTAATTTGAGGGCTGAGAAATCAAATGTAGATTTTTTTCTCTGAATCCTGAATTAATGTAAAAGTGTCAGTTGTTAAGAACTAATAAATTTTTGAAATTTTGGTGGCTGAACAGCATACACTTCTCAAAATTATCTTGCTATCTTAATGATATGTCTTAGTTTCTGGTCATATCCCATCTCTGCTGCAGGGATTTGAAAAGATATGAAGGCAGTACATTGCCTAAAATGTGATTTACTCTGAAACGAATTGAACTGTGTTCAACTTAAATTTTGATAGCAGTCAGTTCTTCCATGAGTATTTTACTTATATATCTTAAACATTTTCCCTTGGCATTTTCTTCAGGGTGAGATTACTCTCTTTGGAAGTGGACAAAACATGTTTTTGCATTTGACTTTTTCCCTGTTTTTATGAGATAAGATTTGTACAAAAGGGTTAGAAGATCAAGTCTACTGTTTACAAATTTGAACAAGCACATTCACTTTTGGAGAGAAATACCTGAGATTTCTGTAGCTTTATGAAAGCCATATTTATCAGAAAGTGTTCAGTTCTGTCCAGGTAATTCCTAGATTTCTGTGTAATGGTTGCAGGGTTAGGGGGTGCTTGTTTGCTTTTAGAAGCTTGGGGGAATAATTTCCTTCGCAGAGCCAGTGTCAACTGAGCTATTGTGTTAATTGTGGTGACATTTTAAGCTTGGGGTGGATGCTAACATCTCATTTTCCTTTCCATCCATGATAATGATAAAAGCTTTCCTAGAATTCATTTTAAGGGTCACTATTGGGAGCTTCCTTTTTTTTTTAATTAAATTTTTTTTTATTATTTGTAGAGACGACGTCTCACTATGTTGCCCAGGCTGGTCTTAAACTCCTAGGCTCAAACTATCCTCCCACTTTGCCCTCCCAAAGTGTTGGGACTATAGGCATGAGCTACTGCACCTGACATGGGGAGCTTCCTTTTAATACAGCCCTTTCCTTAAGAAACTGCTCTATGACAGTGGTGGCCCCACCACTCCGCCTTAGAATAGCACTCATGTATTCAGCCCTGAATCAGCAAATCCGGGAATGTAGACAACCAGGACTCTAGGCACCTGTCCAAAATGATTTGCAGAGCTAAGCCAAGCAGAGCTTTGCTCCTTCTTTCCTTTCTTCTATTTCTGTTTTCTCTCTTTCCATTCTTTCCTTCATTTCTCACTCTTTATCAGCTTCGGTAGCTAACATGATTAAGCACTCACCACGTACCAGGCAACGTGAAAAGGCTTTTAGTGAGATTTTCCCCCTGTTTTACAAATGAAGATACTGAGATGGAGAGAAGTTCAGTAATTTTTCTAAGGTCACAAACTCATAAGTGCTATGGCAGAGTATGTGTGTTACTGACCACTGAATTATACTGTTCCATTCTTAAACTCCTCACCCCATTCCTAAAAACACAAAAGAACAAAAGCCATCCCATTTCAATAAAGGAATAAAGGTGAAACTTCTCTGAATAATAATGGCATATTCAGAGTCTAGCCACCTACCACCCATCCCTGTGCCCTCAGGAAGCTGATACCAGAAACAGGAAGCAAAAAATGTTTCACAGCATTTCTGATTTAATCTTATAGCCACGTATTTTAATTTTCTATTTCATGTGGGGTTAACTTACCATTGCAGCAACCGCCAAGGGAATTGGTAATAATTTCTATGACGTTTAAATGATTAAATATTTCCTTGTGAAGTCTTGGCTTATTCTGTTCACAAACACATGCTGAAATCAACTTTCCTGCTTAGGTTGAGCCTGTACATAGTGATGAAGTGAACAATTGTGTCAATATCATGAAAAAACACGGAACAAATGCAAACTATCTGCCAAGGATTGTACTAAGCCCTTAATATTTATCTTAGTTAAGCCTATGGTAAACCTCCACGCATGAATGTTCCATTTTGCAGAAGAATGAACTGGACTTTTGAAAGAAGGAAGGAGGACAAGAGAGAGGTTGCTTAACCACCCAGCTACAGGGAGGTGGTCTAGCATGATGAGTGGAAGATCAGGGAAAGTAACTTCCTGAAGGTCTCCTTTCCTTATGCTGTCAGTTTTTACTGGTGTTATCTAACTTCCCAGCTCTGTCAACAGATGTCACTGCCAAGATCGCCCCTAATAGCCCAAATCTCTGCTCTCTTTTTGTCACTAAACAGCTCACACATGCTTATTCATGGCTTCAACACTAACAGGCAGTAATATACATACTATGAGACTTTTTTCGGCTCCATAAGAACATGAGCTTTATCATCTATTGCTCTATGAGGATGTAAAGTCAGTAAGGAAATCTGCATTCATTCGGTGCATTTTTTTTTTTTTTTTTTTTGTGGGAGATGGGGTGGAAATGGCTATGGGACAGAAAGTTTTAACTCAGGGATGACAAATGGGGAGAGGGAGCAATACATCATCTGCCCCTCTCCTTCTTCCTATACACGTTGTAGACATTGCTGATCAACAACCCCACTGCTTCGTCTAAGGGCCCACTACCCATCCAGTGATGCATAAAAAATGAAACATCTTTTCCATCTTTAGCATACATATGTACAGAATTCATTCTAAGTAACCCTAATAAATGGTGGTTTTGCAAACGTGTGATGGTTGTATGTATGAGAACTTCTTTGCCTACGCAGCTATGGATGAGCCCTGAAGATCTTTAGTCAAAGTTTGCTTTGGAAGGCAAACTTGGTGCCAAGAGAATATGAAAACGACATAGATGCAAGTGATTATTATCATTAAATATGTAACTATGAAAATAATCTCACCTAAGATACAGGATCCTGCAAGGCATATTCACCTATAAAAAGATGCCTTTTTAATAAGCATGTCTAGAATCTATCTAACATTATAATCAATGCCTTTACACAAAGTGCCCACATTTGTCATTTGGAAGCAGTAGGACACAAACTGAAGAGGCCAGGAACCAAGTGCATTTGCATCAAACTGTGACATTTAAGTCTGAAGGGTTTCAGCTATTAGAAACTAACTAAATCTTCTAAATACTGCAATAAAATTTTGGAAGCCAAATGGAGAGTAAATTATTTTTTAAAAAGATGAATTGTGATTGTTAAAACCTAACTTTATTGAGTAGACACTCTATGATGTCTAATTATAACAAAAATGAATATTTGAAAAATGGAATCATTTCAAACTTATGGCATAGAAGTTTGCTACATAATTGAGCTCTTTGAGAAATATTCTACTGAAGGATCAGGCACTTATTAATTATGTCTATTTTTTAGTTAATTTTTGATGCACATGTATTTTAATAATTCTCATGTGTTAAGTAGAATACACATTTTAAATTATATTTATACAAGTTAACACTTGTTTACCTCCCATACTAAAAGGGTATGCTGTTTATTTCCTCATTATAAATGCAGTGCAGTGCACAATTGACTCTGTAACCTGAGAGGAGAGAAAACTCTATTTTTTAAAACTTTTAGATTGAAGGGTACATGTGCAGGTTTGTTATACAGGTAAACTCATGTCACGGGGGTTTGTTGTATAGATTATTTCGGCACCTAGGTGTTTGGACCAACGGAGGCAAGATGGTGCACTTCCGAGTTCTTCATCAGCAACTTTACCCGTGCGCACGAAAATGCAGCTGGCGCCTGGGAAGGTGCAGATCAACCAGGCATGCGCCAGGTGACGTCAATCCGAAGAGACCAAGATTTACCTGGTCGCACCTGCGGAACGCCCCCTGACACGCCCGTGCCCCGCCTATTGCCCTCCCACTCCTAGAAAAGCCGCTCTCTGCCAGTGAGCCACGTGGCCTTCTCACAGCCCCACTCCTGTCGGGATGTCAGGACTGTGGGAACTCCATCCGAGAGCCCCACTGGGGGACCCACCTTCTTTCCCTGAAGCTAGGTGACCAAAATAAACTTGCAGTTTTGCTCCTACACTTGCCTACCCACTGGTTCTTTTGCGCCCGCTCAGCTGGTCTTAGAGAAACAAATCAGTTGGTGCCGAAACCCAGGAGGAGACCCCTCCTCAGGCCTCTAGGGGTTGAGGAACCTCCTCCTGCTCCCACACCGCAGACGGACCAGGA
>NW_012115489.1:6273862-6274183 GCF_000951035.1 Colobus angolensis palliatus | reverse complement strand
GTTTAGGTGATTTCTCAGCTAATCCTACCACATACATAAAGGAATTTAGATACCTTTGTCAGGCCTATGACTTAACTTGGTGTGACCTCCAGGTTATCCTAACCTCTACCCTAAACTGACTGAGGTTCTAACCCAATATGCCCGGTTAGATCCGGCCTCCCCCATAGGGGCCACCATTTTGGCGTCTTATTTCATTTCTCAATCAGCTCCTGACATTCGTAAAAAGCTTCAAAAGGTAGAGGATGGTCCTCAGACACCAATACAAGACCTAGTTAAATTAGCCTTTAAAGTCTATAACTCCAGAGAGGAGACGGCTGAGGC
>NW_012115489.1:6256130-6272632 GCF_000951035.1 Colobus angolensis palliatus | reverse complement strand
GGAACGCCCCCCGACACGCCCGTGCCCCGCCTATTGCCCTCCCACTCCTAGAAAAGCCGCTCTCCGCCAGTGAGCCACGCGGCCTTCTCACAGCCCCACTCCTGTCGGGATGTCAGGACTGTGGGAACTCCATCCGAGAGCCCCACTGGGGGACTCTGCCGGCCTCCTTTGCCGGAGGCCGACAGACTCCTCCCTACCCACCTTCTTTCCCTGAAGCTAGGTGACCAAAATAAACTTGCAGTTTTGCTCCTACACTTGCCTACCCGCTGGTTCTTTTGCGCCTGCTCGGCTGGTCTTAGAAAAACAAATCACTAGGTACTAAGCCTAGTACCTAATAGTTATTTTTTCGGTTCCTCTGACTATTTCAGAGAATCGAACTTACTCAGGTTATTCTGTTGTGGTGTGTTAGTGTCAAATGTGGATATTTGTAAGAGCTGAACAACTTCCCAAATATCTAACTGACCCCATGGATTGGTGAGGAATCTCAGAAGAACACAACTTTTTAATTAATAAATATTTGTGAATTAGAGAATAAAAAGCATTTCTAAGAATAAAAATCGGCTCTAAAATTTGATAATATTTGTAAGGTGTAGAAGAAGATATATTGAAACTTTGATTGCTGGAACAAAAAGTATTTAAGAGTAACATACTTGAGATGGTCTGTGAATTGGTGTATGGCCGAATGATGAAACACTTTGTCCTTAACACATCACTATTTTTCCTCCCTTATTAGTGTACTACTGTACTTAATTTCGCTAATATGAATACTGAATCAAGAGTATTACAGCATTTCTTTGCCTTGAATCTTAGTTCTTAATTTTAACTAAAAGTGCACTAGAAAGAAATATTCATATGTTTTGGCTTTAAAGCATTAGTTTATTAGCTATGAGATGTTTTTCCTATGATAACACAAATATATGGAAAGATAAAAATGCAGTAAATGTCTTTTTCAGTTTTTTATATCAAAACATTGAAGAAAGAGAAGAGAGAAAGAGAGAAAGAAAAGGGAAAGGAGGAAGGGAAGGGATAAAGGAAAGGAAGAGAAAGGGAGAAAGAAAGAGAAAAAGAGAGAAAGAAAGAGGAAACGAATGGGTTGTAAATGAGTGAGTGATACATTTTCTCCCAGTCACACCTACAGATTAAATGTGATATTATGGGCTTATCACTCTTGAAGTTCCACCTAGAAGTTTAGAAGTCCCCAAGACAACAAAAACAAACATGAATGGAAAGCCTTACTAATGTAGGCTATCTGGATGACTTATTAAAATTTATTTGTATTATTTTAGAATGCCCAAGTTTATGCAGGTGTTTCATTCTGAACAAGGTGTGTCACTTTTCTCCAAGAGACTGACACTTTGCAAATGACAAGAGGAAATACTATGCTTTTCTACCCACTTTTTTCTACCATAAAATATTCTGAATATGCCAATAGGGATACAGTGTAAATTATTATACACCATATCTACTTATATCAATTATGGGGTCAAAAAGAAAAACAAAACCTCTGAAAATTAATACAGCTTAGAACATGTTATCAACACTAAGACTGTCTAGAAAAAAAGGTTTCATGGTCAAATGAATCTTGTTAAGTGCTGTATCTGTTAGAAGAATCTCATTGCACAATGTTGTGAAACACCCTGTGTTTCACACTAGGGAAATTTTTTTTCACGCCTTACCTCTGATTTTTTAAATAATCAGAGAAATATTCTGGGGTGTGGTGGCTCACGCCTGTACACCTGTTATCCCAACACTTTGGGAGGCCAAGGTGGGAGGACCTCTTGAAGTCAGGCGTTTGAGATTAGCTTGGGGCCACAAAGCAAGACCCCATCTCTACAAAAAGTAAAAGAAAAATTAGCCGAGTATGGTGGCATGCGCTTGTATTCTCAGCTACGTGGGAGGCTGAGGCAGGAGGATCACTTGAATCCAGGAATTTGAGGCTGCAGTGAGCTATGATCACACCACTGCACTCCAGCCTAGGCGACAGAGCAAGACCTTGTTTCTAAGCAAACAGACTAACAAACAAAAAACCTAGCATTCCCCAGATTTATTTGATCAAGTACTCTTTCATCAATAACATCCATTAACATTAAACAGATTAGAATTCCTTGGAACACCTAGAGAGAGTCTTTTCAAATACAGCAAAGGATGGTTGACTTTTCTGATAAGTGTTTCAAATGCAAACACTGAAACTTCAATAGATACATATTTGTGTTAATGTGTTAGAAAAATACACACTTCATGTATTATTTTATTAATATTGTTGCTTAGGATGAAGCTAAATTTATGTAAAAAAGTATATAGATTTAAAAAATATAAAGTGAATTATAGTAGAGATATATGAATATGACAAAATCATAAGGTGGAAGGTGAATGTCTGAAGGTTGGAAAATGCTGACTTAGTCTGTAAATAGAAATTCAATACAGTGTGCTTAAATGGGTGCAGTCATTTGGATACATATATTCAGACTGGTCTTCAGGAAACTTGGGGAAGGGGAGTGCTTAGTTAACTCTCTGGTTCTGCCTTAAAATAATTTTGTGAGCTGGGAGGGGAAGCCTGTTCTAGACCTCAGTTTCATTGTCTATAAATAGGGAGAGTTGGATTGGAGCATATGTTGAATTCAGCTCAACAACTTTGATGTAAGTGGAAGGTTACAGTGGTGTTATGATCTGCTTATCCACCGCAGGCTGTCACATTGATGACAGCTCAGCAGAACTCTTCATTCCATGGCCTACCATTCATTATTTGGGGTTCCTGATTAACCCTTTCTCTTTTGCAAGACCTTTTCTCAAAGTAACTAAACCAGATTCCTGAATTTTAGTTATCTTTGTATGACCAGAGCACCGTGCACCGTTCCATCTCCAGAGAATTCCCTAAGTGACAACTGGCCAAAAGATGAGACTATCTGGAGGGCACAGCTTCCTTGGCACACCCCATCCCCAGAGTTTTTTTGTTGTTTTGGAGAATTCACATCCATGTAATATAATTTCAAGTATTGTAATTTGGTCTTGCTTTAAATTTTTAAAAACATAACTCTTAAAAACATGTTCCCTAGTGTGTGTGTGTGTGTGTGTTTTTTTTGTTTGAGTGTTTTTTGTTTGTTTTGTTGTTTGTTTGCTTTTTGATTGTATTATGAAGGGGATCCTGTGATCTATTACATTTTCTTTTCTTTTTTGAAACACAGTTTCATTCTGTTGCCCAGGCTGGAGTGCAGTGGCATGGTCTCGGCTCACTGCCACCTCTGCCTCCCGGGTTCAAGTGATTCTCAGCCTCCCAAGTAGCTGGGATAACAGGCATGTGCCATCGTGCCTGGCTAACTTTTTATTTTTTTTAGTAGAGACGAGGTTTTGCCATGTTGCCCAGGCTGGTCTCAAACTCCCAGCCTCAAGTTATCTGCCTGCCTCGGCCTCCCAAAGTGCTGGGATTATAGGCATGAGCCACCTCGCCTGGCTACCTATTACATTTTCTAACTGCTTAGTGTTGGGGTAATACAATGTAATGGTTATGTGCAAAGACTGCCAAACTCTGTCCCTTGCTAGCTGTGTGGCCTTACACAAGTTATTTAACCTCTCTGTTTCTTAGGAGTTTTTAAATTTGAAAGTCAGGATAATAATACCAGCTTCCCTCAGGAGTTAATACATGAAAAGCACCTTATTCAGTGCCTGGTACATAGCCCTCAAAAACTGTTAGCCGTCATTTCTTTTGGCATCTAGAACAGTTCTTGGTCAGATTACTAAACTCTTATTAGTATTGGTACATTGTCAGTTGATTGTGTTGAATGTTCTAGGTACACAATTATAAAAAAAGAATATCAATTTAAGTGGGTCCTTTCTTTTGTTTTTATGAGAGGAATTCTTGACTGGGATCCTCAGCACAACGTTAAGTCATAGTTGAAATGAGTGTCTTTGTATGACTATTCCAACCTCCTTTTACAAGATCTGTGTGCCATAATTTATAACTAATTTAGTGCCCTAGTTTTTATTTTTATTTTTATTTGACTTCTCTTTAAGTTCTGGGATACATGTGCAGAACATGCAGGTTTGTTACATAGGTATACATGTGCCATTGTGGTTTGCTGCACCTATCAACCTGTCATCTAGGTTTTGATCGCCGCAGGCATTAGATGTTTGTCCTAATGCTCTCCCTCCCCTTGCCCCCACCCCGATCCCCAACAGGTCCCAGTGTGTGATGTTCACCTCCCTGTGTCCATGTGTCCTCATTGTTCAACTCCCACTTATGAGTAAGAACATGTGGTGTCTGGTTTTTTGTTCCTGTGTTAGTTTGCTGAAAATGATGGCCCCGAGCTCCATCCATGTTCCTGCAAAGGACATGAACTCATCCTTTTTTATGACTGCATAGTATTCCATGGTGTATATGTGTCATATTTTCTTTATCTAGTCTATCCATTGATGGTGCCCTAGCTTTTTACTCACAATTATGATATGACCATTTTTCATTCCAATTTTACTATATGTGCTGCCACAGTGAGCATGACATAAGCATTTTTCATGTTGACAAACTTTTAGTAAACATTAATTGTTCTGAATATACTAAAACTTCTATATTATAAAATTTATATTCACACGTTAGTGTATAAAATATACGTATAGTTTAAATAATCATAATAATAGGAGTATCTGTGTATGCACCACTCAGCTTAAATAGAATATTATTACATACGTGGGAGTGCATTTGTGTTCTTCCCCAGCTGCATAGAGAAAAGTTTTGTATCAATCATTTCCTTGCTTTGCTTTTTAGCTTTACCATCAATGTATATAAATTATAATATAGATATACTACAACCTACTTAATAGTTACCATATTGTGATTATTTAGGTGGGTTTATGTTTTTGGATGTTGGGAATAGGACTTTCCCATAGTGAAGATTATTTCTTTGAGATAGATTCTGAGAACAAAATTACTAGGTCAACAGTTATGACTGTTTTCAGAGCTTTGGACAGCTATTGATTGTCAAATTGCTTTCCAAAAGGCTTACATCAGTTTATATTTTCCAAAAGCAGTGCATCTGAGAATGTTCATTTCAGTTCAGCAGTCATCAACACTAAGGGTTATTAACTTGAAAGGTAAGAAGTGTAATGCTAAAATATTTTAGTATAACTGCTAATAAGTTTGAATTTTTTTAAAAGACCAATTATAGTTTTTGAAGGATACTATGCATTCAGAAATGTTCACCTATCACAAGTGTTTAGCTTCAGAAATTTTCATAGATGGAACACAGCTTCATAGCTAACATTTAGATCAAGAAACAGAACATTACCCGTACACCAAAGCTGTCCTTGTGCTTCATTCCAAAGACCATTAAAAAAAACCTGTATGGTGAAAACCTCTGGAGGAAGAAAACTGACTTTGCTTGACCAACGTAATTTTAACAATCAGCAGTAAGTTTTCTGATTGTGAAGGTTTGAAGATTTGGAAAGGTTCATATATATTTAAGATGGTTACTCTCCTCACAAAGTAGGATAGTGAATTTATAATTTTGGCCCCAAATCTCCCTTTCTTTTAAAATAGTTTGATGTCTGAGGCCAGGCACAGTGGTTCACACCTGTAATCCAAGCACTTTGGGTGGCCCAGAGCTTGAGGCCAGGGGTTCAAGACCAGCCTAAGCAACGAAGAGAAGCCTCATTTATACAAAGTATAAAAAATCTAGCTGGGTGCAGTGATGCACGCCTGTAATCCCAGCTACTCAGGGGCCTGGGGCCAGAATTGCTTGAGCCCAGGAGGTCACAATTGTAGTGAGTCATGATTGCACTCCAGCCTGGGTGACATAGTGCACAGTGAGTGAGACCCTTTCTCAAAAAAAAAAAAAAAGAAAAAGTTTGATATCATTTGTCCTATCAAGCCACAACTTTGCATTTACTCAGAGTTCTCATGCAAGCCATAATAGTGCATCTCTGATGCAGGTTCTAGTGAATAAAAATAGGGATTACTTTGCTTATTTAAAATATGGTTCAGGGGTCCCATGTAAGACTCACTGAGTCAGCATTTGCAGTGTCTCACCTCACGTGATGCAGATACCTGCTAATGGTCTCTAGAGCACTTCTTGAGGAATGTTGCTGTAGAGGATAAATGCTTCTTCTTGAAGAAAAACATTCTGAGAACCTTGGTAATTGAAGCAGTTACCTAAGAAAATTCTTCTACATGGCATGACTTCAATTTTAAAAATAATGCTGTTGGCTGGGCTCATGCCTATAATCCCAGTACTTGGGGGGCTGAGGCGAGCAGATCATGAGGTCGAGAGATCGACACCATCCTGGCCAACATGGTGAAACCCTGTCTCTACTAAAAATACAAAAATTAGCTGGGCGTGGTGGCACACACCTGTTGTCGTAGCTACTCGGGAGGCTGAGGCAAGAGAATTGCTTGAACCCGGGAGGCGGAGGCTGCAGGGAGCCGAGATTGTGCCACTGCCCTCCAACCTGGTGACAGAGTGAAACTCCATGTCAAAAAAACAAAAAAAAAACAAAAAAACAAACCGCTATCAAAAAAGTGTATGTTTAGTTCTTTATTCCTTTCTAGGCTTTCCTACTGTGAACATAGACACGTGGTACTTAACACAGGGCTCGTATAGTTTGTGTAGCCAGAACAGGAAATATCTAGCTTAAAACATACCCCTTGATTGCAGCATGTCTGAAACTGACCTGGTACAATGGGTCTAGCTTTTCAAAGGATAGCTCTTAGCTCAGCTATATAAGTGGGTCACTTTATAAAAGGCTTATAATTAAAATTTTTGTCAAAAGTTCAAAACTTACCTTTCTATTTTCTTTCTCTATGCATTAACAATAGAGTTCATATGTTGGAGAGTCATTTTAGAAGAAGCATAATGATTATTAAGTAGTCAAATATTAGATAATAAACCACAGAAAAATTTTTAGGGAGTCTGGCTTTTGCTTTGAATGATCTTAATTAGAGGTTTTGCTTATTCTGTTTGGGCTTGATAGATTAAAAGGTGGTTAATTCTGCCCCATCAATATTGCTTGCATCCATCCACCTCTCTCCTCCATCTCTACCTCTCACAGCCATTCCACCTTCTTCTAGCTCCTGGTCTACAGCCAGGGGCTCCTCGCTGGTTTCCCTTCTCTACTCTTGTCCCCTTCCAGTCAGTTCACCAGATGACATCCAGAATGGTCATTTTAATAAAATAAGTTGAACCTCATTATTCTTCGTTTAACAGTTTCAGAGGCTTCCCTCAGCTAAAATATGCTCATTATCATCCACCAAGTTCCTGCGTTGATCTACTTCTGGCCTCCTTTCCAACCTCAGCTCAACCAGCTCCCTCTTGTCCATCACACTCAAGTCACTGCCCTTGCCCTCCCTTAGTTCTTTGACTCGTCCACGTCCTTCTCTAACTTGTGGGCTTTGTGCAAGCTGCTCCTTTTGCTTGGAAGTCTCTTCCCACAATTTGCACCTGACTAAATCCTGTCTCTCATTTGGAGCTATGCTTAAATGCCACATCCTTAGAGAGATCCTTCAAATCTAACTTATGTCTCTCCTGTTTATCTCCTCATGGGCATATGCTTCTATCTCAGCACTTATCTCAATCTGTAAATGTGGATCTATGTGCTTATTGGTTTAATTTCTGCCTTCCCCACCAGTCTGGTTGAGTGAAGAGATTATGGCTGTGTGGTTCATCACTATATCTCCAGTGTATAGCATAGCACATGGTGCTGACTGAATAAAAGAAATATTTGTAATTATCCAGTGTATACGTTATCTATTGCTGTATAATAAATTAATGCAATGTATTAGTCCATTCTCACAGTGCTATAAAGAACTACCTGAGACTGGATAATTTATAAAGAAAAGAGGTTTAATTGGCTCACAGTTCCACAGGCTACACAGGAATCATGACTGGGAAGACCTCAGGAAACTTTCAGTCCTGGCGGAAAGGGAAGCAGGCATATCTTACATGGCCAGAGCAGGAAGAAGAGAGAGAAGGGGGAGGTGCTACACACTTTTAAACAACCAGATCTTATGAGAACTCACTCCCTATCAGGAGAACAGCAAGGGAAAAATCCGCCCTCTTGATTCAGTCACCCCCTACTAGGCTCCTCCTGGGGGATTACATTGGGGATTACAATTCCACGAGATTTGGGTGGGGACACAAATCCAAACCATATCTTGCACAAACTTAGAGATTTACTTGAAACAACAAATAGTTTTTATCTTGTAGTTCCAGTGAGACAAGAATTTGAAGTGGCTTGTCTGGGTGGTTCTGGTTCAGGATTTCTTATTAAGTCACCGTAAAGATGTCAGCCAGGGCTGCCATCATTTTACCATTGAGTGGGGTTGATGTATCTGTTTCCAAGAGGGCTCACTCACAAACTTGTTTGCTGGAGGCCTCAGTTCCATGCCACTTGGACTCCTCCACAGGGCTACTTGAGCATTCTTACATCATGGCAGCTGGTATCTCCCAGAACACCTGACCAAATGAGAGACAGAGTAAGGAGGAGTCCACAATGTCCTTTATGTCCCACTTTCAGGTATCAAAACTTGTCACTTTAACAACACCCTATTTGTTAAAAACAGGTCATTAAGTAATGCCACACTTAAAGGGAGAGGGAATTGGCTCCATCTTTTGAAAGGAGGACTATAAAAGAACTTGTGGACATATTTAAAAACCACCACAGTTCTTACTCTGGCCACAAATTATTTATATTACCTCGACATGAAAAATACGATAAACTCTTCCTACTGCTCCCCCTCCCCCAAACTCACATCCATTTATGTTATCAGCTCAAAATCCAGGATGTTGGCTTCAAAATCAGATCCAAGTGTGGATGAGGTTCTTTGGTTGTAGTACCTTAAGTACAGCTTTACTACACCATTCCTCTCAATCTAAAGACATATGAACTGAAGAAACAGGTTATCTATTCCTCTATAGGCAACCTACAATGGTGGGTAAGCCTAGCGTAACCACAGTAGACAATCTTATTTAAAAAGGCTTTTAAAAGGAAAAATGGAAGATAGAGAGAAGTAATCGGTCCGTAGTAATTCTTTCCTTATTTTTATTTCACTAGCTTGAGTGGTACAAGTGGTTTTTGATTACATGGATAAATGCATTGTAATAAAGTCTGGGATTTTAGTGCATCCATCATCTGGGTAGAGTACATTGTACCTAATAGGTAGTGTTTCATCCTGCATCCCCCTCCCATCGTCTTCCTTTCTGAGTCTCCGATGTCCATTACACCAGCCTGCATGTCTTTGTGTACCCATAGCTTAGTTTCTACTTATAAGTGAGAACATGCAGTATTTGGTTTTTGATTCTTGAGTTAATTTGATTAGAAAAATGACCTCCAGTTCCACCCAAGTTGCTGCAAGACATTTTTTTTTTCTTTATTATGACTGAGTAGTATTCCATGGTGTATCTATGCCACATTTTCGTTATCCATTCATCAGTTTATGGGCACTTAGCTTGATTCCATATCTTTGCTTTGTGAATTGTGCTGCAATAAACATCCACATACAGGTGCCTTTTTGATATAGTGACTTCTTTTCTCTTGAGTAGATATCTAGTCGTGGGATTGCTGGATTGAATGGAAGATCTATTTTTAGTTCCTTGAGAAATCTCCATACTGTTTTCCATAGAGGTTGTATTAATTTATGTTCCCAGGAGCAGACTGTAAGCATTAATTTATTTTTTGTTTTTTACCACATCCACACCAACATCTATTATTTTTTTTTAATTTTTATTTTTTGGTGAGATGGAGTCTTGCTCCGTCGCCCAGGCTGGAGTGCAGTGGCGTGATGTCGGCTCACTGCAAAACTCTGTTTCCTGGGTTCATGCCATTCTCCTTCCTCAGCCTCCTAAGTAGCTGAGACGACAGTCGCCCACCACCACGCCTGGCTAATATTTTGTATTTTTACTAGAAATGGGGTTTCACCGTGTTAGCCAAGATAGTCTTGATCTCCTGACCTCGTGATCCGCCCGCCTCGGCCTCCCAAAGTGCTGGGATTACAGACTTGAGCCACTGCGCCCGGCTTTTTTGACTTTTTAATAATGGCCATTCTGGCTAGGGTAAGATGTTCTCTCATTGTGATTTTAATTTGCATTTCCTTGATGATTTGTGATGAGCATTTTCTTGTATGTTTGTTGACCATTTCTGTATCTTTAAAGATAATATCTTTTGAGAAATGACTATCCATATTCTTTGTCCACTTGTTAATGGGATTTGTTTTTCTTGCTGATTTGTTTGAGTTCCTTGTAGTTTCTGGGTATTAATCCTTTGTCAGATGCATAATTTGCAAATATTTTCTCCCATACTAAAAGGTGATCTATTTGCTCTGCAGATTATTTATTTTGCTATGCAGAAGCTTTTTAATTTAATTAGGTCTCAGTATTTATTTTTGTTTTTGTTTCATTTGCTTTTGGGATCTTAGTCATAAATTCTTTAGCTAGGCCAATGTCCAGAAGAGTTTTTCCTAGGTTTTCTTCTAGAATTTTTATGGTTTCAGGTCTTAGATTTAAGTCTTTAATACATCTTGAGTTAGTTTTCATATATGGTGGGATATAGAGATCCAGTTTCATTCTTCTACATGTGGCTTGCCAATTTTCCCAGCACCATTTACTGAATAGGGTGTCCTTTCCCCCATTTGTGTTTCTGTATGCTTTGTCAAAAATCAGTTCATTGTAAACATTTGTATTTTGATGGGAATTACATTGAATCTGTAAATTGCTTTGGGCAGTATAGCCATTTTCACGACATTGATTCATCCAATATATGAACATGGGATGTATTTCTGTTTGTTTGTAACAGCTATGATTTCTTTCAGTACTGTTTTGTAGTTCTCCTTGTAGAGATCTTTCACCTCTTTGGTTAAGTATTTTCTTAGCTATTTTATTTATTTATTCATTCATTCATTCATTTATCAGCCATGGTAAAATAAATTGAGTTCTTGATTTGATTCTCAGCTTGGTCATTGTTGTTGTATAGTAGTGCTACTGACTTGTGTACATTGAGTTTGTAATCTGAGACTTTACTGAATTAATTCATCAGATCTAGGAGTCTTTTGAAGCAGTCTTTAGGTTTTTCTAGGTATGAGATCGTATCATCAGCAAACAGTGACAGTTTGACTTCCTGTTTTCCAATTTGGTTGCCATTTATTTTTTTCTTTGACTCCTCTGGCTGAGACTTACACTAAGTACTATGTTGAATAGGCATACTTGTCTTGTTCCAGTTCTCAAGGGGAATGCTTTCAACTTTTCCCCGTTCAATATGATGTTGGCTGCAGTGTTGGCATATATGGCTTTTTTTTTTTTGAGATATGTCCTTATCCTTCTATACTTAGCTTGTTGAGGGATTTTTTTGTTTTTTTTTTTGACAGAATCTTGCTCTGTTGCCCATCCTGGAGTGCCGTGGTGCAGTCTTGGCTCACTGCAAGCTCTGTCTCCCAGGTTCACTCCATTCTCCTGCCTCAGCCTCCCGAGTAGCTGGGACTACAGGCATGCGCCACCACGCCTGGCTAATTTTTTTTGTATTTTCAGTAGAGATGGGGTTTCACTGTGTCAGCCAGGATGGTCTTGATCTCCTGACCTTGTGATCTGCTGGCCTCGGCCTCCTAAGGTGCTGGGATTACAGGCATGAGCCATCGCGCCTGGCCAAAGGCTTTTATCATAAAGGGATGCTGGTGTTTTTTTAAATTTATTCCTTTCAACATGTATGAAACCAAGTATCCCTGGCTGCTACAGCAGATAGCAGACAGGTATAGTTAAGAAAAAAACTTTATTTTAAGCAGGGGGAATGGCAACACAGCACTTAACAGCTATATTCTAGTCTGAATCCTGCTTAAAATGCTGGATTTTATCAGATGCTTTTTCTATGTCTATTGAGATGATCATATGATTTTTATTTTAGTTCTCTTGATGTGACGAAACACATTTATTGATTTGCATATGTTGAAACATCCCTGCATCCCTGGGATGAAACTCACTTGATCACGGTGAATTTTTTTTTTTTTTTTTAATGTGCCGTTAGATTCGGTTTACTAGCATTTTGTTAAGAATTTTTTGCATCTGTATTTATCATGGATATTGGCCAGTAGTTTTCTTTTTTATGTGCTTTCCTGGCTCTGGTATCAGGGTAATACTGGCTTCATAGAATGAGTTAGGGAGGATTCCCTCCTTCTCAATCTTTTGGAATAGTGTCAGTAGAACTGGTACTAATTATTTGAATGTTTGGTAGAATTTGGCTGTGAATCCGTCTGGCCCTAGGCTTTTCTTTGTTGGCAGTTATTAAAATTACTCATTCAATTTCACCGCTTGTCATTGCTCTGTTCGGGATTTATATTTCTTTCTGATTCAAGCTAGGGGAATTGTATATTTTCAGGAATTTATTCATTTCCTCTAGATTTTCTAGTTTGTGTTCATAGAGGTGTTCATACTAGTCTCGAATGATCTTTTGTCTTTTTGTAGTGTCAGCTGTATTGTTTCCATTTTCATTTGTAATTAAGCTTATTTGAATCTTCTTTTGTCTTTTCTTGGTGAATCTAGGTAGTGATCTATCAATTTTGTTTATTTTTTCAAACAACCAGCCTTTTGCTCCATTAATCTTTCCCATTTTTTGGTTTCAGTTTCATTTAGTTCTGCTCTGATCTTTGTTATTTCTTTTCTTTTGCTTAACTTTTCTCTGGAAAGTTTTAACGTGATCTTTTTGGGGTGTTATAGAATCCTGTTTTTTCATATCGCCTGGATTATTTTTCTGGGCCTTTTTCATTCAGGTAGGGACTATTTCTTCTAATTATTTTTGTCTTTATTTTTTATTTGACAGGCTTATTAAAATATTTTTTCCCCTTGAGGATGTGACTTTAATGTTTATAGTTTATTGTGACCTAGCTTCAGCTCTAGGTGCATTCAGTGGTGAAGACTATATAAATTCCTTGGTTACAGAGAATCTTTTTGTAACAGCTTTCTCAGATGCTGGTTGTAGCAGCGATGCGGTGGGTATGTGAGCAGGTTCACTGTTTGCCATGGGGCTGGAATGGCAGAGGTCTCATGAAACTTGAGTCTCACATTATCGTTGAGACTTCTCTTTAATATATACTGAAAATAATTTTCTCCTAAACCAGATCATGGCACCCTTTATTTGAAATCTCTGTTGACTTTGACTCCTGTTTGCCTGTAAGATAATGCCTAAATTCCTTTGCACGGCATGTATATGCCATGGCTCAAACGCAATAGGGGTATATTTCTCGCTTATATTAAATCCCGAATAGGTGGGCCTCATCAGCAGGCACCTATGGTCCAACAGTTGATTCAGAACTCAGGTCTGTTCAACTTGTGGCTTTGCTGTCCTCAACAAGTGGCTCTAAAGTTGATATACATAGTTTCAGTGAGATGGAGTTTAGTTTATAGGAGATTTCTTTGTTCTATGAAATCGTATTCATGCTTCAAGTCTCAGTTCAAGTATCACTCCTACTCTGCCCCACCTCTCATTTCCCTGACTAGTGGTATTATTTTTTGCCTCCAGTGTGTACCCACAAAACTTGATAAACATTAAAATCACAGCAAATAATATTATATTTAAAATTTGAATCACTAAGTAATTAATTTATCTTATAAAGCTCAAAGAAAATCCAAATGTATCTCTTCCTAATACATATGTCTATTGCAACATTGGTGCAGTTTATTAATGTTTCCAAAACAAAGATTCTCAGGAGGCATAGTAGAATGTTTGCACTGGGGTTTATTTGAGAGCAACACCTGAAATTGCCTTCCCAATAACTTTATAACAAAATGTTATGCTTGTTTCAAAACTTTAACCTTGTATAAAAGTCTAAAGACTTTTGTGTGGGAGGGTAGAGTCCTGCCTTGGGTGAGGTGAAAGGAGGGCGGGAGGAGGTCAGAGAGATTCTGTTTCATGAAGCCTGCCTCTGAAGCCTGACACTCCCAACATTATAACAAAAGACAGTAGCAAGGGCTGTGAGAGTTATTAGCCAGGAACCATATATATACATGTATGAAACATATACATATGGATGAAAACATAGATACATAGGTTTTCATATGTATATATGTTTCATATTTATGTATGTTTTCATCCATATGTATATATGAAACATATATACATATGAAAACCTATGTATTTATGTTTTCATCCATATGTATATATGTTTTCATCCATGGTTCCTGGCTAATAACTCTCACAGCCCCTTTTATTGTCTTTTGTTATAATGTTGGGAGTGTCAGTCCTCAGAGGCAGGCCTCATGAAACAGAATCTCTCTGACCTCCTCCTGAAAACATATATTTTCATATGTATATATGTTTCTCATCCATAAACGTGTGTATGTGTGTGTGTGTATAAAATAACATCACAGGCCACTCCCTGGTTTTTGACCATAGATTCTTTACATCAGAAAAATACACACAGCCATTAATAATTAGTCCAGCCCATCATATTGTACGAATGTCTCCCAGTATGAGGTCATTCAGGTTTGTAGGCTTCCTTTCAATCTTGTCAGGCTCCAAAAGGAGGAAGGATCCTTGCAAACATACAGCTTCACCCTTTCAGGCATGTGGAGTAATTGAGCTAGGAGACAATGTCATCTTTTGTTCTGGGACCCTTTAGAGTTATTAATGTAATATTGGATTTCCCTCAATTTATAACCCATTTATTCATTTCTTTAACCTTAACTATTATTTCTCCTTCTCTTCATTTGTCATTTATTATTGTCCAAATCTTTTCACTTTTGGAAGGGATGTTAGGTTCTGCCACTGTGGTGGTCCAGGTTGTTGGTAGCAATATTAGTCTAGAAAGCGTCTCCCCTTCAGTCCATTCCATTCACACAGAATGGTGTTACTTAGGTTTCAAACAAGTGAGCCATTTTTACCACCAGACAATAGAGCGATATCTATTCTTAACCCCAGATTTGCCAGATGGGGTGAAGGTGCAATCTGCCTCCATCGGAGCTTCAGGAATTCTAAATTTAAAAACACAGTGACAGTTTGTTTCTTAGAAATCCTCTCTGCTTCCAGTACTTAGAGTTGCAGCCTTGGCCTGAGATCACTGCATCAAATAAGGGAGAAAAAAATTTTTTTGAGGTAACTTGGGTAAGAAAAAAAAATCATAGTTACTATATAATAGTTTACTCTTCCTTTGGCAAGAATTACATAGCCATACCAACATCCTCCCTACCCACTCTTTCCCAGATCAACCAGAAAAACAGAGAAAGATCTAGTAGGGACAATTCTTTAGTCCCACTCATGTTGAGTGTAAGTACACACTTGTGAAGGCGTGTAAGCCAGTCCTTCATGCTTTCATCTCCCTCTGTTTTAGACAACCAATGTTTCAATGGCTGATTCTGTTTCTCTATCAAACTATTACGCTAAGGAGGATTCTCTCTGCTTGTTGTTGGACATTATGGGTGGCACAGTGTGTTCCCTGGCCTGGGGAAAGGAAGTGGGTATCCAAATCCTTGCAGTATCTTCTGTTCCATGTGTGTGTGGTTTTTTTTAATGGCACAGTGAGCATTTTCGTCTTTCACTGGGCAAGCAAAGCCTACTGCAGAGTCAGCGTCTATTCATGTCAAAACTAATTTGTAGCTCCTGCAGGGCTACCAGCATCAGTCTCACTTGCCAGCTATGTTCAAGGCTTTCCCACTAGAGAATCTGAATTTGGAAATTCTTGATTAGGAATCAAGCCTTGATAATAATTCTCCAGGCTCCGCCTTCTACCCTTATTTTCAGCCTCTGAGCCATTGCTGCATTTTCATGAAAGGTAGTGTGTATTTGCAGCTGAGTACTGTGTTGCAGCTTACTTCCTGCTTTTTGAAGTTTTAGGGTAGAAAGGCCTCTTTTTATCTTGTTACTCTCTTTCACTTCAAGCTGATGGAGTCTCTGACAACATGATATATTTAAAAATATAACTATTTACAAGGCACAGAAATTATATGAAGGAAGAGATTCATTTTGCTATGGGAATGTTCCCAGATAGATGATGCCTAAGCAGCATTTTCAAGAATGAATAGAAATGCACTAGGAAAACTACTCAGAGAAGAGCAATCTAGATATAGGAAGAGCATATGCAGAAGTAGAATGGACTCAAACTATGGCATTCATACAGAGAAATACACATAGTTTGGTATTAACAGAACTAATGGCATGCCAGGACTTTGGGATTTTATCCTGTAATCCAATATTTCTCAAGATGTGGCCTACCCACCTCCTACATTCAAATCATTTGGGTACTTATTAAAACTGCAATTTCTTGGACTCTACTATAGACTTACTGAATTAAACTCTCTGGAGGAGGGACTCAGGGGTCCCTGAGTTTTAAGATTAGTTGCCCTCCTTATATGAAAATTAATTCAAGATGGATTAGAGACTTAAATGTTAGACCTAAAAACATAAAAACCCTAGAAGAAAACCTAGGTAATACCATTCAAGACATAGGCATGGGCAAAGACTTCATGTCTAAAACACCAAAAGCAACAGCAACAAAAGCCAAAATTGACAAATGGGATCTAATTAAACTAAAGAGCTTCTGCACA
>NW_012115489.1:6238492-6255595 GCF_000951035.1 Colobus angolensis palliatus | reverse complement strand
CATTGTGGAAAACAGTGTGGCGATTCCTCAAGGATCTAGAACTAGAAATACCATTTGATCCAGCCATCCCATTACTGGGTATATACCCAAAGGATTTTAAGTCATGCTGCTATAAAGACACATACACATGTATATTTATTGCGGCACTATTCACAATAGAAAGACTTGAAATCAACTCAAATGTCCCTCAGTGACAAACTGGATTAAGAAAATGTGGCACATATGCACCATAGAATACTATACAGCCATAAAAAAGGATGAGTTTTTGTCCTTTGCAGGGACATGGATGCAGCTGGAAACCATCATTCTCAGCAAACTGTCACAAGAACAGAAAACCAAATACCCCATGTTCTCACTCATAGGTGGGAATTGAACAATGAGATCACATGGACACAGGGTGGGTAACATCACACACCGGGTCCTATTGTGGGGAGGGGGTGGGGGGAGGGATAGACTTAGGAGATATACCTAATGTAAATGACGAGTTAACGGGTGCAGCACACCAACATGGCACATGTATACATATGTAACAAACCTGCACATTGTGCACATGTACCCTAGAACTTAAAGTACATAAAAAAAAAAAGATGAGTTGCCCTATGCCATGCATGTTAGAAGGTTTTCAGTAGTAGCTAGGTACCACAGCAAGATTTACATTTCAGATCAATTACTTTGGGATCTGTGTGGAGGATTGCAAAATGATCAGAAGAAAGATCAGTATGCAGGCTTTGCAGTAGTCCAAGTACAGAAATTAAAGGCCTATGGAGATGAAAAATAAATTAAATAGTTTTAAAGATAATCAAGGTAAACAAAATAGTATGATACAATGGGGGTTTTATATATTAGTATATCATATAAATATATAAAATTTAAAATGCATGAATGTGTAAAGTTTTGTGGGTACACACTGGAGGCAGAAAATAATACCAGTAGTCAGGGAAATGAGAGGTGGGGCAGAGTAGGAGTGATACTTGAACTGAGACTTGAAACATGAATACGATTTCATAGAACAAAGAAAGGAATTTACATGTAGCGAACAACATGCACAAGGCAAAGTGAGAAGCTGATGTGCTTTAGAATAATAGGAAGTTGGGTTGGACTTGAGTATAGTTGTTTAAGTGTAAATGATGAAACTTAGAGCAGAAAAGACATGTTAAGGCCTCACTAGAAAGTGGTTAGCTGCTCCTCAAGCTGTTACCTCCTCTTCCTCAGCACACACATTTCCCAGCCTCCCTTGCAGTTAAGTGAGACCATGTGATTGGGTTCTCACAATTGCAATGTGTGCAGAATCTACACCATTCTCAATCTGGCCCATACAAATCTCCTATAAACTAAACTCCATCTCACTGAAACTATGTATATCAACTTTAGAGCCACTTGTTGAGGACAGCAAAGCCACAAGTTGAACAGACCTGAGTTCTGAACCAACTGTTGGACCATAGGTGCCTGCTGATGAGGCCCACCTATTCGGGATTTAATATAAGCGAGAAATATACCCCTATTGCATTTGAGCCATGGCATATACATGCCGTGCAAAGGAATGTAGGCATTATCTTACAGGCAAACAGGAGTCAAAGTCAACAGAGATTTCAAATAAAGGGTGCCATGATCTGGTTTAGGAGAAAATTATTTTCAGTATATATTAAAGAGAAGTCTCAATGATAATGTGAGACTCTTCCACAAACATCCAAAAGCTGTCTTGTGAATGGGGGGATTAGCTCCACTAGGGCCAGAGTACAGACCAAACACCGCAAGCATAAGTCAAATTTACAGGTGAAGTGAGTTCAGCTCAATCAAGAAGGAAGAAGTTTCTAGAAGTCAGAGCTGGTTCTATAGAGATTTCTTCTGTGAGCTTCTTCTCCCTGAAGAGATATCCCAAGGGAAGCTGGAGGACTTCATGTTCAAGTTTTTGGTGGAAGACTAAAATAGGATACCTTTAAAATGTCTTACAACTTTGAGATTCTATGGCCCACAGTGATTATTTTAGTTGGAATTAACGTGGAGGTATATATGTATATGTGGCAAGTCAGCCTTTCTGTACCTTGGGTTCCCCATAAGTAAAATGGAGGCAGGATTATTAATAGAACCTAACTCACAGGGTTGTGGTGGGGATTAAGTGAATTAATATGTGTAAAGTGCTCAATAATGCCTGTACGTAGTTAGTGAGCACTCAATAAATAGTAGCTGTTATTAGTTATTACTACATTCTTCCTTTTTTTTTTTTTTTTCTGAGATGGAGTCTTGCTCTGTCGCCCAGGCTGTAGTGTAGTGGCACAATCTTGCCTCACTGCAACCTCCGCCTCCCAGGTTCAAGTGATTCTCCTCCCTCAGCCTCCTGGGTAGCTGGGATTATAGGCACGCGCCACCATGCCTGGCTAATTTTTGTATTTTTAGTAGAGGCAGGGTTTCACCATGTTGGTCAGGCTGGTCTTGAACTCCTGACCTTGTGACCCGCCCGCTTTGGCCTCTCAAAGTGCGGGGATTACAGGTGTGAGCCACTGAGCCCAGCCTGTTATTACTATATTCTTTAAGGATGTGTCTCTCCTAATCCATATACATCTCTTCTTTATATATAAAATTACACATATTTTCATATTATCTAAGCACTGACTTGGAATTCCCTTGTTTCACTTCATGTGAATACCCATAGCCACCCTTTCCATGTGTGTAAGTTTGAACCTGGAAACAAAATTTATTAGCTACAAAATTTGCTTTAATGCCTCATCTATTTACTAATACTACTTTTTATTTCCTTAGTGCCTTTTCCAGAAAGTCTTTAAATAGACTTCAATAGCACATGATTCTAAGAATGCACATAGAGGTTTCACACACACACACATATATACACATGCACATGCAATTGTCATGAAAAATAATCTGTAATTTTTTTTTAAAGAAAGACACAGAACTTACGTTCCTTAATGTCTTTGTATTTTTGTTCTGAGGGCTGTTCTGATTTCTTTTATTTCCTGCTAGTATGGCCTATATTATTAATTAGTATGTCTGTATAAAATATCACAGATTCTTAAAGAAGCCAAATAGGTTATAACACAGTAGTCTTTTGACTCCTAGGAATATAGCTTTTGGCCATAGAAAAGGTGATTAACATGATATCTTTTACTTCCTACATATTTTCTGTGACCTGGCTGGCTACCTTGGCTTACAGAAGACTGAATTTGACCTCCCATTGTCGGGAATCAGGGATAAGGTTTATTAGCTTTACCTTAATTAAACCAGTGCCATACAGCAGGAACAGGGATATCACTGCCCCTTTGTTACTCTTGGCAATACTCCCATTCCTCTTTTGTGATAAATTACCACCCTTTGGCCTCTGATTATCCGCCAGGAAAACAGTTATAGCTTTGTGGAGCAGAGGGGGAAGTATATTATCGTTTAATTTTCAACTGCAAGGTTGGCATACTGCGTCAGGAACAAATAAATAAGAACAGTTACTCATCTGATGTTTAAGCAATTCTGGGCTTCTTTTATTAGAACTTTATGGAAGACTGTCTACATAGACTGAAATTCTCCTCTGGCTGGCAGATACCAAAGTTATTAAGTCACAGTTGGGTCTCCTGCTCCAGAAGTGAAGGAGGTATCTTTTCTGCAGGGTGTGAGAAATTGGCTAAAGCAGTGCTCACAAAGTAAGAAGGCAGCCTATAGAGTATTGCAACTGTGTTTTAACAGAGATTCCTCTATTTATTTTAAAAACCATTTTATTGGGATATGACTGACATACAAAAAGCTGTACATATTTAAGGTAGACAACTTGATGAATTTGGAGGCAAGTATATACTCGTGCAACCATTACCAAAATCTGCGCTATATACATAGCCATCATCTGCAGTAGTTTCTTCTTATGTTCTTTATTCTTTTTTCTGATAAGAGCACTTAACATAAAATCTGCCCTCTTAGCCAATGTTTAAAGTACACAATACCATATTGTTAATCGTAGGCTCTATGCTATACAGTAGATTGCTAGAATTTCTTCGTCTTGCATAACTGAAAATTTGTACCTTTTGATGAATAACTTTCAGTTTCCTTCTCCCCGCAAGATTTCCCTAATTTTAGAGCAGGGGTTTTACACACCAAATTGTCAACAATGAGTATTTCTTGGTGAAGATTTGGTGGGTGTTCAGTCAGTAGGCGTATCTTCCATTTTAACTTTATATATACCTATGTTATTTTATTTTAAAAAATAATTAATGTAAATTACACTTATAATAAAAATGGCCAAGATGAAAACTAGTGGCTCTCAGATGTTCTTAACTTAGGAGAGACACTCTGATCCTGAAACAGTATCCTTCCTAAAAATGTAAAAGCTGTCAGGATTTCTGCATGTGTTTTAGAACTCATCTCACTAGAGCTACAGCTTGTGTTCCTAAATTTGGCATGATTTAGCAGAGAAGAAAAGAAATATGACATGGAAGGAAAGGCAGAAATAAGATAACACAGACAAACGGGAATTCTTAAAGTTCTACCTCTAAGGACTCGGCTCTCTGGAAGATAAAAGTAATTATCTCCATGGGTGTACTGGTGTGTACTAGTCTACAGTTGACCCTTGAACAACACAAGGGTGAGGGTGTATCAAGCCCCACTGCAGAGGAAAATCCACATATAAATATTGATTCCCCCCAAACTTAACTACTAATAGCCCATTGCTGACCAGAAGCCTTACCAATAACATAGACTGTCAATTAACACATATCTTATATGTGTTATACACTGTATTTTTACAATAGAGCAAGCTAGAGGGAAAATATTATTAAGAAAATCACAAGGAAGAGAAAATACATTCCCGGTACTGTACTGTATTTATCCATATTATAAGTTTATATTGTCTTTTTCTTTTTTGAGACAGAGTCTGGCATCATCTCGGCTCACTGCAACCTCTGCCTCCTGGGTTCAAACAATTCTTCTGCCTCAGCCTCCCAAGTAGCTGGCATTACAGGCATGCACCACCATGCCTGGCTGATTTTTGTATTTTTAGTAGAGACGGGGTTTCACCATATTGGCCAGGTTGGTCTCAAACTCCTGACCTCATGATCCGCCCACCTCAGCCTTCCAAAGTGCTGGGATTACAGGTGTGAGCCACCACACCCAGACCTACATTATCTTTTTACAAGACGAATCATCTGTCTGGAATGGCAGAAACTGCAACTGCAGACTTCAATCTATGGTACATATCAAGCAATTTAACTTCTTGTAATGTCATGACTTTTCTCTGCTTCTTGGGAGTACTTCCAGCATCACTACATTTCCTGTGGATCATGTGATGTTATTCAAGGTTTGCAGTATAGAACTAAATAGGATGAAAAAAATGAAAGAACCATGAGAGATCAAGTTGTACTGTGATATGCAATTTATTGCAGAGATGAACTGCTCAGGGGGAATGATCATCACATAGCTTTTTAAGGGAATATGCACAGCACGAGCTCAATGCAGTAACAATAGGACGTGGCTACAAAATTATTACAGCAGTACAGTATGGATGATCATTTTGTGATGTTATAATTTAATACTGCATTTTCACTTTTGTTTATATTTTTCTCAACTGAATGGCACCATGTACAATCTGTGTTTGTGTGCATAACTTTTGATAAATTTTAACTTTTAAAATAAATTTGTGTATATTTTATGGTTATAAGTGATAAAATAGAGCAGTATCTACATATATTTTATGCATTCATTACATTTCTAACTTTTTCTTAATTTTTTTGATACTTCTAGGCTATGAAACTCATCTACAAGTTTTTTCAAATTGTCATAAATCTCCAAAATGCTTTCCAATATATTTATTGGAAAAAATCCACCTATGAGTGGACCTGCAGAGTTCAAACCCATGTTTCTTGGGCTGTCATAATAAAATAGCATAGACTGGGTGCCTTAAGAAATAGAAATTTATTTTCTCACAGTTTTGGAGGCTGGAAGTCCAAGATCAAGGTGCCAGCAGGGTTGGTGTCTCCTGGAACCTCCCTTCTTGGCCTGCTGCCTTCTTGCTGTGTCCTCATACCATCTTTCCTCTGTGCTCCTTGCCCTTGGAGGCATCCAGATTTCCTCATCTTATAAGGATACCAGTCAGATTGGATTAGGGCCCACACTAATGCCCACACATGAACTTAATCACCCCATAAAGGTTTTATTTCTAAATGTATCTCTAAATGCAGTCACATTCTGAGGTAAGGGCTTCATATCAATTTGCAGGAGCTGGGGAAAGAGTGGAGTGGGAGGGGAACATAATTCAGTCCATACAGTGGATAAATTCTTACAGAACTTTATTATTATTATTATACTTTAAGTTCTGGGATACATGTGCAGAACGTGCAGGTGTATACATAGGTATACATGTGCCACGGTGGTTTGTTGCACCCATCAAAACATCATCTACATTAGGCATTTCTCCTAATCCTATCCCTCCCCTAGCTCCTCACCCCCTGACAGGCCTTGGAGTGTGATGTTCCCCTCCCTAAGTCCATGTGTTCTCAGTGTTCAACTCCCACTTATGAGTGAGAACATGCAGTGTTTGGTTTTCTGTTCCTGTGTTAGTCTGCTGAGAATGATGGTTTCCAGCTTCATCCATTTCCCTGCAAAGAACATGAACTTACCTATTTTTATGGATGCATAGTATTCCACAGTGTATATGTGTCACATTTTCTTTATTCAGTCTATCTTGATAGGCATTTGGTTCCCAGTCTTTGCTATTGTGAATAGTGCTGCAATAAACATATGTGTTCATGTGTTTTTAGAGTAGAATGATTTTAATTATTTGGGTATATACCCAGTAATGGGATTGCTGGGTCAAATGGTGTTTCTGGTTCTAGCTCCTTGAGGAATCGCCATACTGTCTTCCACAATGGTTGAACCAATGTACACTCCCACCAACAGTGTAGAAGTGTTCCTATTTCTCCACACCCTCTCCAGCATTTGTTGTTTCCTGACTTTTTAGTGATTGTCATTCTGGCTGGCATGAGATGGTATCTATTGTGGTTTTGACTTGCATTTCTCTCATGACCAGTGATGATGAACTTTTTTTCATGTGTTTGTTGACTGCATAAGTGTCTTCTTTTGAGAAGTGTCTGTTCATTTCTTTGCCCACTTTTTGATGGGGTTGTTTGTTTTTTTCTTGCAAATTTGTTTAAGTTCTTTGTAGATTATGGATATTAGCCCATTGTCAGATGGATAGATTGCAGAAATTTTCTCCCATTCTGTAGGTTGCCTGTTCACTCTGATGATAGTTTCTTGTGCTGTGCAGAAGCTTTTTAGTTTAATTAGATCTCATTTGTCAATTTTGGCTTTTGTTGCCATTGCTTTTGGTGTTTTCGTCATGAAGTCTTTGCCCAGACCTATGTCCTGAATGGTAATGTCTAGGTTTTCTTTTAGGGTTTTTATGGTCTTAGGTCTTACGTTTAAGTCTTTAATTCATCTTGATTTAATTTTTGTATAAGATGTAAGGAAGGAGTCCAGTTTCTGTTTTCTGCATATGGCTAGCCAGTTTTCCCAACACCATTTATTAAACAGGGAATCCTTTCCCCATTTCTTGTTTTTGTCAGATTTGTCAAAGATAGGATGGTTGTAGATGTGTGGCATTGTTTCTGAGGCCTCTGCTCTGTTCCGTTGGTCTATATATCTGTTTTGGTATCAGTTCCATGCTGTTTTGATTGCTGTAGCCTTGTAGTATAGTTTGAAGTCAGGTAGTGTGATGCCGCCAGCTTTGTTCTTTTTCCTTAGGATTGTCATGGATATGCGGACTCTTTGTTGGTTCCATAGGAAATTTAAAGTAGCTTTTTTCTAATTCTGTGAAGAAAGTCAGTGGTAGCTTGATGGTGATAGCACTGAATGTATAAATTACTTTGGGGAGTATGGCTATTTTCATGATATTGATTCTTCCTATCCATTAGCATGGAATAGTTTTTCCATTCGTTTGTGTTCTCTCTTATTTCCTTGAACAGTGGTTTGTGGTTCTCCTTGAAGAGGTCCTTCACATCCCTTGTAAGTTGTATTCCTAGGTATTTTACTCTCTTTGTAGCAATTGTGAATGGGAGTACACTCATGATTTGGTTCTCTGTCTGTTATTGGTGTATAAGAATGCTAGTGATTTTTGCATGTTGATTCTGTATCCTGAGACTTTGTGGAAGTTGCTTATCAGCTTAGGAGATTTTGGGCTGAGATGATGGGGTTTTCTGAATATACAATCATGTCATCTGCAAACAGAGAAAATTTGACTTCCTCTTTTCCTAATTGAATACCCTTTATTTCTTTCTCTTGCCTGATTGACATAGCCAGAACTTCCAACACTATGTTAAATATGAATGCTGAGAGAGGGCATCCTTGTCTTGTGCCAGTTTTCAAAGGGAATGCTTCCAGCTTTTGCCCTTTCAGTATGATGTTGGCTGTGTGTTTCTCATAAATAACTCTTATTATTTTGAGATATGTTCCATCAGTACCTCGTTTATTGAGAGTTTTTAGCATGAAGGGATGTTGAATTTTACTGAAGGCCTTTTCTGCATCTATTGAGATAATCATGTGGTTTTGTCATTGGTTCTGTTTATGTGATGGATTACGTTTATTGATTTGCATATGCTCAACCAGCCTTGCATCCCAGGGATGAAGCCAACTTGATCATGGTGAATAAGCTTTTTGATGTGCTGTTGGATTTGGTTTGCCAGTATTTTATTGAGGAATTTTGCATCAATGTTGGCCTGAAATTTTCTTTTTTTGTTGTGTCTCTGCCAGGTTTTGGTATCAGGATGATGCTGGCCTCATAAAATGAGTTAGGGAGGATTCCCTTTTTTTCTGTTGGTTGGAATAGTTTCAGAGGCAATGGTACCAGCTCCTCTTTGTACGTCTGGTAGAATTTTGCTGTAAATTCATCTGGTCCTGGGCTTTTATTGGTTGGTAGGCTATTAATTACTGCCTCAATTTCAGAACTTGTTATTGGACTATTCAGGGATTTGACTTCTTCCTGGTTTAGTCTTGGGAGGGTGTATGTCCCGGAATTTGTCCGTTTCTTCTAGATTTTGAGGTTTATTTGTGTAGAGGTGTTTATAGTATTCTCTGATGGTAATTTCCACTTCTGTAGGATCAGTGGTGATATCCCCTTTATCATTTTTTATAATGTCTATTTGATTCTTCTCTCTGCTTCTTTAATAGTCTGGCTAGAGTTCTATCAATTTTGTTGATCTTTTCAAAAAACCACCTCCTTGATTCATTGATTTTTTTGAGGGGATTTTCGTGTCTATATCGCCTTCAGTTCTGCTCTGATCTTAGTTATTTCTTGTCTTCTGCTAGCTTTTGAATTTGTTTGCTCTTGCTTCTCTAGTTCTTTTGATTGTGATTGTGATGTTAGGGTGTCAATTTTAGATCTTTCCTGCTTTCTCCTGTGGGCATTTAATGCTACAAATTTCCCTCTAAATGCTGCTTTGGCTGTTCCCAGAGATTCTGGTACATTGTGTCTTTGTTCTCATTTGTTTCAAAGAACTTATTTATTTCTGCCTTAATTTTGTTATTTACCCAGTAGTCATTCAGGAGCAGGTTGTTCAGTTTCCATGTAGTTGTGCAGTTTTGAGTGAGTTTCTTAATCCTGAGTTCTAATTTGATTGCACTGTGGTCTGGGAGACCATTTGTTATGATTTCTGTTCTTTGGCATTTTCTGAGGAGTGCTTTACTTCCAATTATGTGGTCAATTTTAGAATAAGTGTGATGTTTTGCTGAGAAGAATGTATATTCTGGTGATTTGGGGTGGAGAGTTCTGTAGATGTCTATTGGGTCTGCTTGGTCCAGAGCTGAGTTCAAGCCTGAATATCCTTGTTAATTTTCTGTCTTGTTGATCTGTCTAATATTGACAGTGGGGTGTTAAATTCTCCCACTATTATTGTGTGGGAGTCTAAATCTCTTTGTAGGTCTCTAAGAACTTGCTTTATGAATCTGGGTGCTCCTGTATTGGGTGCATATGTGTTTAGGATAGTTAGCTCTTCTTGTTGCATTGATCCCTTTATGATTATGGAATGCCCTTCTTTGTTTTTTTGATCTTCATTGGTTTAAAGTCTGTTTTATCAGAGACTAGGATTGCACCCCCCCCCTTTTTTTTTCTTTCCATTTGCTTGGTAAATCTTCCTCCATCCTTTCATTTTGAGCGTATGTGTTTCTTTGCATATGAGATGGGTCTCCTGAATACAGCACACCAATGGGTCTTGACTCTTTATCCTATTTGCAAGCCTGTGTCTTTTAATTGGGGCATTTAGCCTGTTTACATTTAAGGTTAATATTGTTATGTGTTATGTGTCATTATGATGCTAGCTAGTTATTTTGCCCATTAGTTGGTGCAGTTTCTTCATAGTGTTGATGGTCTTTACAATTTGGTATGCTTTTCAGTGATTGGTACTGGTTTTTCCTTTCCATATTTAGTACTTCCTTCAGGAGCTCTTGTAAGACAGTCCTGGTGGTGGCAAAATCTCTCAGCATTTGCTTGTCTGTAAAGGATTTTATTTCTCCTTCGTTTATGAAGCTTAGTTTGACTAGATATGAAATTCTAGGTTGAAAATTCTTTTCTTTAAGAATATTGAATATTGGCCCCACTGTCATCTGGCTTGTAGGGTTTCTGCCAAAAGATCCACTGTTAGTCTGATAGGCTTCCCTTTGTGGGCAACCCGACCTTTCTCTCTGGCTGCCCGTGACATTTTTTCCTTCATTTCAACCTTAGTGAATCTGATGATTATGTATCTTGGGGTTGCTCTTCTTGAGGAATATCTTTGTGGTGTTCTCTGCATTTCGTGAATTTGAATGTTGGCCACTCTTGCTAGGTTGTGGAAGTTCTCCTGGATAATATCCTGAGGAGAATTTTCCAAGCTGGTTCCATTCTTCATGTCACTTTCAGGTACACCAATCAAACATAGGTTTGGTCTTTTCACATAGTCCCATATTTCTTGGAGGCTTTGTTAATTCTTTTTCATTCTTTTTTTCTCTAATCTTGTCTTCATGCTTTATTTCACTAAGTTGATCTTCAGTCTCTGATATCCTTTCTTCAGCTTGATTGATTTGGGTATTTTACTTGTGTATACTTCATGAAGTTCTTGAGCTGCGTCTTTCAGCTCCATCAGGTCATTTATGTTCTTCTCTAAACTGGTTATTCTAGTTAGCAATTCCTGCAACCTTTTTTCAAGGTTCTTAGCTTCCTTGCCTTGGGTTAGAACATGCTGCTTTATCTTGGAAGACTTTGTTATTACCTACCTTCTGAAGCCTATTTCTATCAATTCTTCAAACTCATTCTCTGTCCAGTTTTGTTCCCTTGCTGGTGAGGAGTTGTGATCCTTTGAAAAAGAAGAGGTATTCTGGTTTTTGATATTTTTAGCTTTTTTGTGCAGGTTTTTCCTCATCTTTGTGGATATATCTACCTTTGGTCTTTGATGTTGGTGACCTTCAGATGGGGTTTCTGTGTGGATGTCCTTTTTGTTGATGTTGATGCCATTACTTTGTGTTTGTTAGTTTTCCTTCTAACACTCAGGCCCTTCTGCTGAAGGTCTGCTGGAGTTTGCTGGAGGTCCACTTTGGACCCTGTTTGCCTGGGTGTCACTGGCAGAGGCTGCAGAACAGTAAAGATTGCTGCCTGTTCCTTCCTCTGGAAGCTTAGTCTTAGAGGGGCACCTGCCAGATGCCAGCTGGAGCTCTCCTGTATAAGGTGTCTGTTTACCCCTGCTGGGAGGTGTCTCCCAGTTAGGAAGCATGCACGTCAGAGACCCACTTAAGGAGGCAGTCTGTCCTTTAGCAGAGCTTGAGCACTGTCCTGAGAGATCCACAGCTCTCTTCAGAACCAGCAGGCAGTAACGTTTAAGTCTCCTGAAACTGTACCCACAGCCACTCCTTCCCCTAGATGCTCTGTCCCGGGGTGATGGGAGTTTTATCTATGAGTCCCTGACTGGGGTGCTGGCTTTCTTTCAGAGGTGCCCTGCCCAGAGAGAAGGAATCTAGAGAGGCAGTCCTGTTACAGCAGGTTTGCTGAGCTGTGGTGGGCTCCACCCAGTTTGAACTTTCATGTGGCTTTGTTTACACTATGAGGGGAAAATTGCCTACTTAAGCCTCAGTAATGGTGGATGCCCCTCCCGCAACCAAGCTCGAGTGTCCCAGGTCAACTTCAGACTCTTGTGCTGGCAGGGAGAATTTCAAGCAGTGGATCTTAGCTTGCTGGGTTCCATAGGGGTGGGACCTGCCGGGCCAGACCACTTGGCTCCCAGGCTTCAGCCCCCTTTCCAGGGGAGTGAACATTTCTGTCTCCCTTGGGTTCCAGGCACGACAGGGGTATAAATAAAAAACTCCTGCAGCTAGCTCAGTGTCTGCCCAAACAATGACCCAGTTTTGTGCTTTAAACCCAGGGTCCTGGTGGTGTAGGCACTCGAGGGAATCTCCTGGTTTGTCAGTTGTGAAGACCATAGAAAAGTGTAGTATCTGGGCTAGAGTGCACCATTCCTCACGCACAGTTCCTCATGGCTTCCCTTAGCTAGGGGAGGGAGTTCCCGGACCCCTCATGCCTCCCAGGTGAGGCAATGCCCCACCCTGCTTCCGCTCACCCTCTGTGGGCTGTACCTGCTGTCTAACCAGTCCTAATGAAATAAGCCAGGCACCTCAGTTGGAAATGCAAAAATCACCTGCCTTCTTCATTGATCTCACTGGGAGCTATAGACCAGAGCTGTTCCTATTTGGCCATCTTTCCAGGCACCACTGCTTTTTTGTTATTCTTACAAATTTCAGTGGGAATGAATTGGGAATAAAAATGACTATAAACATTCATACTAAAATAACTGATGATAGTTTATTGATATAAAACAGATAATTACGAACCTATTTTGCCAAAGAAAGAAAATTAAAATGGAACATCAACTTGATGTATAGGCAAATGTATGATACACATTTAACACATAAAGGAAAATTAAATTGTACATTTGTAATAGAGGGAAATTAACATAAGAATGCTTCTGATGTTTGTGTGGTATATTTTGTAATCTTTTTATGATTATAATCAAAGGGACTCATGTTACTTCCTTTATTATTTTTTTAAAAGAAAAACAGACATGAAAAAGGTATTAACATTAAACTAAAATTAAAAACAAATTTCAATAGTTTTTGGGGAACAGGTGGTTTTTGGTTACATGGATAAGTTCTTTAGTGGTGATTTCTGAGACTTTGGTTCACCTGTCACATGAGCTGCATACAGTGTACCCAATGTGTAGTCTTTTATCCCTCACCCCTTTCCACCCTTCCCTGGAGTCCCCAAAGTCCATTACATCATTCTTATGCCTTTGTGTCCTCATAGCTTAGCCCCCACTTATAAGTGAGAACATACAATATTAGGTTTTTCATTCCTGAGTTACTTAGAATAATGGTGTCCAACTCCATCCAGGTTTCTGCAAATGCCATTATTTTGTTCCTTTTTATGGCTGAGGAGGATTCCATGGTATATATATACCACATTTTCTTTTCTTTTCTTTTCTTTTTTTTTAGATGGAGTTTTGCTCTTGTTGACCAGGCTGGGTTGCAATGGTGTGATCTTGGCTCACTGCAACCTCCGCCTCCTGGGTTCGAGAAATTCTCCTGCCTCAGCCTCCCAAGTAGCTGGGATTACAGGCACCTGCCACCATGCCTGGTGAATTATTATTATTTTTTCTAGTTTTAGTAGAGATGGGGTTTTACATGTTGGCCAGGCTGGTCTCAAACTCCTGTCCTCAAGTGATCTGCCCACCTTGGCCTCCCAAAGTGTTGGGATTACAAGCGTGAACTACCACACCTGGCCATATATACCACATTTTCTTTATTCACCTGATTGATGGGCATTTAAGCTGGTTCCCTATTTTTGCAATTGCGAATTGTGCTGCTGTAAACATGTGTGTGCAAATGTCTTTTTTATATAATGACTTCTTTTCCTCTGGGTACTTACCCAGTAGTTGAATTGCTGGATCAAATTGTAGTTCCACTTTTAGTTCTTTGAAAAATCTTCATACTGTCTTCCATAGTGGTTGTACTAGTTCACATTCCCACGAGCATAAAAGCGTTAATAGAAGTTGTTACTGAGTAACAAAGGAAATATTTATCTGGTATCCAGTTTACAATTCTTTACAAAGCATTATCAAAGTGTTTTAATTGGAGTAGATATCTAGTAAAGTGTTCATTTGATTACAACAATATCTGAAAAGAAATATCTCCACAATTGTAATAAAAAATACAAAAATCTTTACATTTTCTTTTAGTTATTCCAAGATGTTTTTATGTTCTTTAATATTTGGAATGCTAAATGCACAAATTCTTTGTAGAAGAGTTTTTTTCATTTATTGTCAGCCTACCAGTTTGATATAAATCATTCATTGCCTTTGTTATTACATTTTTTTCCTATGTCCAAATATTGTCTCCACAGAGAATTTTTGGAATAGCCATGTCTAATTCATGGCATTGTTCCAGAGCCTGGCACATAATAGGTAGTTAATGAATTGTTTTTGTAATCAAAATTATGTAGCTTATAAATTTGCTCACAGATTGGACTCTTTTTTTGTAAAACTGTGAAGCTGTAAATTGTGAAAATTATGAGATGATTACATGGCTCAGTCTTTAGTTATTGGGTCAGTTATCCAAATACTTTCCTCAGACCGCAAATACTTTAACTTGAGATGTTTAGAAAATGGAGGCTAAAAGGTCGTTTTATTTATTTTTTTCTCAAATTACATATGTAAGGTGTAGCACAGTGGTAAAAACACAAACTGCCAGGCTCATACTCCCAGCTTTGTGACTTATTATCTACAATGACTTTGGGCCAGTTACCGAATGTATCTGTTCCTCAGATTCTCATCTATAAAATGGGATAATGTCAACATCTACCTCTTGGGGTTTTCTCAAGATTAAATGAGTTACACTGTGTAAAGCCCTCAGAAGAGTGCCTGGCACATCATAAGTACTGTGTTTGGTTTTTGAAATGTCCTTTATTGGTTCCCTGAAATAGGCATGGACACTCCCCCAACCTCCATCCCAACTAAGTCTTCTGCACTTGTGATGTTATTCAGTTAAACAAACAAAACAAAACAATTTCATCGATAAATGGGATTTGAGAAGCAAAGTAAGTTTTAAACTAGGAAATTAAGACTTACGCTCTTCAAGCCACATTTGAGTTTGCCAGTTGAGCAACAATAGCATCCTTCAGAAACTGTGGCTCCCTTGGAACTTTTGCAATGAATGTTGTGTATGATGAAGGCTCAAAAAATGAGCTATTTAAAGTCAAGTCCAGACAGGACTGATTGCAGTTCCCAGAAGAGAATCGCTTCAGAAATTTGATTCATAGAGAATGAGCTTTCTTGAGAATTTCCACAACTGTGGCTTACATGCTGCGCATTGCTTATCGGAAAAGATTAAACTTGGATTCAGTAGGCTTCAGGAACACCCACGTGGCAGCCTTTTCAGGGTCAACAGGGCAACTTCCAGCAGTTGAGATTACATTCTCATAAAAAGGTGTAGGGAATCACAAGGAAGCTGTGCGCATGGGTCTGGATTAATAGCAATTGTAGGGGGCAGAGCAAGATGGCCGAATAGGAACAGCTCCAGTCTCCAACTCCCAGCGCGAGCGACACAGAGGACCAGTGATTTCTGCATTTTCAACTGAGGTACTGGGTTCATCTCACTAGGGAGTGCCGGACAATCGGTGCTGGTCAGCTGTTGCAGCCCGACCAGTGAGAGCTGAAGCAGGGCGAGGCATCGCCTCACCTGGGAAGTGCAAGGGGGAAGGGAATCCCTTTTCCTAGCCAGGGGAACTGAGACACACAACACTTGGAAAATCGGGTAACTCCCACCCCAATACTGCGCTTTAAGCAAATGGGCACACCAGGAGATTATATCCCACACCTGGCCAGGAGGGTCCCATGCCCATGGAGCCTTCCTCATTGCTAGCACAGCAGTCTGTGATCTAACTGCAAGGCAGCAGAGAGGCTGGGGGAGGGGCGCCCGCCATTGCTGAGGCTTAAGTAGGTAAACAAAGCCCGGGGAAGATCGAACTGGGTGGAGCTCACAGCAGCTCAAAGAGGCCTGCCAGTCTCTGTAGACTCCACCTCTGGGGACAGGGCACAGCTAAACAACAACAACAACAACAAAAGCAGCAGAAACCTCTGCAGACACAAACGACCCTGACAGCTTTGAAGAGAGCAGTGGATCTCCCAACACGGAAGCTGAGCTGAGATCTGCTCAAGTGGGTCCCTGACCCCTGAGTAGCCTAACTGGGAGACATCCTCGACTAGGGGCAGACCAACACCCCACACCTCACACGGTGGAGTACACCCCTGAGAGGAAGCTTCCAAAGCAAGAATCAGACAGGTACACTCGCTGCTCAGCAGTATTCTATCTTCTACAGGCTCTGCTGCTGACACCCAGGCAAACAGCGTCTGGAGTGGACCTCAAGCAATCTCCAACAGACCTACAGCTGAGAGTCCTGACTGTTAGAAGGAAAACTAACAAACAGGAAGGACACCCACACCAAAACCCCATCAGTATGTCACCATCATCAACGACCAGAGGCAGATAAAACCACAAAGATTGGGAAAAAGCAGGGCAGAAAAGCTGGAAATTCAAAAAATAAGAGTGCATCTCCCCCTCCAAATGAACGCAGCTCATCGCCAGCAAGGGATCAAAGCTGGACGGAGAATGACTTTGACGAGATGAGAGAAGAAGGCTTCAGTCTGTCAAACTTCTCAGAGCTAAAGGAGGAATTACGTACCCAGCAAAAAGGAACTAAAAATCTTGAAAACAGAGTGGAAGAATTGGTAACCAGAATAATTAATGCAGAGAAGGCCATAAACGAACTGACAGGGATGACAACCATGACATGAGAAATACGTGACAAATGACAGGCTTCAGTAACCGACTCGATCAACTGGAAGACAGAGTATCAGTGATTGAGGATCAAATGAATGAAAAGAAGCGAGAAGAGGAGTCTAAAGAAAAAAGAAGAAAAAGAAATGAACAAAGTCTGCAAGAAGTATGGGATTATGTAAAAAGACCAAATCTATGTCTGATTGGGGTACCTGAAAGTGAGGGAGAAAATGGAACCAAGTTGGAAAACACTCTTCAGGATATCATCCAGGA
>NW_012115489.1:6236068-6236360 GCF_000951035.1 Colobus angolensis palliatus | reverse complement strand
TAAGTCAAAAGAACAAAGCTGGAGGCATCACACTACCTGACTTCAAACTATACTACAAGGCTACAGTAACCAAAACAGCATGGTACTGGTACCAATACAGCGATACAGACCAATGGAACAGAACAGAGTCTTCAGAAATAATACCACACATATACAGCCATCTGATCTTTGATAAACCTGAGAAAAACAAGAAATGGGGAAAGGATTCCCTATTGAATAAATGGTGCTGTGAAAATTGGCTAGCCGTAAGTAGAAAGCTGAAACTGGATCCTTTCCTTACTCCTTATACGAA
>NW_012115489.1:6212062-6232040 GCF_000951035.1 Colobus angolensis palliatus | reverse complement strand
AGCACACCAACATGGCACAAGTATACATATGTAAGAAACCTGCACGTTATGCACATGTACCCTAGAACTTAAAGTATAATAAAAAATAAAAAAAAAAATAGCGATTGTAGCCCGTGGAAGGTTGCCCCTGGAGAAACTAGGATACCTTTGGTTATGGTCCTGAAGTTAACCATTGGGATTTTATTAGAAGTCCTAACTGTAACTAGCTGTGTGGTTTCAGGTTTATCACTTAACTTCTTTGCATCTGAATTTCTTCATGGATATGTGAAGAGATATGGTGAGGTATTCTTTAAGTTCTCGACCTATGACTCTGAAATGGAAATGGAAGCACAGTCAACAAAGATACATTTGACTAACCCACTAACACCTTTTTATAAATACAAAATCAGAATTTCTGCAATGATACAGCTAATTCATTTATAAAAAACCCTTTTCCATGATTATAGAATGAGAACTGGAAATGAGCTAATTTGGGTTTGTAATTTATTTATTTGTATATGTTTGACTTTTAGGGGAAAGAAGCAAATCCAAGGAAATAAATTATAAAAAGCAACTATCCCCAAATCCATTTTCAGGACCAAGCATAATTGAGTTGTAGCTCCTATAGTTTTCACATCTTTAATACACTATGGTTACAACTGACGCCCAGTAATGTATCCCTAAAATATCAAACACAGATGAAATTACTTTAACTAGGCTTTACTTAGAAGTAAAATGTATCAATATATTATGTATCCTCGCTGGTATGTTTTAGAAAGTTTTTTGATCATATTTACACATCAAATGGGTTTCCTGTAAAACTTTAAGGAGAAAATTCAATTTATTTGACCGGAGTTTGATGAGCAGTGTTTCACTGTACTTTCAATAATAATCTCTTTGTGCATTTAGGCCAGTCATTTAACCTCTCTGATAATCAATTTCCTTACACAAACACAGGGTAAGAGAAGAGGTAATGCCTAAGGTACTTTTTTATCTTTAATGTTTGAAGTCAAGTCCTCTACTTCCTCTTTCTCCTATTGAAAAGATCCTTGCAGTTATTTTTATTCTAACCCTCCTAAAAAACCTCCCTCCCCCCAACTACAGTCTCTTTATTACCCAGGGATACTATTATATACTTGCATTTGCAGTGACAAGCTAAGGAAGCAATAACTGCTCTTCCCCTGTGCTCCCTGCAGAGACCTTTTCATCACCTCCATAATCCCCAGCCACAAAACAGACACAGAGAATAGCAGATAAGAAATGCAGATGACCAAAACCTGAGTTAGTTACCTAACATGTGGCTGACATTTTTAATAAATTTAATTGATCAAATACCTAGCAAATATATGACAGCCTAGAGCCCTTGGCGCTAAGAAATCTATACTCTTTTTAAATCATCTAGCCCAAAATGTCAGAAATGTATAATCTTAACAAAGGAAGTTAATACTGATCTATCTGAAATGTTAAGAGGATTCTTAAATGCCAAACTATACAACTAACTGAAATTGCCTTAGAAGTGCATGGAAGGGAGAAATGTGGGTTTGAAATAGTCAACAGAGTTTGACGGAAAAAAACTCAATCTGCAGGGCATCTTTAAAGAAAAATAATACCTATGATTCTTTAATACATTAATTCATTCAACAAGTATTTATTTAGTGTCTATGATGCATTGAACTTTTCTAAGTTCTGGGAATACAGTAGTGAACAAAATGGGAAAACACTTTTGCCCACATAGTGCTTGCATTCTAATACAGAGAGGTAAGAAAAAAATCGATAAGTAAAAATATATTCCATGATAATGAGTACTATGGAATTAAAAGAATATTGAGGTTAATAATGTAGGCATAAAGACTGCTCTAAAAAAGTGATGCAATCAGACAGTATCAAGCTAACCCTCTCATTTTATAAATGAGAAAGCTGAGGCTCAAAGGAGTTAAGTAACATAGCAAAGTCTGTTGGTTTATTAGCAAAAAAGGAATAAAATCCTCACCTCCTATTTTCTAGTCTAGGGTTCTTTCCATTATGCACCCACCTCTTAGCTAATCAAGTCACACAGTCACACAGACTCAGGAGTGAGCAGAGTTTGTGTGAGACCCAATGGGGCAGGCACTTTATTTTGGGGAGAAGTGGGAAGGTATGTTTAGATGGAAAAGGTAGAGCCAAATCTTAAAAACTGAATAGAAAAGTTTGGATTTGACGTGTTGATAGGAAAGACATGAATAAAATTATTCTTAGATAATTTTGAAAATATTTAGTTGATTACTAATACACCAGATCAACAAATGTTTCTCTTGTGTGATTGCTCTCTTCTCCCTTTCTTCCTCCCCTTGACATAGTTCCCTGAGAAAGAATTTCTTGGGGTAATCCTACTTACCATCAGGTAGAGCTGTACAATTTTCTGAGACTATGAAAGATACTATGCTATAGTTTTTCTTGGACGTAGAAACAAAAAGCATTTTGGATAAGCGCAAATATTTTATTGCAGCTCCACATTCAGGGATTAAAATGCTGGTGAAATGAAAGTTGAGTGGGAACTAAATTTAGACACCCGATTTGGATAAAATGAGCAAGTTGAATCAGATACAAATTCAGAGATGCCGTTACTCATACTTTCATCATAAACCAGGGGTTAAGTACTTAAGCTCCTTCAGGACTCAATACATAAATTATAAACCAGAGCATAGATTTCCTTAAGTGCAGCAGTCATTGTTGCTGATTCATTTTCATTTCAAGTTTCAAACAACTAAGGGAGAGAGAAGGTTGTGGGAGGGAGAGAGAGAAAGAGAGACTGAGAGCTAGAGAGAGGAACTACCAATGAACTGTCAACAAAATTCACAAGGATTTACTTGCAGATAGAAAGATGCTATAACAGTGATGTAGATGTAGAAGTAACTTTGGTTTTTTACTTTTCTTTGAGAAAGAATAATAGTTGCAAATAGGAATATATATATATATTAGAATACTTACCACAAATTTAACTATCAGAAAATTATCAAATAGGGCAAATAAATCTTACTGTTGTTGCTGAAATATGCAGATGTGGGTGTTTACTTTGGCCTAAATCTAAGGCATGTCTTGTTTTGGGGTGTGATGGGTATTTTAAAGCCCCCAGGAGCTTGTGTATAAGGTTATAACCAGGGGATTATAAGCCTTTTTCACCTGAGGGTCATGGAATACATTCAAGAACCTAACTATGCATTTGGGTCCCAAGAAAAGTTTTAGAAAATGTTCCAAGACTATGACTGTTAATTTCAAACAGGTATTAAGTGCAATATAAGGGTTACTTAGATTTTTACGTTGTATTGTTGGTATTTGGTTGGGGATGTTAGATCTAATACTCTTTCGTAGGTCATTGCCTACTGCAAATTTCCTACCAAGAACCAGAATCACTTGCATAATCAATGCAAAAAAACCTATTCCCTAACAAGAAGATCCATTCTACACATTCATTTTATTTCAGGCTTCTGGTCACCTTGGGGTTAATGATCCATGAAACAAAGATGATTCTAACAGTGAGAAAGATATCCATCACTGAATTTAAGTATGCTATAATGGGGTCAAAAGAGGAGTCACCCTCCACCTTTCATCCAGATCACACAGAATATACACAGAAAGATTCAGGCGTGTGGTCAATGGGAGCATACACAGCAAGGTTCAGGCACAAGGTAGACATTCATGACTTTGTCAGTCTTCAAAGTTTTCCTCCCCTCCCTTTGGCATAAACACGTCAAGTGTTTACGTCTGTGTGTTAGGTCATTCTTGCATTGCTATAAAGAAATATGTGAGACTGGGTAATTTATAAAGAAAAGAGGTTGAATTGGCTCATGGTTCTGCAGGCTATACAGGAAGCATGACACCAGCATCTGCTTGGCTTCTGGAGAGAGGCCTCAGGGACTTTCAAATCCTGGTGGAAGGCGAGGGAGGAGCAGGCACTTCACATGGCGAAAACAGAGAGTTTGCGGGGAGGTGCCATACACTTTTAAATGACCAGATCTCATGTGAACTCAGAGCTAGAGTTATTACCCAGGGAATTGCCCAAGCCATTCATGAGAGATCCACCACCATGATCAAAACACCTCCCACCTGGCCCCACCCACCAACATTGGGGATTACAATTGAACATGAAATTTGGCAGGGACATACATTCAAATGATATCAGTATGAGATAACTGAATATATATGAGGGAAGTGTTTTGATACTTTAAAAACCCTCACAGGCATCTGTATGATGTTACATGGCTCTCTTGATGACTCGTGATAATGGTACTGAGTGACTAAGAAGAGATTTCAATTCATTTACTCCGCTCAAAGGTAAGTAGAATGTATTATAATAAAATGGATAAGACAAAAAACTTGTGTATTCAAAGAGGTAAAGTTTAGTTTTCTAGAAAATCCATTTATTTGAAGTGCTTCATTCCAGGATGAGGACAGACAATTAGCACTATCTAACATAGTACATTTGCTACATATTCAGCAAAGGGGAAGGCACTACACGGGTCTCCAGTAGGTGTCAAAGGACGTGACAACCAACACCAGAGCCTTGAAAAATTTGTTCTGTCTTTGCCAGCACGTGAGATATTAATGATATGATATTTCTTACTCCTGTAGAGTGGCAGTAAAGACAGACAGGGTTGAATGTTAGTGTCCCACATTGGAAATTGGAGTGCATTCTCCTAATGGTCATTAGACTCTTTAATAAGAGAGGACTTACTTTTCTAGAGATAAAATCTTATAAATGATCATGAATTTCCAAGACTGACTCACTCTAATCTTTTTATTTCATCATATATTAGAGGTCCTGAGTTCTAGGACACCCACTTACTGTAAAGCTTTTTGGTTGCTAAAACGACTGACTCAAACCACTAATACTCTAACGGTCTTGAGAAAATTGGAATCTGGATGGTCAGTAGAAGACAGGTACAGTCTGAATTGTTGAACCTACAAAGACACAGAAGAAGGGGTGGGGGAGGGAAGAAGAACAGGCATCTTAGGCAGGGATACAGCAGGTAGGATGTATAGAGCAGTGGTTCTCAACCTTGACTGCACATTTGAATCACCTAGCATGCTTAAAAAGATTCTGATGACTGAGTTCCTCTCCAGAATCTCCAGAGGTGGGCACAAGCATGGGTATTTTAGGCACTTTTTAGGTAATTAAAATGGGCCTCATGGATTGAGAACTGGCTTAGAGTGTGGAGTGAGTCTCATGTGTTTGGAGGACAAAGGAGATCAGTTTGAAGAGAATGGGCATTCTTCATCCTACATGCAGAGCAGCCTGAGGATAGGCAGGGAATATCTTGAAGAACTCTGAAAACTGGTTTCATCTGAAGATTGATGGGAGGCTATTATTATTATTATTGAGCAATAATAAAGATGGATAAAGCAGTATTTTGTACAGTCTGTGGCCAGGGGTTCTTAGAGTTGATATAGAATGAAGGTAAGGCTGCCAGTTAAGAGGCTACTGCAGTAACTCAGGCATGAGGTAATAAGGCCTTTGGTGGGAGCTGTTGGAATAGAAACAGTATAGAGAGGAAGAAACTCAGAAAATTTGAAATTATAGATTATGCCCCTTAGCAAAGCAGGTACTTAAAACTTGTGGAACAAATGAACGAAAGTGCTAAGGGGAGAAAAGTACCAAGGAGGACTTTAAAATATGAAGACCAGCAAAATAACATTACCGTGATAACAAATGGGGAAGGCAGGAGGGAGGAATTGCTTTAGGTTAAAAGATGGATTTCATTTTAGATACGTTAAATTTGTGGGGATGGTAATAATGACAACAACCAACCTCTGTGTGACTGCTCTGCCTGCAAGATGAAACCTCTGCCTACTTCTCTAGCTAGTTTTGTACTCAACATCTCTGGTCATGGCCACTCCTTCCAGCTTTAGGTTTTCCCATGAACCCTTCCCCAACCTTGCTTAGGGTCTTGTTCCCACTCTTTCCTTGGCCCCCATTCTACTCAGACTTAAAGTTTTCTTGAGGAAGATTTTCTTGCCATGTTTCCACCAAAATGAATTTCCTTGTTACATGGTTCAGCACCCCTCCAGATGGTTCCTTCATAGGATGTATCACTCTTGGACTTTGGCAATGACTTGTTCAAGAACTCACTCCCCACAAAATAGTAATCTCCATATAGGCAGAGATCTTATCTGTGTTGCTTATTGCTGTATTCCCAGGGCCCAGCACTGTGCCTGTTACAAAGTAGGTGCTTGAATAACTGAATGAATAAGTGTCAAGAATTTTGCATGCAATATCTCTACAACCCTATGAGGTAGGTACTATTTTAATCTCCTTTTACAGATAAGGAAAGATAAGTTACCTGAAGTTACACAGCTGGTATGTAGCAGTATTGAACCTCAAATCTTGGTTTCTCTGATGCCGAAGTGTGTACTTCTTAACCTCTGATCTATTATGCCTCTGCCAGATGATTATAAATACAGGAGCATGGGAGCACAAACACAACTGTAAGAAGACAGAAAGGAGGGGATATAAAAGAACATAAAAAGTCTTAGGCAATTGGAGATGTTTGAATAGAAAGAATCTTAAAGTTAATGGAGACAAAACCCTTCATTGGCATTGGGAGAGAAAATCGGTCCAGGAAGTTAAAAGACCGCCCCAAGATCACAGAATTGATTCTTGTTTGAGAGTGGGCTAGATCCGGGCTCTCAACTTCTGGATCTCCCTTTCTATAGGCATGGCAGATGGGGGCAAGTTGTTGGGATCGATAAGTAGGCAATTCTCTTTGACTCCTATAGCATCAAGTTGGAGACAGAGGGAAAACAGACTGGGAAGCACCTACAATGAGTATTATGGATAAATGAATTGTTTTATGGAACCCTGCACAGCTCTGATTATACTATAACCATCCTTTGATGTAGCAACAGAATTAGCTTGCCTTTGATGTCGGTGCCTTGGTCACTTTCACTTTATTCTTCACACTTCGCAGAGTGATTAGGTATAGGGAGTTGGTAGCTATGCCTTTGCTTCATGAAGAAATACAGGGCTTCTCTAGGGTGTTTTTTGTCTAAATGTAGTTCCCATTCTTCTCTCAACTGCCTCACTGATTTTGCCTATGAGGAAACTAAAATATGAAGAGGTTAAGTGACTTGTTACTGTTGGGTGAGAAACTGGGGTAGCTAAGAAGTATAAAGTATAAAAGAAGGAGGAAGAAAGTCAGGTAGGTATGTTAACCTAAGATCAGAATTAAATTGGGGATATCTGTCCTATGTTATATAAGTCCAGGGTGACATAAACCTCTCTCTGAGAGTACCATAAGTGGGCATTTAGCTTCACACTTTCCCTGTGGTCATTTTGATGCTTCCAGAACTCTTTTTTATCTAATTTTGGACTTTTAGGCTTGGACAGGTATTAACTTCACTTGGGAAGAAGGGAGACAATGTTTCCTTTTCTGGGACCTCCTCTTCAGGACATCCGGTACATTGTTGGGGCTGCCACTTAATTGCCTATATCACTACCAGACCCAGAGCAGAAGGAAGATTAGAAATCAGAAGTCCCTGACAGTCCTAATCTGGACATTATCTATATAAACACAAAGGATGTAGGCTGCTTTTACTTTATCCTCAAGGTGATTCTCTATGTTCAAAACTTGGCCATCTCTTACCGGCATTTCCCTCACACAGATGCTGCGTGCCACGATTTGCCCCCAAGCTCTTGCCTCCTCATGCATGTTCACAGGGTTGTGAGAGAGCAGAGGGGTAAAGTCAAAGGGGGTGCTACTGGGTTACTATTTTGCACGTTTGATGGAAGTAGAACTCTAGATTGGGGTAATTTCCCTGAAGTTATAACCAGAGAGAAATTATCCTACCATCTGACCTTTGCAACATTCTTCTAACAATGTCAGGAATTTCTCTGGAAATTCCATTTCTGTGGAATTCAAAGTAATTAACAGATGTGATTCAGTTGTCCTTCCGAATCCCTGGATGTAGCAGGCAGCATGGTTTATCCACCTAATAGATGTTTAGGATCACCAGGATGGAGGTGAAAATTTCCCTCCAGGTCATATCTTTATTTACGGGGGAATCTTGAGACTTCTTGCCTTTCAGTCAAATTTCTTGGTGGCCTTGTCTTCATAGGCAAGGTTTGCTTGTGGTTTAGCTTAGTCTCTAAAAGATACACACTCTCCCTGAGGAGAGTCCCCATAGGTCCTGTGATGAGGGTGAAACAGGAATGCATTTATCAGGATCTGCACTTACTCTTCTCACTTACAGAGCAAAATAAAATCAGGAAATGAAGCTAGAATGTTCGTGAATTCTTTGCCTTAAAAGCAATTAAAAAGTAGGATAAATGTGACTAAGTCCTATAATTAGGACAAACATATGATTTATCTTGCAAAACATGATACTTCTGTGAGTGAAAGGGGCACTGTTAATAATTATCCTTCAACAGGCTTATGCTGGAACTAGTTTGGGTAAACTGGTGTTATCTACTTACCACGGTGGTGGCAATGGAGTGTTAGCTCCCAGAGTTCAGTGCCTAGCATGTTTCATTCATTAAGCCAATGTATAAGAAAGTCTTATTGTAGGTGCTGTGAGAGAACTAAATGCATGATAGATATATGTATCCTCATGACAAACTCCCTGAAGGGATTTACAGTGTTGTGGAAGAGATGTATATTAAGGGTCAGATTAATATTGGCAGGTTCTGTTATATTCAGTCTCTGTTCTCATGATTTTTATCTCACAGATGATCAGCAGTTCCTTATTTGAAAGGAATTGCTGTAATATCTTTGTTAAACTCATTTAGTGAGATATATTTTACAGAAATTCAGTTCTTATTACAAAATGTTTTTCTTTTCCAGCTGATTTTATAGATATTTTCAGTTATGTTCTTCTTATGGACTATACCAATACTAGAGCTGATAGAAACATTTTAATGATAAAATAAGACTTTTAAAAATAAAATTATATACACTTAATGTAAGTAAACATATTACTTTGTGTAGTGCTTTCAAGTTTATAAAAATTGCTTTCATATAAATATTCACTTAAATATCCACCAAGGCAGGGTGGTTCTCTATGGTGTTCACAAGGAAAACCCCAGCTCCTAGAACAGTGTCTGGGATCTTACTTCTTACTTAACAAATAACGTATATATATATACACTTTTTTTTTTAAGACAGGGTCTTGCTCTTTTGCCTAGGCTAGAGTGTAAGTGATATGGTGCCCAGGCTGGAGGCATGATCACAGCTCACTGCAGCCTCAACCTCCTGGGCTCAGGCAATCCACCCACCTCAGTAGCCTGCCTGGCTATTGTTTTGTTTGTTTATTTGTTGTTGTTTTACAGAGACAGGGTTTTCCTATGTTGCTGAGGCTGGTCTTGAACTCCTGGGCTCAGGTAATCTTCCTGCCTTGGCCTCTCAAAGTGCTGGGATTATAGATGTGAGCCACCATACCTGGCTGTAACAAATATTTGAAATGAATCAGTTGCCTATAATGCTTTATTTATTTTGTCTAGGGAATCATTTATTTAAATGAAACCTGATATACATTTAACAAATAAAACTGATTGTAGCAGAACTTTCATGGCATGGTCTTAACGTTCATACCTCACCTCTCATAACCCTTATTTCTTGGAGAAGATATGAAATCTAATCATCAAGAATATGAACTCATGACGTGAGATAGAGCATTGGAGCACATAAAGGCAGAGAGCTAATTTTGTCTACAGGTGAAGAAAATGGAACCCACTGAGTCTAAGTAAAATGTCGAAGATCACTTGTGTGACATGGCCAGGCACTCAAAACTCCTGGCTCAAGGGCAGTTTTCCTAAGACAGCCAGAGTTAGATTGAGGGCATTATGAGATAGGTTAGACAGGCAATTCTGGAAGAAAACAGGTTGCCAGGAAGCTGAACATTACTGAAATTGTTGAAACAGGGATGGAAGAAATTGTATGTACCACATCTTCTTCCTGAAAGAACTACCAAATTTGACTGGAAGAAATATTTTGATAAGTCATGTGTGTGCAGTGAGGTCACACTGAGTGGTGTGTTTAAGAAATTACAAATAAATCGTCCTAGAACTGCTTTTTAGGGAGATTGGATCTGATTATCCCTAGAATCCTTGTATCTTTGGTTTGGGTCTGCAGACTGGGGGCAAGATTTACTGATAGAAGAATTGAGGAGAGGGTTTTTTTTCAATTAAAGGCTGAATAATTATTTAAATGATCTCAGTTTGAAAGGGTTTGAAATAACTAGGCTCCCAGGGACTCAAAATTCTGGGTCCAGTTCAGATTGCAGAACGCACACCAAATGCAGAACCCTGATTTTCTCATTTTCAAGTCAGAAATTGAGACTCTTCCCTTTAGAAACAGAACTATGATATATCGATTCTATGGTAATCATATAGATAAACAAGGATTGCAAGAGCTTTCCCTATATTGTCCTCACTGAAATAAGGTAGAAGTATACCATCCTGATAATAACTTCTAAAGACTTGGACCATCATGGTAGGCTACTTTAGAAGTTTAAAATTGGCTTAGTCTGCAAAAGTCAATTAGTTGGTATTATTGAATGCTTCTAATGCCATTATAGTAATGTCTTTGAGTCCCTTGTTGTTATGACATTCTGTAAGAAATACATTTGATGCCACAAGTAGTCCACACATATATAAATACAATTAAAAAAGCAAAAGTATTATGGAATGATTCTTACCCTTACTATGTATTGCATTCATATTTTTTATTCTATTTTGCTTAAAAAGTGCTGGTCATGACCCACCAGAATGATTTCATGACTCTAATGTGTCATTACACAAAATTTGAAATTAATGCTATAAACAATATGAAAGGAGGCAAAGGAAAAATTCCTGAACTGGAGGAACTTTATAGTCAAGTGGGGTTGGGGAGAAGACCAACTTACCAACAACTGGAGCATATTTTATGACTGTGAGTAATTACCTGTCAAATTGTGTGATGTAGTTTAAGACTAATGGAAGTGCAGCATTTATGAGTGTGTCTTATACATTGAAGAACACAGATCTAAGACAAGAAGACAACTTTTAAAAAGCATGCTTATTTTCAATTATATTTTATGCTTCTAAGATGCACTTTTCACATATTCTTCTGAAACTGGGGTGTATCTTAAAATTGATCTTTACAATCTTTATAATACATCTATACAGTAACTACTTTTGGACAACTGTCCTGATTCAGTTATCATTTGTTGTTCACATTCACTCATGCTTGTCATTGCTGGTAGCGTGACTGCACAACTGAAACCCCTTACCATTTCAGTCTATAAGCCATAGGAAGAAAAAATGTGAATCTTTTCTGATAAGAAATTCACTTCAGTCTGATAAAATCAAGTAAGTTTCAGCATCAAAGCTTGCAGAATGTTGTTAGTGGCTTAATGAAAAATTTCAGAAGCAACAATGGTGCACACTCCAAAATAAAATGCTGCTGCTCCACTGCCATTGTGGACACAGAAGATGATGTTACAAGGAAAACGCTAACATTGATAATTGTGCCAAAAGGATTTAGAAGAGTGGAGCTCCAAATTTTAAGAAGTTTTAGGGTTTTCTTCACCAATTAATTTTGCTTGTATATTCCTTTTTAATTTATACATGAGAGATATATGAAAAAAATCTATGTCTAAATAAGTCTGGGACAACTTTAAGAAGCAGCCATAAAATAAAATTTCTAAGTGATAAAACATCATTGTGCAATTGTTTAATTGGCAAGAATTTTTCTTTTTGGTAGCACATTAAATATCAATGGCATCTTACATTTATGATCAGTCATAAGCAAATGCAAATTAACCCTACAACATGATCTCACTACATACTTACTAGAGTGGCTAAAATGAAAAAGACTGACAAAACAAGTTGTTGGTAAGGGTATGAAACAATTGGAACTCTCATGTTTTGCTGGTAGAAATGCAAAGTTATACAGCCACTTTGGAAAAAGAATTTGTCACTTTCTTAAAAAGTTAGACATGCTTAGTGTACGTCCCAGCAATTCAATTTCTGGCTATTTAATCAAGAGAAATGAAAACATATTCAAAGAAACATTTATATGCTAATATTCATACTAGTCTCAAATTGGAAGTAACCTAAATTCCATTAACCATGATTGGATAAAGAAATTATGATGTGTCCATATAATGAATTCAACAACAAAAAAGGATAAGCTATGAATATACATACGACATCATGGATGAATCTTAAAAGTTAAAGAAGCTGGATGCAAAAGTCTCCACATTATATAATTTCAATTATATAAAATTATAGAAAAGGCAAAACTATTGTGATTGAAAGCAGACTAATAGTTGTTTCAGGTCGGGGTGAAGAGACTCTGCATAGGGATAGAAAAAAATTTTTTGAGGTGATGGAAAAGTTCTCTATCATGATTGTGGTGATGGTCACACAACTGAATGCACTTGCCAAAGCTCACTGAACTGTGTACTTAAAATTGGTGATTTTTATTGTGTGTAAAATTGTACTTTATGCATCATTGAAATTCGCTAACAAAAGCAAATTAAGGCCAGGTGCAGTGGCTCATGCCTGTAATCCCAGCACTTTGGGAGGCCAAGGTGGGTGGATCACTTGAGGTCAGGAGTTCAAGACCAGCCTGTGAAAGCCCTTCTCTACTAAAAAACAAAAAGTAGCCAGGCACGGTGGTGCAGGCATGTAATCTCAGCTACTCGGGAGGCTGAGGCACTAGAATTGCATGAACCTGGCAGACTGATGTTTCAGTGAGCTGAGATTGCATCATTGCACTCCAGCCTGTGTGACAGAGCCAGACACTGTCTCAAAAGAAATAAAAAGAGTAAATTAAAAAAATTGATGGTGCCTTAAATTTTGTAAAATATGGATTATTTTTTCTATTTTAAAACTAATATAGAGAACAACAGAAAGGAGGAGAAATCACTTATATCATATACACAAAATCAATAATTTTAAAATCTTAGACATTTTTCCTGTATGTCTTGTTTTGCATTTTCCCTCCATGTGTGGGTATAGCATAAACCATCCTCCTAACTCTCTTCCCTGTAGAGTTAAGATTAGACACTGTAAAAACGGAATGAGATGTTTCCTGGTTGTTGGTCTTGTCTATTTTCTTATATCCAAAAGACTCTTCATGTTTGGACTCCTGTAACATCTCTCTGTGCAATGTGAATCAAATAATTGGAAATATTTATAAATATTTTAAATTATGTGTTCCAAGAAATTTGGAGTTTGATAATTGAGAAAGAACTCTAATGCCTGAGCAAAATATGTTATTTACAGGAAATTTTAGAAGTAAGATAAATGGATCAGCCACTAAAGATAGGAATCATTAGATAAGGAGAGTTTTTATAATAGTTTGGTCATGAATGAACCTTTTTGGGAGTGACTTCCTGAAAACTTTCAGTTGAGTTATTTTACTTGCTTAGAAAAGAAAAGAAAAAAATTTACTTAACTTTACTTCTGCTTCTACCCACCTCACAGAGTTATATTAGGGAAGATGGTTCCAGTGTGTGTGCCTATAAGCTCAGACCTTCCAAATAACTATGTGAATCACTTGAGCAAGTTATTTCACTTCTCAGTTTCTCTATCTGTAAAGTGAGGATAATAATAATAGTGATCTCATATGTCCGCTATGGAAGTTAGATGGAGATAATGTGTGTAAGTGCTTTGAACACAGGTACGGCTTCAGATTATTATTAAAATACCATCACTGTAATCAGAGAACTTTTTCACACATAAAGGGAAGTGGGGACGGAAGCTTGGATGCAAAACATTTTCCTTTCTTGTACTTAACCTAAATGACCAGGGAACTTGGGGTACAGTATTTTTGATTTAAAAAATTATTTTAATTGCCTTACTTTCTGTCATAGGAAAATGAATTTAGAAAAAATTCAGTAGCTGTGAAGATTACTGGCTGGAGGTGCTGTGGAAAATGTGTTTAGTTTTCTCTCGATTTGGTTTGGTTAGAAAACAAAAGGAAATCCTTTTGCTGTCATTCTGTTTTGAAACAGAAATTACAATTATAATTTTGAAATATGAAAGGTATTAATATTTATGTGTATTTAAATTAAATATTTTTTTTGTTTTTATTGACCAGAAACAAGAGGCATAATTGCTAAATCCTCACTTGCCCCACATTTTTTTTTTGTATTGGAATAAGAAGGAAAGGTTGTGAGAGTTAAATAGCACTTAATAACATAATTTTACAGGCTAATATTCACATTATTGACCCCTATTATTTATTAGGATGTTATAAACAAAACATTAGGCTTAAAATATGGCCTTCTAACAATCAATTTACTGCACGAAACTCCTACCAAAGCAGGTCATTAAAATTAGTTTGTGTTTATATAAATAGATCTTCCTGTACTGGCAATTAAAAGATCTGTATTAATGGCACAGTCTCGAATTAGAATTTTTAATTCAATAAGCATTTATTGCAAAGCACTGTATTGCAGCGACAGAAAGATGACTAAAACACATTATTTGTGCAACGCAGCAATTTAAAGGAGGAAAAAGGGAAAGGAAGAACATCATGTGTACACAACTGATTGGGAAAGAAATAAACTGGGCAGTATGTGGGGTAAAGAGCTTTGCATATTATGGGCTGCCCATGGTGGTTAGCTCTGTCTCAGCCTCTTCTAGGTATTCAGGGTGAAAGTCATTGGGACCCTCACAGGAGATTGCCTTTTGGCTCCACTTCCAAAACTACTTTTGTTTCAATGAACCATATTTTGTCAGAGGACTTTGCTTCTCATAGTGTTGTTTTTATTCCGTTGGGGTTTGGTGGTTTTACTGTAGCAACTTGTTTTATGGTTTGAGTTCTGCCTTTGATTATGTAATCTCTGAACTATTTTATCATTGCTCACTTCCCTTTTATCTGTCATTTTAAAATGAGGAGTAAGAGAGTGTAGTGATGAGAGACACAGGCAGTGAAAATGGAGAGTAATGTAATTTGCAATTGTTACATAAAGTGACAGCCCATGTCCCCAGCAAGGAAGACCTTTATTTTTTTCAGAGTGGCCCTCCTAGGCTGGACTATGGAGAAGTCCCAGTCTTTCATCTAATAAGTTAGAAAGACCGGTCTAGGCTTGATAGGTGCAACAAACCTCCATAGCACATGTATACCTATGTAACAAACCTGTACGTTCAGTACATTTACCCCAGACTTGAAGTGAAAAAACAAAACAAAACAAAACAGAAAAAAAACAATGAAAAAAAAAAAAGACCATTCTAAATCCCAAAGTATCTTTCTGATAAATCAGGCGACCCAGAAGGTAGGTTCCCTTGGCAGAGGGTAGTAAACTCTTCCTAAATATAGTTCAAGAAAATTTCTGGATAATTCTGTTTTCTAACTTCTGCAACAATTCAGAGACTCTGTCACAGGAGCTTTGTTGAGTATCATTAGTGCATAGTCCAAGCCAAAAGCAAAGCTCCCAACTAGAACATAGAAGCTTGGATGCCAAAAATAAGTGATGTTTACTGCAGTCATTCATGCATTTGAGGAAGGAGGAATAGGCCAGAAAGAGGGACATTGAAAGTTTGATATTTTAAAAATATAAGCAAACCTCAGTTAGTAAATGAATGAATGAATGTTTCAGAGGCAGTAGTTGCTGAGCCTGAGCTGAAAATTCTAACAGTGAATTCAAGGTTTTCAAGTGATAAGATCATTCATACTAAAAGGAAGTTAAAATTGAAAATATGTAGAGGTTATATGATTTTTGATGTTGAAGTTACAAAGTTGAAGTGTTTTAAGAATAGAAGAATTCAGCTGTGTTTCCAGTTGGCAATATATTGCAAATTGTTGTTCGATTAAATTGGCTTTGGTTAGATCCAAACATAGAGTTTCTCAAAAGTTCCAGTTTCTGATTTCCCAAAGCATCACAAAGCAATTAATGTGCTTAATTTGTTTATATCAATAGTGCTGAATGCTGATAGGATGATTTCCCATTTTCCATTTCAGGGTGGCTGCATTTTTCCTTTTGTAATTGAGGGCTTCTACTTATCCTTGAACAGAGGATAATATTTCCGAAAATGTCCTCAGTCCGACTTTTCAAACAAATTTACTGATTAAAGTGTCTTGTTCCCCAAATAAGGTTATCTAGAGCAGTCTTTCAAGGTCAATCACAATCTTTAATACATGATTTGAGAAGCTCTCTTCAGTTGATTAGTTTCTTAATTCTATCCACATATAATTCTACTATTTTAGATAATACATGACATCATACAGAAGGGAAACATTTCAGACAATCTCTGAAAGAATGAAAAGAAAAGGTTTCTTTAAATGCGAACAGAGAAATAATGAGTGATGAAAAATTTCCCCTAAATGAGAAAGCAATTGTATTTCCTATTCCAAAACAAAGTGCAATGCAATATGTGTTCTTTTCTATTACATTTCTGATAAAATTATATGAGAGAAGAGATGAAGCAATAGAAATTATTTCCTAGAAACATCAAATGTTGACCCACCTGTCTGATTACCGTTAAGAGCTCTAATCTTGTAATTAGGTAAGTATCTTAATTAAATCACAGGCTATTTCTGTATCATTAGAGCAGGTCCAAAGCTGGAACTCTCATCAGAAAGTTGAACCTGTGTTGGTGTGTGTGGTGTTTGTTCATATACATTTAGGCATTCACCAAGAGGAACTACCACAACATTTTTGCAAATCCAGATTCCTAGCTTTGCTATTCATCAACACGGAGTGATCTTGGACCTCGGTTCCCTTATTTGCGATAACATCTACTTGAAAGGCTGAGCGTGTGACATTACACACTGCATGTACACCACCTGGTGCACAGGGAGCATTCCCTAGCATTTAACCATTACCTGTTTTTTCACCCTTCAGTTGCAATGTTGAAATAACCTCCTTTAAAAATTATTACTGTCTTATCTGTTGGCTGAAGTGCCTATTGTGATTTTTAGAACATCATATTCTTTCATTTAATCAATCATTCAATCATTAAAAGTATTAACTTAGTATTATTTTCATACAGAAACGAATAAAAACATGATCCCTGCTTCCAAGAAATTCACAGTCTAATGAGTCAAATTAATTATGGTATTTATAGCTATCTTTTAACTAAGTCACAAATATTTGTTTTCTATTTCAAGTACATCATTTCACATAATTCAGTCATATGGTTTCTTTATCTAGGGGTTCTCCACACTGGCTGAACACCAGAATCAATTGGGAGAATTTTCTTGAAAACACTAACACCTAGGCCCTACACAGATCAATTAAGCCAGAATCTCTGGGCACAGGTGTGTTTAAAAAGTTCCCAGGAGTCATGGAGGTTGGGAATCACTGGGCTAGAGTCAAGTTAAACTCAACTTCCTGGCCTTATTTTAGATGTTACCTTTTAGTTTCACTTCCATGAGGGGCTCCATCCCTCTTTCTTTTCTGTCAGTGTCCCTCATTATCTGCAGAAGACAGTTGTAAGATGCCTTTCCAGGGATCTTTGTATTATTTGTACCCGAGCTTATGCTCCCTGTTTTGTGTGGTGCCTTTCTTACTCATTGCTTTTCCATTTGGATTTATTGGACAAGTGACATTCACAAAAAAAGCTTTCTTTCTTTTTTTTTTCGAGACAGCGTCTCTCTCTGTCACCCAGGCTGGAGTGCAGTTGCGTGATCTCAGCTCACTCACTGCAACCTCTACCTCCCGGGTTCAAGCAATTCTCCCACCTCAGCCTCCAGAATAGCTGGGATTACAGCTGCACACACCATGCCCAGCTAATTTGTGTATATTTTGTAGAGACGGGGATTTCACCATGTTGCCCAGGCTAGTCTATAACCAGTGGGCTCAAGTGATCCGCCCACCTTGGCTTCCCGAAGTGTTGGAATTACAGGCGTGAGCCATCACACCAGGCTTGCAAAAGCTTTCTTATTTCCTTTGCATTATGTTTCCCAAATCACTGTGTATGCTTCTTGTGGAAGAGATAAAATGTTTATTAAATTTTTTTGGTGTGTGCTTCTGACCATAGTGGGCACACAACTAATGGTCGTGGACAACTGACTCACTTCCGGTGAGCTGATTTGTTCCTCCAACTTATTAGTATTAGCAGCTGTAGGATATCAGAATGAATTATGATTGTCTTTATCTTAACTTGACTTCCTAACTCCAAATTTTAATGTTTCATCATCAGTTCCTAAGAATTTAACTTTCCTTCTTTTCTACTAGTCCAAATGAAGTGTTTTAAAATTTCTTATCTTTAGGCAATTTTTTGGAAATGACCTGCATTAGTTAAATCCAGATATAATAAGAACTACAGAACTGAACTATACTCTTCTAAGCTTCTTGAAGGACAATGCCATATTTGTGTTCCAGGTACGTAGACAAATACCTGGCGTACAGTAGGTGCTCAATAAAGATTGGTTGAATTAATTGAATTAATTCTTTAGTTAAATTAAGATTCATTAGCAGAGACACTCTGAATGCATCTGTCATGCAAATTATTCTTAAATCAGATGCATTTTTAATAACAATATTTCTCTGAATTTATCTTTTTATTACTCACAAGCTTTGGGAATCTAACTTTGCTGTTTTATATAACTGAGCCTCCCTTAGCTCTTGACTTTGTTGGCATCCTTTGGAGTTATGAAAAACACCATACCTGAACAGCACCATTCTAAATTATTGCATACGAAGAACTTAATTTTTTCCTAAAATAATACAAATGTTGGTCAATTTATTTTACTCAAAGGCAATCACTGGGAATTTTTTTGTGTATTTCCTGCCAATCTTTTAAATTTATTATTTATTTATTTATTTTTAATCTTTTTTTTTTATACTTTAAGTTCTATGGTACATGTGCACAACGTGCAGGTTTGCTACATATGTATACATGTGCCATGTTGGTGTGCTGCACCCATTAACTCATTGTTTACATTAGGTATATCTCCTAATGCTATCCCTCCCCCTTCCCCCCACCTCACAACAGGCCCCAGTATGTGATGTTCCCCTTCCTGTGTCCAAGTGTTCTCATTGTTCAATTCCCACCTATGAGTGAGAACATGTGGTGTTTCGTTTTTTGTCCTTGCGATAGTTTGCTCAGAATGATGGCTTCCAGCTTCGTCCATGTCCCTTCAAAGGACATGAACTCATCCTTTTTTATGGCTGCATAGTATTCCATGGTGTATTTGTGCCACATTTTCTTAATCCAGTCTATCATTGATGGACATGTGGGTTGATTCCAAGTCTTTGCTATTGTGAATAGTGCCGCAATAAACATACATGTGTTTTTATAGCAGCATGATTTATAATCTTTTGGGTATATACCCAGTAATGGGATGGCTGGGTCAAATGGTATTTCTAGTTCTAGATCCTTGAGGAATTGCCATACTGTTTTCCACAATGGTTGAACTAGTTTACAGTCCCATCAACAGTGTAAAAGTGTTCCTATTTCTCCACATCCTCTCCAGCATCTGTTGTTTCCTGATTTTTTAATGATTGCCATTCTAACTGGTGTGAGATGGTATCTCATTGTGGTTTTGATTTGCATTTCTCTGATGGTGAGTGATGATGAGCATTTTTTCATGTGTCTGTTGGCTGCATAAATGTCTTCTTTTGAGAAGTGTCTGTTCATGTCCTTTGCACACTTTTTGATGAGGTTGTTTGTTTTTTTCTGGAAAATTTGTTTGAGTTCTTTGTAGATTCTGGATATTAGCCCTTTGTCAGATGATTGGATTGCAAAATTTTTTTTTCCCATTCTGTGAGTTGCCTGTTCACTCTGATGGTAGTTTCTTTTGCTGTGCAGAAGCCCTTCAGTTTAATTGGATCCCATTTGTCAATTTTGGCTCTTGTTGCCTGAATGTCCTGAATGGTATTGCCTAGGTTTTCTTCTAGGGTTTTATGGTTTTAGGTCTAACATTTAAGTCTTTAATCCATCTCGAATTAATTTCTGTATAAGGTATAAGGAAGGGGTCCAGTTTCAGCTTTCTGCATATGGCTAGCCAGTTTTCCCAGCACCATTTATTAAACAGGGAATTCTTTCCGCATTTCTTGTTTTTGTCAGGTTTGTCAAAGATCAGATGGT
>NW_012115489.1:6209462-6212012 GCF_000951035.1 Colobus angolensis palliatus | reverse complement strand
CATTTCTTGTTTTTGTCAGGTTTGTCAAAGATCAGATGGTTGTAGATGTGTGTTATTATTTCTGAGGGCTCTGTTCTGTTCCATTGGTCTATATTTCTGTTTTGGTACCAGTACCATGCTGTTTTGTTTGCTGTAGCCTTATAGTGTAGTTTGAAGTCATGGAGGTAGCATGATGCCTCCAGTTTTGTTCTTTTTGCTTAGGATTGACTTGGCAATGCGAGCTCTTGTTGGTTCCATGTGAACTTTAAAGTAGTTTTTTCCAATTCTGTGAAGAAAGTCATTGGTAGCTTGATGGGGATGACATTGAATCTATAAATCACCTTGGGCAATATGGCCATTTTCACGATATTGATTCTTCCTATCCATGAGCATAGGAATGTTCTTCCATTTGTTTGTGTTCTCTTTTGTTTCACTGAGCAGTGGTTTGTAGTTCTCCTTAAAGGAGTACTTCACATCACTTATAAGTTGCATTCCTAGGTATTTTATTCTCTTTGAAGCAGTTGTGAATGGGAGTTCACACATGATTTGGCTCTCTATTTGTCAGTTATTGGTGTATAAGAATGCTTGTGATTTTTGCACATTGATTTTGTATCCTGAGACTTTGCTGAAGTTGCGTATCAGCTTAAGGAGATTTTGGGCTGAGATAATGGGGTTTTCTAGATATACAATAATGTCATCTGCAAACAGGGACAATTTGACTTCCTCTTTTCCTAATTGAATACCCTTTATTTATTTCTCGTCTGATTGCCCTGGCCAAAGCTTCAAATACTATGTTGAAAAGGAGTGGTGAGAGAGGGCATCCTTGTCTTGTGCCCGTTTTCAAAGGGAATGCTTCCAGTTTTTGCCCACTCAGTATGATATTGGCTGTGGGTTTGTCATAAAGAGCTCTTATTATTTTGAGATACGCCCCATCAGTACCTATTTTATTGAGAGTTTTTAGCATGAAGGGCTGTTGAATTTTGTCAAAGGCCTTTTCTGCATCTGTTGAGATAATCATGTGGTTTTTGTCTTTGGTTCTGTTTATATGCTGGATTATGTTTATTGATTTGTGTATGTTGAAAAAGCCTTGCATCCCAGGGATGAAGCCCACTTGATCATCGTGGATAAGCTTTTTGATGTACTACTGGATTTGGTTTGCAAATATTTTATTGAGGATTTTTGCATCGGTGTTCCTGAGGGATATTGGTCTAAAATTCTCTTTATTTGTTGTGTCTCTGCCAGGCTTTGGTATCAGGATGATGTTGGCCTCATAAAATGAGTTAGTGAGGATTCCCTCTCTTTTTCTATTGATTGGAATAGTTTCAGAAGGAATGGTACCAGCTCCTCCTTGTACCTTTGGTAGAATTTGACTGTGAATCCTTCTGGTCCTGGACTTTTTTTGGTTGGTGAGCTATTAATTATTGCCTCAATTTCAGAGCCTGTTATTGCTCTATTCAGAGATTCAACTTCTTCCTGGCATAGTCTTGGGAAGGTGTATGTGTCCAGGAATTTATCCATTTCTTCTAGATTTTCTAGTTTATTTGTGTAGAGGTGTTTATAGTATTCTCTGTTGGTTTTTTGTCTTCCTGTGGGATTGGTGGTGATGTCCCTTTTATCATGTTTTATTGCATCTATTTGAGTCTTCTCTCTTTTCTTCTTTATTAGTCTTGCTAGTGGTCTATCAATTTTGTTGATCTTTTAGAAAAACCAGCTCCTGGAGTCATTGATTTTTTGAAGGATTCTTTGTGTCTTTATCTCCTTCAGTTCTGCTCTGATCTTTGTTATGTCTCTCCTTCTGCTAGCTTTTGAATGTATTTGCTCTTGCTTCTCTAGTTCTTTTAATGGTGACATTAGGGTGTCAATTTTAGATCTTTCCTGATTTCTCTAGTGGGCATTTAGTGCTTTAAATTTCCATCTACACAGTGCTTTAAATGTGTCCAGAGATTCTGGTATGTTGTGTCTTTGTTCTCATTGGTTTCAAAGATCATCTTTATTTCTGCCTTTATTTTGTTATATACCCAGTAGTCATTCAGGAGCAGGTTGTTCAGTTTCCATGTAGTTGAGCAGTTTTGAGTGAGTTTCTTAATCCTGAGTTCTAGTTTGAGTGCACTGTGGTCTGAGAGACAGTTTGTTATAATTTCTCTTCTTTCACATTTGCTGAGGAGTGCTTTACTTCCAACTATGTGATCAGTTTTGGAATAAGTGCGATGTGGTTCTGAGAAGAACATATATTCTGGCGATTTGGGGTGGAGAGTTCTGTAGGTGTCTATTAAATCTGCTTCGTGAAGAGTTGAGTTCAATTCCTGGATATCCGTGTTAACTTTCTGTCTCGTTGATCTGTCTGATGTTGACAGTGGGGTGTTAAAGTTTCCCATTATTATTGTGTGGGAGTCTAAGTCTCTTTCTAGGTCTCTAAAGATGTGCTTTATGAATCTGGGTGCTCCTGTATTGGGTGTATTTATATTTAGGATAGTTAGCTTTTATTTTATTTTATTTTATTTTTATTTTTTATTTTTTTATTATACTTTAAGTTCTAGGGTACATGTGCATAACGTGCAGGTTTGTTACATA
>NW_012115489.1:6199381-6203862 GCF_000951035.1 Colobus angolensis palliatus | reverse complement strand
AGTGAGATGACCCCAGTACCTCAGTTCAAAATGCAGAAATCACCGGTCTTCTGTGTCCTTCGCGCTGGGAGTTGGAGACTGCAGCTGTTCCTATTCAGCCATCTTGCTCCGCCCCCAATAGTTAGCTCTTCTTGTTGAATTGTTACCTTTACCATGATGTAATGGCCTTCTTTGTCTCCTTTGATCTTTGTTGGTTTAAAATCTGTTTTATCAGAGACTAGGTTTGCTACCCTTGGTTTTTTTTTGCTTTCCATTTGCTTGGTAGATCTTCCTCCATCCCTTTATTTTGAGCCTATGTGTGTCTCTGTACGTGCGATGGGTCTCCTGAATACAGTACACTGATGGGTCTTGACTCAATTTCTTCCAATTTCCCAGTCTGTGTCTTTTAATTGGAGCATTTAGCCCATTTACATTTAGGGTTAATATTGTTATGTGTGAATTTGAGCCTGTCATTATGGTGTTAGCTGGTTATTTTGCTCGTTAGTTGATGCAGTTTCTTCCTAGCATCGATGGTCTTTACAATTTGGCATGTTTTTGCAGTTGCTGCTACCGGTTTTTCCTTTCCATGTTTAGTACTTCCTTCAGGAGCTCTTGTAGAGCAGACCTGCTGGTGACAAAATCTCTCAGCATTTGCTTGTCTGTAAAGGATTTTACTTCTCCTTCACTTATGAAGCTTAGTTTGACTGGATATAAAATTCTGGGTTGAAAATTCTTTTCTTTAAGAATGTTGAATAGTGGCCCTCACTCTCTTCTAGCTTGTAGAATTTCTGCCAAGAGATCTGCTGTTATTCTGATGGGCTTCCCTTTGTGGATAACTCGATCTTTATCTCTGGCTGCCCTTAAAATTTTTCCCTTCATTTCAACTTTGGTGAATCTGACAATTATGTGTCTTAGAGTTGCTCCTCTCGAGGAGTATCCTTGCGGCATTCTGTGTATTTCCTGAATTTGAATGCTGGCCTGCCTTACTAGGTTGGGGAAGTTCTCCTGGATGATATCCTGCAGAATGTTTTCCAACTTGGTTCCATTCTCCTCGTCACTATCAAGTACACCAATCAGATGTAGAGTTGGTCTTTTCACATAGTCCCATATTTCTTGGAGGCTTTGTTTTTTTGTTTGTTTGTTTTACTCTTTCTTCTCTAAACTTCTCTTCTCGCTGTATTTCATTCATTTCATCTTCAATCACTGATACCCTTTCTTCTAGTTGATTGAATCGACTACCGAAGCTGTGCATTTGTCACGTAGTTCTTGTGCTACGTTTTCAGCTCCATCAGGTCATTTAAGGACTTCTCTATATTGGTTATCTAGTTAGCCATTCGTCAAATTTTTTTCATGGTTTTCAGCTTCTTTGCACTGGGTTCGAACTTCCTCCGTTAGCTCGGAGAAATTTGATCGTCTGAGGCCTTCTTCTCTCAACTCATCAAAGTCATTCTCCGCCCAGCTTTGTTCCCTTGCTGGCAAGGAGCTGCATTTCTTTGGAGCGGGAGAGGCACTCTAATTTTTAGAATTTTCAGCTTTTCTGCTCTGTTTTTTCCTCATCTTTGTGGTTTTATCTACCCTTGGTCTTTGATGATGGTGACATACAGATGGGGTTTGGTGTGGATGTCCTTTCTCTTTGTTAGTTTTCCTTCTAACAGTCAAGACCCCCAGCTGCAGGTCTGTTGGAGTTTGCTCGAGGTCCACTCCAGATCCTCTTTGCCTGGGTATCACCAGCGGATGCTGCAGAACAGCAAATATTGCCGAACAGCAAATGTTGCTGCCTGATCATTCCTCTGGAAGTTTTGTCTCAGAGGGGTACCCGGCCATGTGAGGTGTCAGTCTGCCCCTACTGGAGGGTGCCTCCTAGTTAGGCTACTCAGAGGTCAGGGACCCACTTGAGGAGGCAGTCTGTCCGTTCTCAGATCTCAACCTCCATGCTTGGAGAACCACTACTCTCTTTGAAGCTGTCAGGCAGGGACATTTATGTCTGCAGAGGTTTCTGCTGCCTTTTGTTTGGCTATGCCCCGGCCCCAGAGGCAGAGTCTACAGAGGCAGGCAGAACCTCCTTGAGCTACGGTGGGCTCCACCCAGTTCCAGCTTCCTGGTGGCTTTGTTTACCTACTCAAGTCTCAGCAATGGTGGGCATCCCTCTCCCAGCCTCTCTGCTGCCTTGCAGTTCGATCTCAGACTGCTGTGCTAGCAATGAGTGAGGCTCTGTGGGTGTGGAACCCTCTGAGCCAGGCGCGGGATATAATCTCCTGGTGTACCATTTGCTAAGACCATTGGAAAAGCTCCCAGGTGAAGTGATGGCTCGCCCTGCTTCTGTTCACACTTGGTGTGCTGCACCACCCACTGTCCTGCACCCAGTGTCTAACAAGCCCCATTGAGATGAACCCGGTACCTCAGCTGGAAATGCAGAAATCACTCGCCTTCTGCATCGCTCACACTGGGAGCTGTAGACTGGAGCTGTTCCTATTTGGCCATCTTGGAACTGCCTCCTCTGCATGTTGCCAATCTTTTTCAATGTATTTTTTAGAAAGCATGATTATGTCTAAAATTCAACTGTTTATTTAATTTTGTATTTTGGTGTAATCCTTTAATATTGTAACCTAAGTTATTTTATGAACTCTTTGTTAAGTTTCACTTAATGAATCTATTGTATACTGCAGTATTGTAAAATGAATTTGCAATAATTCAGTACACAATTTTCTCATTGTTGAACTTTTGGATTGTATTGTATTTTTATTACAATTAACAATCATTAGGTAACAACATTAGTAGGGTTATGTCCCAGAAGCTGTATCCAAGGGTAATATGGTTTGGCTGTGTCCCCACCCAAATATCATCTTGAATTGTACCTCCCATAATTCCCTCATGCTGTGGGAGGGACCCAGTGGGACATAATTGAATCATGGGGGTAGTTTCCCCCATACTGTTCTCATGGTAGTGAATAAGTTTCACAAGATCTGATGGTTTTATAAGGAGAAACTCCCTTTGCTTGGCTTTCAATCTGTTCTCTTGTCTGCCACCATGTGAGACGTGCCTTTTGCCTTCTGCCATGGTTGTGAGACTTCCCCAGCCACATAGAACTGTGAGTACATTAAACCTCTTTGTTTTGTAAATTGCCCAGTCTCAGATATGTCTTTATCAGCAGTGTGAAAACGGACTAGTACAAAGGGCATGAACATTTCTATGTTTTTGAGACATGTGGATAAATCACTTCCTAAAGGACTGTAATCTTCTGCAGACCTATCAAGAGTGCATTAGTATTCTCGCTTCCATTAAACTCTTGTCAGCCTTGAGGGCTCATTTTTTAATATAAAAAGGATGTTTTTCATTTTATTTAAGATCCCCCTGAAGGGTTCCGTTGCACACATCTTTAAGATTTTACTCTATTCACTTTAGCATACTGCTACACCAACTTGAGAATCTCTCCATATCAAGTCTACCCCGATGCAGTTGTTGATGGGAAGAATACAGGTTACTTACCTGGTTAGAATGTTGATAGAAGATGGTAGGAGTGATAGGACTCTGACTGCGAATGGAGGCTGGTTGGAGTACACAGCTATGGATGTGTTGATAGAGATTTTTGAGTCATCACATCCCTATATGTGTCAATATATGTTTTATAGGTTCCAAGGATAAACCAAAGCTTAGATTTTTTGGCTAGAATTTCTTTTACAAGAGTTTGGGTATCTAAGCAAGAGAACATTGTAAAATCACAGGGCATCTCAAAGTAGAATTTCCTTATGAGAGCTGGAAACTGTGGGCTCTTTGGATTGTTTCAGTTGACTCTATATCTTTAAGTCACTTCCACATTCCATTGTGCTTAATCTTATGTATCCATTCTCCCTCCAATAAGAGAGATAAAGTGTTTTTATTTTGGCAACTGGATTACTGCTGTATAGTCAGAAAAGAAATTTTATTTAGGGCCATGGTTAATTTGTTGGAGCACTGGTTTTTAAAGTATCATGAAAGAAGACCAAATACCCATTAAAGTAGTAGCAGGTGGAGAGAGAGAGATTATGCAAAAATGTGATGTGTTCATTTTTCATGGCCCTAAACAAATGCCATATATTCTCTGAAGCCTTTTCTGACTGTTCCAACTGCCCTGTTTGTTTTCCTGTAGATCTTAGATCCTCATCCCTATTATAGCAATGATAACATCGAATCAGTTGTTTACATGACTGTTTCCTCACCCACTTATGGTCTTGTAGAAAACAGAGGTAATCTTTTTTTTTCAATTGTATCCTTAGGCCTTAGCAGAGACTAAAATACAGTAGGTGACTGATCATCGACTATTTGATGGTGGAAAGATGGAGGTATAAGAGAAACAAAAAATATTATTAAATATATGACCATGGGGGGGCGGAGCAAAATGGCCGAATAGGAACAGCTCCAGTCTCCAACTCCCAGCGCGAGCGACACGGAAGACCGGTGATTTCTGCATTTTCAACTGAGGTACTGGGGTCATCTCACTCGGGAGTGCCGGACAATCGGTGCTG
>NW_012115489.1:6179011-6192708 GCF_000951035.1 Colobus angolensis palliatus | reverse complement strand
TATTCTAAATTAGATTTTTCAGACAATATAGAAATGTGCTCATCATTTTATAGATGAGGAACTGAGTCATAGACACATTAAGTGACTTCCTTAAGTTACACAGCTGTCTAAGGCACAAAGCGAGGCTCAGCATGCAGGTGTTCTAGTTCTTTGTCCCATGTTCTTTCCATTCTACCTAAAAACGTAAATCACTTTAGAACACTGTATGAAAATAAAGTATTTTCTGATCATATGGAGAAAACACCCAGGAAAATAAGCTGCCTTTATGTTATAGTGCATGTTGATTACTTCAATATATTTTGCCACATTTTAGAATAATGCGAATGGAGAAGTACCTTTATATTCAATGTAAGATTTATGGCATTATGGAGCTTCACAAAGAATACTTAAGAGCTGAATCTTCTTAGAGGAAGACTTTATTTAAAAAGCTGTGCTTTAGTGATAGTGTCACATGATAGCTTTTATTAAGTGGCCATATATGGACAAATGTTACACCTATATTTATATTGTATACATTTTTGCAAGTTAATAAAATGAGAAAATTCATATAATGCAAATAAAACTGTTTGACCTATAGTGTAGCAAGTCTTCAATATTCTTATTTTGTTCTTTTTTTATTTTCTTAATATGACATTCTTTTTTTTTTTTTTTTGAGACGGACTCTCGCTCTGTCGCCCAGGCTGGAGTGCAGAGGCCGGATCTCAGCTCACTGCAAGCTCTGCCTCCGGGGTTTACGCCATTCTCCTGCCTCAGCCTCCCGAGTAGCTGGGACTGCAGGCGCCCGCCACCTCGCCCGGCTAGTTTTTTGTATTTTTAGTAGAGACGGGGTTTCACCGTGTTAGCCAGGATGGTCTCGATCCCCTGACCTCGTGATCCGCCCGTCTTGGCCTCCCAAAGTGCTGGGATTACAGGCTTGAGCCACCGCGCCCAGCCTTTCTCTCTATTTTTCTTCAAAAAATAGACACTGGAAGAGGTCATTGAAGAGTCACAAGAGAACCAGGCAGTGCACCTGATTTCCCAGCAACTCAAACGCAATAGGTAGATGCCATGGAAACAAAAGAGGCATAACCAGAAAACAAAAACAATAATATTTTTAATCTTCTGAGAACAGGGAAGTGACATTCAAAAAGACAAAAGGAAAGGGCAGGAGGACTGAGAGGGGGCACAGGCCCACATGTCCCTAAGTTTTCCCATTAGTGAAAAGAAGATAAATGACAAAAGAAGGTTCTCATGTCTTTTGAAATGAGATATGGGCTAAAATGCCCACTAATCTAGCCACCACACTAGTTTTATGGTTTCAATTAGCATTTTTTTCTCTGATTATTTTAAATTAACCCTTACTGCTTCCCCAACACTTTGGCAGAGTTACAGTGGAAAAAGTTTCTATAAACTAAATAATAAATTTAATTAATCTATTGGAGTTGAAATTCATGGCATCAATTAAATCATCATATCTTATTTCCTTTGTTCATGTGATTGCCATTCTAGGCATGTATAAAACCTTGATGTGGCATAATTATGTAATTTGTTAAGTAATCCAGCCACAGTGCATTAGTAATACCCTGGTTAGGAGAGGCAGGAGCCTAAAACCTTACTGGAAACAAAATTCTGAGCATTGTGAGAGCCTGAACTGTGTCGTTTTCCTTCTTGTCTCTCCATATCATATAGCCCAGTCTGAAGCACACAGAAGGAGTTTAATGAGTGGTTCCTATGGAGACACTATGCTAAAACTGCCTTGTTGTTACCATATTCAGTTGTCCAGCCACTACTGTATGATATTACAACTTGGCAGGCAGGTTTAAGTTCATATTCAAGCTTAAAATGGCATTGAAGTCATAAAGTATTCTGCAGGAATGAGAGTTCTAAGGTGTATTAGATAAAAAAATTAACCCTAGCTGTCACATAGATAAAAATCTTGAAATATCAGGGACTTCACACAGTAAATGGTTATTTCTTGCTTATTTCCCATTCTATCTTGCAGCTATAGAATCTGGAATGTGCACCCTCTGCAACGATCGTGGCATGGGAAGTGAGAGATGGCAGAGGTGCACTGGCTCTCACTCACCTTAGCCTGGAAGTGATATATGTCATTTCCACTCAGAGTCCTTTGACTAGAAGAAGTCATGTGAACCCCAACGTACCTGCAAAAGAGGCTGAGAAATACAGAGAAGTCTACAGAATTTGATGAGCACTGTCTTTGACATATTAGGATTTCTGCAGCACCTGTGGATTCCACTGTAGCTCTAGATACTAGGCTATGAATGCCTAATAACATAAACACAAAGATGAAACAGCCAGATAATTTTTTGGGAGATTCTTTTATTAAAATAAGTTAAACATAGAAGGCAACTTTTTCTCTTTTCTTTCTTACTGGCTAGGAGAGCTAGCTTCTTGAATGTTGCATGGAGTCCCATTTCTGTACAGAATTCCATTTAGTTTGGATTACACTTGTGCATCTTTCAGCCCAGGGTCCCAAAAAGGGTCTTATGTATTTCTCTAGTCAGTTTCAGAGTTGTGCCCCTGAGATAACATGTTGTCATGCCAATAATGGTTATTTGGAAATTTTTAAAGGAGGAGTTCAAATATTAGAGAAATTAATAGAGAAATGCTATGTTACTTAACTATTAGAGCAATTTACACTAAAACAATAGAGGAACTTAGCCACAATTCCATATAAAAGCTGAAACAGAACCAGGGAAATATTTGGCCATCTGAAGAGCTTCCTTAGGTGGCAGAGGGCTGGATGGCCTTAAGTATTACTAGCTTAGTTTTTTATCCAGTGTCAGGTCGAATAGTTTGCTGAGATTTCAGCCTTTCCTTACATCATATACTACACTATCATAATTGATGGAAGCCTTATTTTATTTATTTATTTATTTATTTATTTATTTATTTATTTATTTATTTATTTACTTTTAGTGACTAAATCTCAGTCTGTCACCCAGGCTGGAGTGCAGTGGTGCAATCATAGCTCATTGCAGTCTCAAACTCCTGGGAAAGTCACATTTTAAAATAGCAGGTTGGGTGTGGTGGCTCATGCCTGTAATCCCAGCACTTTCGGAAGCTGAGGCGGGCAGATTGCCTGAGCTCAGGAGTTTGAGACCAGCCAGGCAAACATGGCGAGACCCCATCTCTACCAAAAATACAAAAAATTAGCTGGGTGTGGTGGCACATGCCTGTAATCCCAGCTACTCTGGAGAGTGAGGCATGAGAATCACTTGAACCCATGCGGTGGAGGTTGCAGTGAGCTGAGATTGCGCCACTGCACATCAGCCTGGCTGACAGAGCGAGACTGTCTCAAAAACAAAAACAAAAAAAGGAAATTGTATGGCTGGGAGAAGGTTTTATCAAAATAATTGTTGTGAACAGTGTGGCCAGTAGATGAAAAGATTTCCACAAATTCCCAGCCGTTGTTTTCGCTTTACTTTCTGCTCCATCCCCATTGTGCTCAGGAGGCTCCTCTCAACAGGGTGAGAGTCAGGCCCACCCTGTGCTATCAGGCAAGGGTCAGAATTGCTTTACCTTAAGTAAGACACTCTTGCTTCCACAAGTTAAAGGATAGTTACTATGACTGTATCTTACAACACCAGTTAGTTAATACTTGTAAAGTTCTTTGAGAAGGAAGAACTCACTGTATGAATTTAAAGGGTGAATATCTTTTTGTTATTTATAAAAACCATCACTAAGTACAATTACCATTGTTTTAAAAATATTTTATTTGAACTCAACAGGATGTGGTTATTATCTGCTGAGTTAGGCTTCTGAGAGCTATAATTAGACTTGAATAACTGAAGGAGGATGGGATAGACCAGAGTCTTGGCTAAGGGCCACGGGTTGAGAAAAGGAACATGCAGAAGATGGACTGGATTGGTGACATTACCTTCTTTCTGTCACTGGCTCTAAATGGCAAGAATATGGCATGGCAGAGAAAAAAGAATTTTCCTCATAAATCAGGTAATTCTGTAACTTCGTCAGAGGTATAGCGCTTGCTTGGCTTTAAGTATCAGCACAGTGTAGAGGGATTTCTGGCTTTGGGTTCACACAGCTCTGGTTGGCATCTTGACTTTCTTTCTTAGGAGCTACATGTACTTGGGTGAATCACCTAAATTTATCGGATCTGTTTCTTAATCCATGAAATGAGAGAATAGGATGTTGTAATGTGATATCAGTCCTAGAAATAATGTGTGGCAAGTACTAATTACTGGACCCAATTCATTTGGGGTGCTCAGCAAATTGTACAGATAATCATGATCATTTGCATTAATAATAACATGAGAAAAAGATCAGGAAAGTAAGTGCAATCAGCAGTGATCATTATTTGGAGTCAAGCCTTGTATAGTAATGGTTTAATCAGGTAAAACTGTTGATTCTAACAGGTGAATTGGTTACTTTTCTGAGAAAACCACTATTTGTATTTTTGTTTTTTGAGAAAGAGTCTCGCTCTGCCACCCAGGCTTGAACGCAATGGCATGATTTCGGCCTACTGCAACCTCTGCCTTCTGGGTTCAGGTGATTTCCCTGCCTCAGCCTCCCGAGTAGCTGGGATTACAGGCGTCCACCACCATGCCTGGGTAATTTTTGTGTTTTTAGTAGAGACAGGGCTTCACCATGTTAGCCAGGCTGGTCTCGAACTCCTGACCTCAAGTGATCCTCCTGCCTTGGCCTCCTAAAGTGCTGGGATTACAGGCATGAGGCACCGTGCCCAGTCCGCTATTGTATTTAAAGGAGGTCTCCTGTAGGCATTATAACTTAACCTGAAGAATGGCTTTGGCAGGAATTTCAAGCACAGCCATACTTGAAATTCTTTAGGTTAAGTTGGTAAAAAAGAGATAGCTAAAAAGAGGCTGGTAAAAAAGGAGATTTAGGGTGCAAAACTGACTTTTAGATCACATTATGTGGCAGACAGTTTACATTATAATCAAGACACGGCATTTTACATTATTCAAATTTTAAGAGTTTGGTGTTTGATGTGGAGATTTATGCAGTGTCATAGGAAAGGGCATGATGTATATATAGTGCATTTATAAGTCAATTGTCGTTACATTAAGATAAAGTATAACAATATCAGTCCTTTGTGTCACGATGTGTGTAACAGCCCTGTCTTCATTAGGATGCCTCACAATTTCCTGACTTATGCTATGACTGTTCCACAAATAACAAAAAAGATATTAATATGAATATTTTATGTACAATTTAATTTCTCTGCTGATTATATGTTTAAAAGAATACTGAAATAATGCATATTTATTCTTAAAAAGCACAACATTTCAGAAGTATATAGACTAAAAATGGAATATCCTTTACCCAAAAGAAATTTGATATGGTTTTGCTGTGCCCCCACCCAAATCTCAACTTGAATTGTATCTGCCAGAATTCCCACTGTTGTGGGAGGAACCCAGTGAGAGGTAATTGAATCATGGGGTCTAGTCTTTCCTGTGCTATTCTCATGATAGCAAATAAGTCTCACGAGATCTGATGGGTTTATCAGGGGTTTCTGCTTTTGCTTCCTCCTCATTGTCTCCTGCCACTGCTGTGTAAGAAGTGCCTTTCACCCTCCTGCCATGATTCTGAGGCCTCCCAGTCATGTGGAACTGTAAGTCCAATTAAACCTCTTTTTCTTCCCAGTCTCAAGTACGTCTTTATCAGTAGCATGAAAACGGACTAATACAAAATTCATACCATTTTAACTTTGCATTTTATGAAAAAAATTAAATCAACATTTCACTGTGACCTTTTCTCATAGGTCATGGAAAGGGGTCATGGATGAGGGACCTATTGGAGTTCTGATGATGGTTTGCAAACTCTAAGCTTCTGAAACACTGTCATCTCTGTTATCCATGGGTTCTTTCAGGATGACTCTTCAGCTTAGGGGGGCCAGACAAGACCATAAGCTTCTGGCCTAGGAATGTCTATGCAGGTGTCAGGGATTTGTCACACATGAATGCATGGCAGAGGAATTAAAAATTTCCTTTTACAAATAACCAACCTCCCAGCCAATTAATACAAATAGACTCCTGCCTGTTGCCAAATTATAATTCATTGTGTTGTTGTGGAAAGAACATTGGGAGAGGTTTATGGTTTCAATGCTCTTTAAAGTCGAAAGCATGACATGAAAAGTGGAGGCTTTAAAAGTGGAGTTTCTCTCTGAGGATCCATTTCTAGACTTCTCAATGTGGAAAAGTAGTAAGACTTATAGGAAATATTGCTGATCATTGCTGAAGGCTTTGACTGAAATTATCACTAAAAAGTCTTTATAAAATATTTATTGAAGTTTCCGGATCCTAGCCAGCAGGAGCTTACAATTTATGACTTCGGGGATGGCAACAGATATTAAGGACATGCAGCTGAGAAAGTGTTGAATGAGTTTTATTGATGTGCCATTGTAAGAGTAAGTGTGTGCTGGAGGGTGAAAGGACTATGATAATTAGAAACTTTAATTTAAAAATTATTTTGTTTGTTATTAATTCCTTCTTTATTCAAAGAAAGGAATAGGTCAACCTTTGGGGATGTGCTGCAGTTATCTATTGCAGGGTAACAAACCATTCTGAAATGTAGTAGCTTGATAATGATAACTGTCTATGGGCTGAGCTCAGGTGGGTGCTTCTTCTGTTGTCCTTGTCTGACTTACTCATGTGGCTGCACTTATCTGGAGGTTTTATAGGGTTGGGGATCCAAGATGGCTTTATTCATATGTTTGGCACCTCAGCTAAGATGCCTGAAGCAACTGGAGGCTGGCCAGAAATCTTTCTTTCTCTCCCTCTACAGGTCTTTGCAGCAGAGTAATGGAATGTCTCTATGTATTGGCTAAGGTTCCCAAGAGGCTGAAAGCAGGAGCTTCCATGCCTATGAAGGCTAGGCCAGAGCTGGCAAGGTGTCACTTTCACTACCTTCTATTGATTAATAAATTCATAAGGCTGGCTTGATTCCATGTTGGAGAGAAAATAGACTAACTTTCTGATGGGAGGAAGAGCAAAGAATTTGAGTCATCTTTAATTCACTGAAGGACATAGAATAGACAAGAAAACATAATAATAACCTCTAAAAATTGCCATTAAATTTTTGATTGAAGGTCAACTGCAGATGTGACATGTTTACACCCAGTAGCAACAACACAAATGGTCTAATTTCAAGGACCCCAAAAGGTCAACTTACCAATTAGCTTAGGCCAAGGTTTAATTTTTTTTTCTGATTGGAATTACTCATATAATTTTACAACGTTAGCATTGGTAGAGAATTTGAAGGTCATCTAGTCCACTCAAATGTCTTTTGACGAAAATAAGCATTTAAACAAGATTACAGACATATTTTTCTGGGTGAGAGGTATAGCACACGGGCTAATTTGTTTATATAATTAATTCATTGTGACTTTGGTTGAGGACAGAATCTAGAGAAATGGAACATAGGACAAGTATATTTTACATGGAAGGGAAAGGCAGGAAAATATGCAAGGCATGCAGTGTGTTCACAGCCTAGGGAGGTCCTAGGGATGGAGATGTGCACTGTAGTCAAAGAAAACTCAAAGTGCCTAGATCTGAGGATGGGGGGATGCCTGAGGGAAGAATTTCAAAAATGATTTGCTACAGGCTTCTTCCCATTAGTGAGAGAGAAGACTTCTTGGAAAAACTGTTTCAACGTCATTGGAAATGAGAAGTAGATTTCTCATGAACTGCCCAGTTAGTTTGCAGGAATGCTTAACTTTTCCTCTAGAGATGAACTTTTTCATATCTTTGTATAAGCTCAGAGTTTGTCAAAATATATATAGTTGGCTGATTTTCACCTTTGTCTTTCTGTAGTTCCTCTTCCCTGTCTTCCTAGAAGAAGAGGGTGTTTATTTTTTTTATTTTATTATTTTTTTAATGTCCATTAAATATTAGCTTATTTTGATGGTAATTTTATGGTAATAACCAACCTAATGATTTTTTAAAATATAATGAAGTATAGTAAAATAGAACAATGTAGTCCTTGAAATCTTCAAGCCAATTACTTCTTTTTTTTTTTCTTTTTTCTTTTTTTTTTTTTTAGGTAAAATAGTGAATATTTATTTAGAAGAAGGAAAAAAGTCACAGCAAATTATGGATTCAGAAAGCTGACAAATACCACAAACATTATACAAATCCAGAAAAATAACAATATACTTTATTAACTGCCTGATACATCTCTGTGGTTGACATCTTCTTCTTTTTTTTTTCTTTTCTTTTTTTTTTATTATACTTTAAGTTCTAGGGTACATGTGCATTCAGGTTTGTTACATATGTATACTTGTGCCATGTTGGTGTGCTGCACCCATCAACTCGTCAGCACCCATCAATTCATCATTTATATCAGGTATAACTCCCCAATGCAATCCCTCCCCCCTCCCCCCTCTCCATGATAGGCCCCAGTGTGTGATGTTCCCCTTCCCGAGTCCAAGTGAACTCATTGTTCAGTTCCCACCTATGAGTGAGAACATGCGGTGTTTGGTTTTCTAGAAGAGGGTGTTTATTGACTGATCTGAGATGGTGTTGCTCACTGGCCTCCTCTGTTATTTTCAGAATGTATGTTTTTGGTGTGGATTAGCATTCAGGTGTGTGTTTATAATCATAGAGCTCTTTTAAGCACAGTGTGCTGGACTTCGGCCCCCTGGCTGGTTGAAACATATTTCCTACTTCATTTTGCAGTTGTTATTTTTGCAAGCTAGGCTTAATAGCTTTGGTCTTTTCATCTTCTGAAAATTATGGGAATGCTTTAAGGTGCCAACATGTCTCAACACGTTTTAATGGAAGAGGAGCTGAGGTCATTGTGAAGCCAATAACTTTCAGCTGGAGAAGGAAAACTGTAAAAGGGAGAGTGACAGGTATGCCATTTCACCCTTTTCCCCTAACTGGCTGATGGCATTGCTGTTACTTCTTCCCATGGTTTTTGGCCCAGTTTCCTTGTTGATCAGCCCAATGTCCATAATAGATACTGTTTCCATCTGTAGTTTCTGAATGGAATCTAACTCCTATTTGTAAAATATGCTACGTTCTTTTTGGACCTGAGTCATTTTTTCTTCCCCTTATAAATAGATTGACACGCAATCCTTTCCCTTAATAAGAAAGACTTTGTGAATATAGGGAGTATTTAACACCTGTGATTCAATGAAACGTGTATTTTTCTTAGAGCTGTAATAATCCTAAATCATCCCAGAGTATTTTAAAAAGTTTTAGCATTTTGGTGTAAAAAAAGCAGGTTCTAGCCTATTTCTCAATGTAAAAGATTTATGGGTCTTAGGGCTAGTTCACAACTCTAGTTTCTGCTTCAGTGGGTGCACTTGCTACTGAATTAGCTAAGGTGTTAACCATTTAATGATTTGAAAAGACAAATTTCCTGGTCTCACATGTTACATTTGCAAAGACTGTAGATTTCTATTTCAATAAAGCTTAAACGGAAACACCCCTGCTGTCAATGGTAGGCAATTTATTTGTGGGACTCTTGATTGACCTTTCAGAATGGCTGGCTGCTGTGGATGTGTGCCTCTGCTCAGGTGTCATTTTTCTTTTGAAACATCATTAAAGCACAACAGGGGTAAATCAATACCTATTGACTCGCGGTTGTGGTTTCTCATTTGTTCCACTGATCTGATGAAATGGCTTTTTAACCCATTTAGCACTATCAGAAAGGACACCTCTGGCCAGAAATGTTCCTGGCTGTTTGTGGTATCTGTAAATTGACTTTTTTTTTTTTTTTTTTTTTCATCATTCACCCTCTCTTTGCCTATCTGGTCCCCAGAGGACAGATTTTCTCAGACATGCTCTAATCTGATCAATATCAGAAAATCTAGGCAGTCATCAAAAAAAGCATCATCTTAAGGTTCTGAGCCTGAGAAAAATGTCAGTAACTCTAAAACACTGTAGCTGAATGGCCTGAACACATAGAGCAAGGTGAGCCTTTCAGATTCTCTGGGAACCTGAGCTAACACATGACTGCAATGGGTGGTTTTGCTGCCTGCTTCACCGACATAGACCTAAGTAGGCTAGGAAGGGAGAGGAGGGAGCAGCTGCTGAAAATTCAGAGGCCTCCCCACACTTTTCGCTTTGGGAAACTGAGAGAAGGGTTAACTTCTCCCATCCCCAGCTTGGCTTCCAGACCTGGAGTCCCTACCCCTGGTTACCTTGTTATTGGAGATTGAACTTCAATGACAGCTGTAGAGAGTGGAGGAACAGGCTAGGACAAGAGGCATGAGTTGTCAACCAACTTGGCTTCAACTAGACCTGGTTTAGATGTCCTGGGAAAGGAAAGAGAGCAATTTTGCTTGGAGGTATTTCTGGGACTCCCTACAGGTTGAGGGCAGAAGAGAAACAATTAGCTCTTGACCTAGAACAGCTTGATAGGTTGCTGCTGGTGGTTTGTAGAGGTGTGGCGGTGATGAGGAGATATGTAATCAATCATGTAATCAGAGGCCTTAAACAAAACAAAACAAAACAAAAAGAAGAGAGGAGAGGGGAGGGGAGGGAAGAAAGAGAAAGAAATTTGGGTATAGAGATTTTTTAAGAGAGTAAAAGTGGAAAAAAGGATTAGGAGACTAAAGACAGAGCCCTAAGAAGCTTATTTCTAGAAAGAGGGGCCCTCACCATAACCTGAGCATGCTGCCACTATTCTTGGACTTCCAGCTTCCAGAACAAGGAGGAATACATATTTGTTGTTGAAGCTACTCAGCCTCTGGTAGTTTGCTACAGCAGCTCGAACTGACTAGGACACTATCAATCTGTCTTCCACAGGACACTATCAATCTGTCTTCCATAGTAGAGTGTCATCTGCATATAGAGCTATCTTGTCTTCTTTCAAAGGACAAGGAACACATGCAAGTTTCGGGCATGCAGCATTGATCTTTGTTAGTATTTCCATTGTAATTGAGATTACTTGAGGAAATTAGGTAACAAGAAGTGTACTTAGAAAAAGTGGAATGAGAAATGAGAGAAAGCAGTTTGATTGGGCTTTTTGGTTAGATACAGTAGTTGAGGCTAGTTTTTGGAGGTGACTTACGTTTTTGGGCATTGCTTTTTCTATTGAGATTCAGTCTACCAATGATTTGCTGCATTTTGACTTGTGTTTAGGTTTAAGTATGGTGTCAGGTGGTGAATTGTAATTGGAAAGAATTCTAGCAGGTTGGAAAATTTATGTGCGTGTGAGGAGAATTTTCTTTCTTTCTCCTCTGGAATATATTTTAAAAATAAATGCAAGAGAATTCGCTGTACTGCTATCTCAGTCTGCTTGCTTCCCAGTGTCTCTTGAACCCACTCCAGTTAGACTGGTCTCCCCTTCACACTGCTGAAATGCTTCTTATTGAGGTCTCCGTTTTGCTCCATGTGGAGAAATGTCACGATCAGTTAGTTCTCATTTCCCGTGACCTCTTCAAAGTATTCCACATCAATTCACTGCCTCCTTGAAACACTTTCCTCACCAGGCTCCTGGGCCACCCCCATTTCTGCTTTTCCATCTCTCCTATTCTGACCCTCTTCAGTTTCAGTACTGAATCTCCCTTTCTTCTCGTGACTTCTGCCCAGAGTGCCCCAGGGCTTGTTCTCATAGCTCTGCTCCCTTTCTTCTCTCTCCCTCAGATGACCTCATGCACTTCTGTACCTTTAGATACCCTCTCTCTAGTTCCAGTGCTGACTATTCCCCAGAATTCCAGACTGAAACACAGCTGTCTATGCATCTCCACTTAGAAGTTTGATAGACTTCCACATTTAATATTTCCAACACACTCCTGATTCCACATCACCCTTCCCCTAAAAAGAAACTTGTTCTTTCCTTGTACAAGAAATAACTCAGAAGATGATACCACTGTCTACCCAGCTGGTTATGCAAAACACTGTGGAGACATTGCTGATCCTTTATTTATCTCATATCCCCATATCAACTCCATCAACAAATCCTGCTGACTTCACCTACCCTGACTGCTCTTCACCATCTCCATCATCACTGACTGAGTCCTCACCCCTCTGCCTGTCCTGGACCACTGCAGCAGCTTCATGACTTGTCTCCCTGCTTCCACTCTTGTGACCCTGGTAGCATATTCTCTGCTCAGCATCCAGAAATGAAACTTTAAAAATGTAAACCAGATTGTTTCCTGCCTCTGCTTCTCCTTACAACTAGAATAAAAGCAAAGTCCTTCTCGAGCCCTACAGGGCCCTATATGAACAGGTTGTTGGCTAGCACCCAAACTCATCCCCTGCCAGCCTCTCTGCTGCCCTATATGACCTTAACTGTTCCTGTAATACTTGAGGCAATTTTCCACCTACAGCTTTGACCTTGCTCTTTTCTCCTCTGCAATGCTTCTACCCTGGAGGTGACTGAGTTCCCCTTTACATTCTACTCTCCATCAAACAAACCTTTCTCAGAGAGGCTTCTCGGATGACTCTTTTTTTCCTGTTGCCATATCCTGCATTAGTTTTCTTCATATCAATGCTCATGACAGGCTGATAACAGCAATATTAGAGTGTAAACTCCATGCAGGCAGATACCTTGCTGTTTATTGCTTTATCCTCACAATCCAGAATGGAGCCCAGCAGATAATTCATGCTGATTTATGGATGGCAAATGTGGCTCATGTCATCATGTGACATTCAAATAGATCTCGGGGTGATGGATGTGTGGCAGTACACTTATATTCATCACTTATTCAGCATGTTGTTTTTGACTAGTTCTATTTACATGGAATTAAGTGGGCTGTTCTGTCCCAGTAGATTGCAAACTCCTAGAAAAAAGGCACTGATATCTGATAATGTTTCAACTCAGCAAGTTTGTGACAACTCCCAACATTATTTTGAAGATCAAATTTTTTACATTTTAGAAGTAAAAAACTGATAGCCTGCGGCGTATAGTCCCTTTAAGTGTATTTGGTTTAACTTCTACAGTCCTGGCTTGCATGATGTTTTATTTTATTTTATGTTATTTTTTTGAGATGGTCCCGTTCTCTCACCCAGGCTGGATTACAGTGGCATGATCTCAGCTCACTGCAACCTCTTCCTCTTGGGCTCAAGTGATCCTCCCACCTCAACCTTCTGAATAAGCTGGAACTATAGGCATGCACCACCATGCCCAATGAATTTTTGTATTTTTGGTAGAGACGGGCTTTCGCTGTGTTTCCCAGGCTGGTCTTGAACTCCTGGGATGAAGCAATCCACCCACCTTAGCCTCCCAAAGTGCTGGGATTACAGGGGTGAGTCACTGCATCTGGCCCTTGAATGATGTTTAAATTTAAATTAGTTGTCAGCATTTAAAAATTTGAGTGATTTTACACAATAATCTAAATTTCTGGCTAAAAAAAGTAAATAATTTGACAATACTAGTTTGTATTCCTGCTTGTCAAAAACTAGCTGGAGATGAGTTACTGCTTCTATTTCAGTTGGGGCCTACACTTTCCCTTTTATGCAATTCTTCTCTGTTCCTTAAAGAGATCTGTAAAATGGGGCCTGCACTAATTGCCAACTTATAGCTTGTACTTGGCCTAATTCACGCATCCCTGTATTTGCCTGGTTTCTATAGACATTCCCAGTTTGGAAACACCATATTAACAGAATAATGCATTTTATATAATAACATATTTTATATTCAATTTCAATTTTCTTACATAATAAAAATGTCATTTTTTCAAGCAAATTTACAAGAAAAAAATAAACAACCCCATCGAAAAGTGGGCAAAGGATATGAACAGACATTTCTCAAAAGAAGACATT
>NW_012115489.1:6018125-6178360 GCF_000951035.1 Colobus angolensis palliatus | reverse complement strand
TATAAATGACGAATTGATGGGTGCTGACGAGTTGATGGGTGCAGCACACCAACATGGCACAAGTATACATATGTAACAAACCTACACGTTATGCACATGTACCCTAGAACTTAAAGTATAATAATAAAACTTAAAAAAAAAAGTGATTTGTCAGAGGAGTTTAAATAGGTTATTTTCTTCTATCCCATCAAAGTAACCCTACAAGTTAGCTTAGACTGTATATGCCTCCATAAATCAGAAATGGTTCCATTTCTCAAGTTTGCAATGTCCCATTATACTATCTATTACCCAAGGAAGGAACTCTATATTTACTGGTCATTAGTAAGTGACTTTATTTTTATTTTTTATTTTTTCAACAAATAAATTAACACAGATTATTAGTACTTTTATATAGAACTTCTCACCTCCCAACACAGAGGCTACTTAGAATGTGTTTGCTCACCCACTCAGCAAGCTCCCCAGTCTTTGACAATCATGTTGGGTCTCTAGATGTTGTTGTGTCATCTTCTAAACCCAAGGCCTCTTATGCTAAGTTAGTGCTATTTTCTTGATGAATGTTGCTGGTGATTTAGTTTGTAGAAGGCAATGTTTGATTCCCAGTAGAGAGGAAATACTTTTAGGTCAAAAATGAGTACCCATCCTCAATGAGGGCCTCTGGTGCTCAGTACCAGGGGCCACCAAAGATGTGTGAGCTGGTTATTGTCTTGTGTCGTGGGAACATGTTTTGTGGCCAGCCCCACCTAGCCTGTTCTAATTCATCAGCAAGCAATATAGTTAGAAATGGAGGCAGAAGTAAGGCTATAACCTTCTTCTAAGATAGCTCTGCTTCTGTGTCATTTTTTGACTTTTTAGTACGTAACTTTGCTTTCATTTATCCCAATGACCCTTACATTATAGGACCTGGAGATGTTTTAAGATCCTTATAGTTAAGGGTTAGGAGCAAATTTTCATATGCCTGAGGACAGGTTAACCTCACCCTCCTTCCACTCCAACACACATACCTTTTTCCTTTGGTCGGGACTATGGGCACAACAATAATTGGTTTCTACCCTAGCTGGACAGCCAAGGAATTGAAGAGATTGTGTTGGACTTGACTTCTCAATTAATAAGAATAATATGAATGCTTATTGAGTGCTTACTAAGTATCAAGGAGGTGTTAATTGCTTCACATACAACATCTCATCTAATTCTCATGGTAACTCTGGAAGACAGATATTAAAATATCATCAGCTCATTTTACAGATGGGAAACTAACCCAGAGAGGTTAGGTAATTTCCCCAAAATTACATATTTAGTGGCTGACCCAGAATCTAGGTTTGCCTCAAAGATGTGTACTCTTAATAACCACAAAACTGTATTTTCATACTCCTTGAAGTGGCAGAAATCTAGCTCTAAGAAGCTAGTTGTTCTTTTCGGTGGCTCAGAAAATGGGTAATAGTTCCAATGTGAAAATGCAGAAAAGTCCTCTCTCGTTTGGAGTCCGTTATGACGAACAAAGATGTAGTTGAGTCCTTTTCTCTCATTTTGGATAGTTCACCACGTGTTTTGTTTAGGTACCATAGAACCTTTAGACCAATATTTTGGATTCATAGAGCAAATGCGTTGGCTATGTTAGTCGCTGGCTTGATGTAAGTCACTTACAAGTTCCTGGAATATCATCTGGTTTTATGTTCAAAGTATGTACAAAATATCCCTCCCTTGTGCTAAATGTATTACTAAAAAAGCACAACAGGCAAAACCCCCTCAACCCGTCACCCTAATATTAGTAATTTCAAGTTGTGTCTCTATTCAAAACTCTCAAGGTCTAATGGCATGAAGGAAAGAATGTGGATCACATAGTCCTCAGTTTGAATCCCCACTCTGCCTTTTACTGACTCTGTAATCTTGGGCAAGTTTCTTAGTCTATCTGGGCCTCAGTTTTGTTTTCTATTAAATGGGAATATATATTAACAATTTCCTTATAGGGTTGTTGTGAGAATTAAATGAGGTCTAGCATAGTGTTTGATGTGCTAGATATTCTCCTCTAAGCCCTGGTAAGTGTTCAAAAGTGAACTACTCCTTTAAGAAAGTTACTGTGAATTTTGTTAATAGAATTATAGAATGTAAAGGTTGAAAAGAACTTTGTAGATCACTGAATGCAGGTTTCCAAACATATCTGTGTATCAACATCAGTTGAAGAGCTTTAAAGTATGCACAATTCCAAACTCCAGGAGCTAGAGATACTGATTTAGTGGGTTTGGGTTGGGAAGCAGGAGGCCTGGTCTTTAAAAAGTCTCATTTATAGTGGTGAATACTTGTCATTATACATTTGTTGAACCCCATAGAATGTATAACACTAAGAGTGAAGCCTAATGTAAACTATAGACTTTGGGTGATAATGATGTGTCGATGTAGATTCACCAGTTGTAACAAATGTACCACTCTGGTGTGGACACTGATGGCTGAGGGAAGCTCATATGTGTCTGTAGAGGAGCGGGGAATATATGAGAACTGTTTATACTTTTTTTGTCTGTTTTGCTATGTACCTAAAACTGTTCTAAAAAATAAAGTCTATTAAAATTTCCATTGAGAATTCAGATTAATATTCAAGTTTGGGATCTCTTTAATTCACCCTCCAGAACAGAAGCACCCACAGCTGCAGCACTCTTAGAATTATTGCTCCCTTCCTGTGCTGGTACTGGAAATTCACTACCCTCACAAAGTCAGTTCCATGGTTAGGCGGCACCAGGATTCAAAAGTTCTTCCTTATCAGCCTTATTGTAACTTCCAATCATTGTGCGCAATTCCTTCCCCTGGAGCCATGTGGTATAAACCTAATTTGTTTCCCATATGGAGCCCATTCAAGTATTTGAAGGCAGTGCTCACCCCCTGCCTCTTCCCCATCCCAAATCTTCTCCTTTGAAATCTAAAGATCACCTGAACCTTCAATGGTCCTTTCTCTGACATAATTTCCAGGCAATTCCCACTCCTGATTAGTTTTTCTTGGTATATCATTTTTGACAATATTAACAATACAATTCATCTGGCACAGGTAGCAACTGTATCAGAATGGAGACCCTTGCTGTGCCTGGCATTAACCTTTTGGTCACTAGGCTGGCCATACTGGTATATACTTGTTGAGTATTAGGCTAGTCCACATCTCTCTTAGAACATAATGTCAGTATTGAACACGAGGCCCTAATGGTGGTCTGAGGTACAGAGTTGAGTAGGCCTGTGACAGCTTACAGATATCTGCATCACACAGTAGACTCTCTCTGGTGATAAAACAAATCTAGGAAATATTTTCAACTGAAGAGCTGTGAAATCATTTTTATTGTACCTTTTTATTGAAATTTGTTATTTGATTTTTGAAACTGACTGCAGGTTCATCTTTATTATTTTTAAATTTTTTTCCTTTTCAATTGACAAATGAAAATTATGTATTTATCATGTACAATGTGTTTTGAAATACATATACACTGCAGAAGGGCTAAATTAAGATAATTAACAAATGTATTAGCTCACATACTTATTTTTTTGTAGTGAGGACATGTAAAATCTGTTTGTAATTTTTAGAATACAAATTCATTGTTATTAACTGTAGTCATCATGTTTTACAGTAGAGCTCTTCAACTTATTCCTCCTATCTAACTGAAATTTTATATCCTTTGACCAATGGCCGTTCCCCTCTTCCCCATTCTACTCTTTACTTCTATGAGATCAACTTTTTTAGATTCCACATGTAAGTGAGATAATGTGGTATTTGTCTTTTTGTGCCTGTCTTGTTTTACTTAATGTCCTTCAGATGCATCCATGTTGTTGCAATTGACAGTCTTTTTTTCTTTTTGTAAAGACCAGATAGCATTCCGTTGTGTATGTATGCCACATTTTCTTTATCCATTCATCCACTGATGATCACGTAGGTTGATTCCATAACTTGGCTATGGTGAGTAGTGATGCAATGAACATGAGAGTGCAAATATCTCTTTGACATACTGTTTTCACTTCCATTGGATATATACCCAGCGGTGGGATTGCTAGATCATATGGTAATTTTATTTTTAATTTTTTGAGGAATTTCCATACTGTTTTCCATAATGGTTTTACTAGCGAACATTTCTACCAACAGTGTTCAATGGTTCCCTTTTCTCCACATCCTTGTCAACACTTGTCATCTTTTGTCTTTTTGTCTTTCAGCCATTCTAATGGATGTGAGGTGATTTCTCATTGTGGTTTTGATTTGTATTTTCCAGGTGATTAGTGATTTTGAAGATTTTTAAATAGACATGGTGCCCATTTGTATATCTTCTTTCAAGACATTTCTATTAATATCCTCTGTTCATTTTTTAATGGAGTTAATTTGTTTTCCCACTATTAAGTTATTTGAATCCTTTATATATTTTGGATATTAATGGTTTATCAGATGTTAACGTTTGCAAATATTTTCTCTCGTTGCATATGTTGTTCTTTACTCTGTTGGTTTCTTTGTGCAGAAGCTTTTTAGTTTGATGAGTCTTGTTTATTATTAATCTTGAGATTTACGATTCATTTTTTTGCTGTCTGTCTTGGACTCGATTTGATTAGGTAGCCGATGCTCCTATCTCATGACTTCAGGCAGTCCACAGTTGATGGCTTTTGATATTGTTATTAATAATAAAGTTAAAGGAGATAGGGCTGAAGAGACCTATAGAAATATTCAATAGAGCTAATGAACTTATCTATTTTTATAGTGAGAATCTTAAAAATCTACCTTAGAAATTTTGAAATGTAAAATAAATGATTACTAACTGTAGTCACGATGTAGTGCAATAAGCCCCTAAAACTTATTTCTCCAGTCTAACTAAAACTTTGTACTCTTTGATCAACATCTTCCCTTTCCCATCCCTCTCCCTCCTGTCCAGCCTCTGGTAATCACCTTTCTACTCTGTTTCTATGAGATCGACTTTTAAAGATTCTTCATATAAGTGAGATACAGTACTTATCTTTCTGGACCTGACCTAATTCATTTAAAATAATGTTCTGTCCATGTTGTTACAAATAACAATTTTATATATATATATATATATATATATTTTTTTTTTTTTTTTTTTTGAGACGGAGTCTCGCTCTGTCGCCCAGGCTGGAGTGCAGTGGCCAGATCTCAGCTCACTGCAAGCTCCGCCTCCCGGGTTTACGCCGTTCTCCTGCCTCAGCCTCCGGAGTAGCTGGGACTACAGGCGCCCGCCACCTCGCCCGGCTAGTTTTTGTATTTTTTAGTAGAGACGGGGTTTCACCGTGTTCGTCAGGATGGTCTCGATCTCCTGACCTCGTGATCCGCCCGTCTCGGCCTCCCAAAGTGCTGGGATTACAGGCTTGAGCCACCGCGCCCGGCCACAATTTTTTTTATATTCTAAGGGTATATATTATTCAGCTGATGGAAACTTACATTGATTCCATATGGCTGTTTTCAATAGTACTGAAATGAATATGGGAGTGCAGATATCTCTTTGCCATACTGATGACAATTTCTTTGGATATATACCTAGTATGAAATTGCTGGGTCATGTGGTAATTCTACTTTTAGATTTTGTGAAACCTTCATCCTATTATCCAGAATGACTATACTGATTTACATTCCCATCAACAGTGAACAAGGATTCCATTTTCTCCCATCCTTACCAACACTTCTTATCATTCATTTATTGATAATAGCCATTCTGACAGGTGTGAGGTAATGTCACCTTGTGATTTCCATTTGCATTTCCCTGATTAGAGATGTTGAGCATTTAAAAAATGTATCTGTTGCCCATTTGTATTTCTTCTTTTGAGAAATGTCTATTGAGATCTTTTTGCCCATTTTAAATGGGGTTATTTGCTTTCTTGCTATTGAGTTATTAACCAAGGGGATAAAATATTTGTACACTGAAAACTATAGAACATTGATGAAAAAAGTTGAACAAGACCCAAATAAATAAAAAGACATCCCAGGTTTATGGATTGGAAGAGTTAATATTGTTAAAATATTCATGCCACGCAAAGTGATCTACAGATTCAGTGCAGTTTCTATTAAAATTCTAATCTCATTATAAACAGAAATAAAAAACTAAATCCTAAAATTAACATTAAACTCAAAAATACCCTAAATAGATAAAGCAATCTTGAGCAAAAAGAACAAAGCTAGAGGTATAACACTCTCTTATTTCAAAAGATAAGGCTATTGTAAACAAGGCAGCATGGTACTGGCATAAAAACAGACAATGGAACAGGATCAACCAATGGAACAAGACAGAAAGCCCAGAAATAATGCAAGTATTTATGATCAGTTGATTTTCAATAAAGATACCAGGAGCACACAATTGGGAAAGAACAGTCTGCTCAATAATGGCATTGAGAAAGCTGGATATCCACATACACAAGAATAAAATTGGACCCTTATCTTATACCAGATACAAAAGTCAACTGAAAACTGATAAAATCTTGAACACAAGACCTGAAACTGTAAAGCTACTAAAAGAAAACACGGGCAAACCTCCATGACATTGATCTGGGCAATGATTTATTAGATAGGACTCCAAAAAGCACGGGTAACAAAAGCAAAAACAGACGAATGAGATTACATCAAACTAAAAAGCTTCTGCACAGCAAAGAAACAACTAACAAAATGAAGAGACAACCCATGGATTGGGAGAAAATATTTGTAAAACACATATCTGTCTCCTAAGGGGCCAATATTCAGAATATGTAAGGAATTCAAAGGACTCTTTAAGTTTTCTTTCTATACTTTAAATTATTTGCAGGATGGCGACATTACTTAGTCTTAAAACTATTTTATCTTTCAGTTTCTGTCTCTTGCTTTTATTGACTCATTCATTTTCTCTTTATTCTGGATTATGTTGAGGGTATGTGTGCCTCTGCACTATGCCTGGTCAGGATACAAAAGTGAGAATTTATAACAATCCTTATCATTTATTTGGGTCAGCAGCACCAACAAGTATCATGGCACAATACTGTCTTACTCCCTGATGTCACCACAAAGGCTATGACCTCTGACAAAGCAATTTTTCTTTTTACTTTAAAATTCATTATAGAAATATCATAAAGTGGCTTATGTAAACATTTTGAAAATAATGTCTATTTTTTATCTTATGCTGTTTCAGGTGTGTAACATTTGCAAATCTTTCCAAAGACAGCTACGTTCTAAATATGCTTTTTTTGAGTTTCATGTTTTAGTTATAGTTTTTGGGTGTTAAGTGTTGAGATTCATATTCATCCTATTCAGAGTTTTATAAATTAGAACAGCGGTTCTCAAATATAGTTTGGGCAGATATGGGATGGTGGTTGGTAGTGGTTGCAAAGGAGTTGCAATTTCATATGTGTATCCAAACATTTTCTCTGGTGGAATAAAATATGATGACTTATATTCATAAATACCCACATACAAAAATATGTAGATGCTATTGAGATTAATAAAACAAAAATTAATTAAAAAGAATTATCTAACTTACAAATGCTTCTTGTCCTATTGTATTTTCCCAATGAATAATTACTAAATGTTTAATTACCACCACATGTTTTCTCAAATATTTTTGATATTAAAAAAGATTTTCTTAGAAAGACTAGAAGCCATTAACTTAAATCATGTCTTTTAATAGGTTTTGTTATTTCTTCGTGAGAATTCCAAATCTGATTTTTCTCTGCTGCTGGAACGTGCTTCCCATTTGCTTGACCATTTTAGTTTCTGTCTTCTATCCTTTTTTCAATAATGTTTTTCTTTAGGAGTTATTATAAAAAGTCACAGAATTTTTTTGTTGTTACGCAGGGGTGAGACAGTAATGTGCTGTTCTATTTCTATCACATTTTGCAGATTATACTAAGTACTTTCTGAGTGTTCTGGTCATAGCCACTTGCTGGTCCTATCTTCTAGGAAACTGAAGTTATGATTCTTTCTATGAATTGGCTTTTTGTAGTTTTTTGAAGCAAGAGGTGATTTCCTGCAATGTTGCCTGGCCTAATTGCTTATACTTTCACCCCATCTGGATCTCCCCTTCTGCCCCAAAATAGAAACATTAAGCTGTCATCACATCTGCCCATTCCTTTCTTCTCCTCCTCCTCCTCTTCCTCCTCCTTCTTTTAAATCAACCTCTCCCCCTATATTGGTTCCCTCCCCTATTAGCATCTTTCAGTTCTCCCCACTTCAAAGTAAACCCTTCTCACAATTCTAGTTACCCCTCTCCCTTTTCACCATCTATCAGCACTTCTTGAATTCCTGTTTACTTTCTTTATTTTTTATTTTACTTTGAGTTCTGGGATACATGTGCAGAATGTGGAGATTTGTTACATAGGTATACATGTGCCATGGTGGTTTGCTGCACCCATCAACCTGTCATCTAGATTTTAAGCCCCCTGTGCATTAGGTATTTGTCCTAATGCTCTCCCTCCCCTTGTCCCCTATCCCCTGACAGGCCTGGGTGTGTGATGTTCCCCTTCCTGTGTTTACTTTCATCAACACTTTCTCACCTCCCATTCATTCCTTAGCGTGTGACCATCTGGCTTTTGCCTTTGTTATTTGTCAGAAATGACTCAAGCATAGGTAAAAATGGAATTTACTAAAAATCTCACAGACACTTTCAGTTCTTATATTAGTTTGCTCTCTGTAGCATGTGAACTACTGACACTGCTTGGATGGGGCTGTGCTGTGGAGGCCTCCAAGGCTTTGCATAGGCTGTTTCCTCACCCTGGTGTGCTCATTTCCTTTTCTATAACTGGCTAACTGCTATGTTTCCTTGATGATTCAGTTTAAATAAATGTCACTAATTTGAGAAGCCATCCCCAAGCTCCCTCTTAGCTTCAGGCTGTTACAGGATCCTAGAGAACCCTATATGTATGCTCTCATGTAACACATTCTATTAAAAATGTTCAACGTTAATTTTGACTTTGAGTAAACATTCTGTGTTCATTATATATAAATCAGAAAATCCCATGAACATTAAAAACACAAAAAAGGCTCCAATAACCTTATAACCCAGAGAAAACCACTACTAGTATTTTGGATTTTATCTGTCCAATGCATGCAAATACACACATGTTGATGTAGCCTGTTTAAAAAAAAAGTCTTAATAATATATCCCAAATATTGTTCCCTCATCTACATCGCCATTTTCAAGGCTTTGGTGTATTCACTTTGGATGCCTTCTAATTTATTTAAACCAATCTCTTTTCATGGATATTTACTTTGCTCCCTCTCTCTTGCTTTATTTAACAAACTACAATAAATGTTTTGTACCACCATCTTCATACCTTGTCCCATTACATCCTAATAATAAATTTTAAGCAGGGGATTTGTCGGCACAAGAGATATTTACAGTTTTAGGACTTCTGACATATTTACCCATATTAACTTTTAGATAAAATGTTAGTTTATGAGGGTGAATGACCACATACTGTTGTAATTGCTGGCTTGTTTGATTACCCTTCTCCCTAAATTTTTGGTACTTGAGTGTCTTTTCATGGAGATTTCCCGAGAATGTCTGCTATACTAAAGGTACTCAGTAATTATTTGTTAAAGAGATCAATCTATATATTTTTGTGAGGAGTTTCTTTCTGCGTTTTTCAAAGAGTATTCACACTGGCTTTGAGAAAAACTTTTCCAAAAATAAATAAATTAGGATACATCAATGAGTGGATCACATTGCAGCCACTGCAAATGTTCATGTAGAAGTGTGACAGTTGTTTACAATATGGTGTTACCCCAAAAGAATAGGCTATAAAACAATATGTGTAGTATGATTCCATTTTATGCATAAATTATATGCATAAAATTATATGCTTATAAATTATACCTATATGCATAAATTACCTTTACAAAATGGAAATTGGGATGTACCATGTTTTATTATGTGTATTAAAAGAATTCCCAGTAATCATTTATAACACATACACGAACAATTTAAATTGTTATTTAAATTAGTATTACATAACAGTTAAATTGTTATTTAAATTGGTTATAAAATTGATATTTTCCCCATCATCTCTTCTTTTCTTTTCACTAAGAGATAGGGCTATAACCTAGTTCAGCTAATATGATATAGAATAATTTGTCCAGTTTCTTTGCATAGGTTCTCTAACCATATAATAGGAGTAATAATGCCCATCTGTATCCTCTTGCAAAAGATGTCATGAAATAATAGAGATTACTTGGTGTTCTTGTGGAGAAAATTGGAGTAGAGATTCTGGGTGTTTTTATTTATTATTAATATCACCCCACACCTCCTGCCATGTTTTGAAATGACTCAGGATCTTAATGTGTGTGACAAGGGAGTACTTAGGAGAAAGGGAAGGAATCTGATGAAATATAACTCAATATCACAGGTAAAATAGTTATTTTTTATCACTTTGCAAGCCTACAGCATTTTGTTCCTTATCATCCATCATGATGTAATGATACTCCTGTGTCTTCTGTACCTTCCTGTCCTCCCTTTGGGTAATTTTGGCTGTTTAAAATTTTAAAAAACAGTTTTCCTTTTGACTGTGTTAAGAGAGAAATTTTGCCAGGTTAAGTCTGTGTACTTTTGTTTACCACCCCTTTATCATCATTAAATCAAAAAGAAAAATTGCCTGAATATTCAAGGTAAAACTTATTCTGTTTTTCATTTTGTCCATAATAACATTTTTGCCTTTCTTTAAAAAAGCACCAGAATTGAAAAGATGGAAAATTCTATCATAATTATTAGACAAATCACTTTTCAGGCAGGACTCTTAATAATTGTTTCAGATTGCTGGCATAAGGGAATATTTTCTATTTATTAAATGCTAAAGTGATAAATTATAATTTTTATTTTATTGTATAACTTTTAACTTTTAAGGAACAGTCTCATCCATAGCCATAGAAGGGATCAGATAATCCTATTATGCGATATAATGATAATAATAACTATTAATTATTGAGAGCTTCCAGTGTTCCCCAAACTGTTCAATGTGCTTTACATATGTTACCTTTTTCATTATTATTGTTATTGTTTCCTATCTGGTAGTATCATTTTATAATTTTATGGGTTTTCTAGCTTTCTCATATGGTCCATGCTTCCTGAAATTGGGAGTCATTTATAGGTGCTCTGCCAAATACTGTATATGGTGACAAATAGTGAAACAGCAGCAGAAGTTGAAGTGGAAGCTGGCAGTGGCAGATCTAGCCTTGTGAGTAAGGTACATATACTTTATTGTTCAAATCAGGATAGTATCAACAATAAAGGGAGCTAACTGTGCAGTGTGCTGGGACCAAGGGCATACAGTGGGACTGCCTGTGCTGAATTAGGACATGTGGTCACTTTACTTAAAAGGGGCAGAGTAGGCAGCTGCAGGCACCATGACTTGGGCATAGGAAGGTCTGCCCTGGAATATGACTGTCTCCAATTATCAGTTCGTCCTTAGAGAGGATTATGGTGTAGGTCTCCTAATCCACATGTTAAAGCCTTATATTCATTAGTCTTATTTTTATACTTTGTAATCTCACTACCGTAAAGAAAAAGAGGAATTTTTGAGCCGCTGGTAGAACCCAAGGAACATTGCCTTGCTTCAGAAACAGAGCCTTAGATGTTGTCAATGGTTCTCTTTCTCCAGGTTCTATTCTCTGGGCACCTGAGGATGCTGGCTCTTGCTGATTTGTAGGTTGCTGCCTCTGCTTCTCCAGTTCAAAGGCAGGAAATGGCTGCTGACAGTTCATAAATCTTACCTTTAACAATTATAGCCACCAAAGGGAAATGGCCTCAATTCCTGGTGCTTCATGTCCAGAAGTCCCCAAATTGATGAACTTGGTTTAGCGTACATCCTACATTGCTCAGCTGTGACCAGGGGTAAACTTATGGAAGGACATGGTGGCTTCCTTGGTAACCATATCACTGAATTTGAGGGAAGGGGAAGTTCTGATACTTTGTATTATGCCCAGAAGCAGAGGTATACTGTGGAGACACAATAATAATAGATGTTCACTGCACAGCGTCTCTCTCGCCTGTAGCTGACAGGTGCCACAGCGAAAAAGAAGCTATGTGCTAAAGTTTTGATAGAGAATGTCCCATGGGCAGACTGGATAATTTCTGAGGTGTTTTCCTACTATATGTTCTAAAGTGAATATTTTACTTCTCCATAACAGATAGAATATGATTCTGAAAAAAAGGATTATAAGAGAGACTTGGTCTAGCAGGAGAGCATGTGATTATTTGGTTTGGCAGGATATGGGGATACACAAGTCAAACTCTATCCATGTCATTGACCAGCCATGGTAACCAGGATACTCCTATCTCTAAGCTCCCTTTTCTGATATTAAAGCAGCTATCTTTCCTTGGAACTCTTAAATGTCTCTCCCTCATAATATCTTAATAGACTTCTTTTTAAAAGGAGGAATAGTCTTCTTGGGTATGCTATGTGATCGCTTCTTTATCTTTGGATCAACTAAAAATAATTATTACAATTGTCATTTATGGAAAACTTATCAGTTGTTATCCATGGCACATTTTAATCAGCCCTTTCCCTGTTCCTTATTTCCCTGTTTTAATTTTTTCAGATGAGGAAACGGTGAATGTTAAAGTTTCACTCAAAGTCCCATAGATAGTACACATGAGAGCTGGGTTTAGAACCCAGGTCAGAGTGAGTCCAATGAAGAAAGCCCTCTTTACATTCTGCCACATAGCGACAAGCAGAACATAGTCTATGAGTTATGAGGGAAATTAAGAAATAATAACTAAATGAGACCTAAGTGAGTATTAATAACAGGAGGCAAAAATCATACAATAAAAGTTAGAGTACTCTCATTTTAAAAATTGGTTTATAATTTTGTTCTATTCCTATTTGATGAAAAATGAGTGATCTAGGACCTAGAGTATTTGCTTCTCTGAAAGTTTTATTAGAACATTGAGCAAACAGGTACTAGTTGAAATTCAATTTACTCAACATTATGAAGCACCTGCTGTGTGCTGGGTGCCAGTATATGAAGCTGGGTAATCAGTATCAATTTTTATAAACACCTCCCAGGCATATAGAAGTGAAGGCTGTTATAGGAGGGAGGGGCCTTAGAAACTGCATGGCTTGTTATTAGTCACTCTGTGTGGTGTAGAACTTTTTGGTTTTGCCAAGGTGGCCATTTTGGGTACAAGGAAGAAATGGAGGAAACCAAAGGGGAGACTGAATAGCAGAATACTGTTTCTGTCCTGCCCTCTCCAACCGGGATGGCTCCAAACTTTTATTTATTAGCCGTGCCGAGGTGTCATTATTTTACAGAGGAAGAAACTCAGGGGCAGAGTGTGTCTGGGGTCAATAAGATGGTGAGCTAAGTAGTCACAAAAATTGTATACTTTCATTTGCCATACTAACGAGCCACACAGTATTTTTCATGCTCCTCCTACTCTTCTTAGGAGTGAGTTTAGCTTTTACTGTATTTTGTGGATCCTCAGCCATATGAGTCACATTGTCCTCAGATGTCCATGTTATAGATATAGACTCATAGCAAATTTGGTGACTTTGGGACTATTAAAAAAATTGCAGTCATCAGGTGTGATGTAAATTGCTTTCACTTTTATTGATTTTGTTGCTAGTTAGTTTTAACTTTACAGTAAAGAAATTTCACAGTTACACTTTTAGCAATAGATTAAGAATTATTATCCTGTCTCAATTCTGTGTCTTTTTATCAAACATTCTGACAAACAGGAAAAGATTCTGGGTTAGGGAAAATCACTCTATTAATTCTAGCTGTTTATACTCTGATACTATAATATTGCAATCTTTCTTGGACACAAGATCTTTCTTGTATTTAAAGGAAAGACAAATTTCATTCTGTCTTTTTAGCATTCCAGCTCATTCTGCTCTTGTCTGTTAAGACGATTGGAAGACATGGAGACTCAAGTAATTCTTAGCAAGTCAAAGACTAGAACTAGTTAGCTGTTAATTATAAAAACTATTTTAGATTACTGACTGGAATGACTGAAATTTAATCTAGTTGAACTTTAGAGCCCAAAATATGGACTTTTCTGCCTTTGGACACAGGGAGAGAGGCAGACTGGGACTTTAAGATTGGGAGGTCTCTGCTCATGTGGAGGAGAGAAGGGAAGCAACTAAATTCAATTAGGGACTAGTAGGAGCGAATCAAATCTGCAGCTGGAAGAGATCATCCAGCAGCTGCAGCTAGATCATCATAGTGACTGTAACCCAGACAAGAAAAACAGAACGTGGGAGGCCATCTGCTTGCAATTTCCTTATGCCAGTGTTAAAACAATGTTGAGGCTTACTGACTTTTTTTTTATGAAAAGAAAAAAGTTTACCAAAGATGAATGATGAATTTTTTTGGTAAAATCAAAAAAAGTAAAAATGACTTCCATTGATAAAAATCCCAATTTCTAGATATTTTGACCATTTCTTTTTTAAAAAAGTTTCCTATGAAAAACAATACTGTGACAAGAATTTCCTTTCCTTATTTCTTATTGGGCACATCCCAAATTTTCCCTTAAGATAAAACCCTAGGATTTAAATTTCTAGAGTGAAGGGTGCATGTATAATTAAGGTTTTAAAATATGTAATCAATTGCACTTTTCTATGAATTTCCTACCATTTGTTTGGAATTTACAGAAATAAAGGATACACTGTTGTTCCAGAGACTCGTGAAGTTAGATGGAACTCTCAGGGGCCAAATGGATAATTTCTGCTGTGTTAGGTTTTCTGAACATTGTCTCTTTGCCAGTTCCATAACCTCTTCTAACGTCAATACTCAGCCTTCGGTCTGTTGGTGTTTCTGCTTTGTTAATACCGGAGGCCACAGCTAAGTGAACCATTGGGACAATCACATTCTTTCTTTTAAGAATTTAAACTAAGAAGCATTAAGTCTAAGACACTTAGAGTATGATGCTAGACATACTTCCACATATGGGAACTCTAATATCTTATAGAGTTGGGGCCAAGAAGGGTCATGTAGGAAACTATAGATAAGTTGAAGTAGAAAACCCTTCTATGGAGAGGCTGTAAAGAAAGAAGCAGACACTAAAATCAGGAACTATGTAGCCCTAGGGAAAATGTCAATGGTACGGTCCATGTGAGTCCCATTGCTAGATTCTGTAGTTTATCCCATGGGACCTTCTTGTGCCTTCTGAAGATCTGTGTTGATCTCCATCCAAGACTCTTGACTCTAGGTTAAATTACAAAGCTTTTACTTCAGGAATATCAGTCATTTGTATGGTAGACCTTAGCAAACACAGAGGTCCATAGGCCTTCAAACATAGAGAACCGTATTTTCTGAAATATAAATTAGGTCATGTCTGACAAAAGATTACTTTCCAGATTGGTGCATTTACATGAAATATCACCACACCAGAGTCATTGCCCTCAGGCCTTCTCTTAACTGGTTGGACATATGGGCTTTCCTTCCCCTCGAGTTTGCTTTGATTTATGCAGTATAATGGTTCTCCAACTTTAGCGCACATTAGAATTACCTGGAAGTTTGTTACAACAGAGTGTTGGGCCCTATCTTAAGAGTTTCTGATTTAGTAGTTCTGGGATATGGTCAGACCATTTCTGTTTCCAACAAGCTCTCAAGTGTTGTTGATACTTCTAGCCTTGGGACCACACTTTGAGAACCACGCAACTAGTGAGTATGTGGGAATATCCCTTAGAGAAGAAAATGATGTAATTTCTAATATTTTTACTATTCACTCTTGGGAAGAACTTCTTAACATTAACTTTTTCCTGTATCCTCTTCTCCCTTCTGCTTCTCTACACCCCCCAGCCTCCACGCTTTGTAAATCTTTTCTCTCAGCTGCCATGTTCCACCATAGCACTGCCCACACAGCTTGGCAATTGTTGCCTGCCCAATTAACTGTTAGCATCCTGAAGGCAGGGAATTGTATGTTTTATCTGTGTATTTCCACTTACTAGCACCATACCTGGACATGGCAGGTGTGAGATACAAATGTGTTGAGTGAAAGAAGGAATGAATGAAAATTCCTTTCTTTTCTTACTGATTCTTAAGGTCCCTGAAAAAGTCCGTTTCTGGTGGGCTTGATTATTTCCGTTCTCCCTCGTAAAACTGGGATGCTGTTGCATATGTTTCTTGACCTTTGTTCTTAGGAAATAGGTGGCTCATCGGATGGAATACAGTAGGGTAAGGGAGAGGAGGTGTGTGCATGCACAAACAGATGTGCGCACCTTGTTTTCCTTCCCTTATATTATCTCCTTGGTGTTCATCATGTGTTACAATAACTGTGCAAGTAGGTGGAGATGTCAGGAATCTCTGGCACATCACATATCTTCTGAAGAATGTTCAGTTCATAGAGAGTTTTACTTTACACTATGGTTTACAGCTCTTGGCTCCGCTTGGATAGCAATGCATAACCCACAAACTAGATTGCCATTCATTTATGTAATTTCTCATGACTTAAAGGCCTCTTGATAGAGCACAAATAAGCATTAGACTAGGAATTAGCAATCTAGGATTCTAGTCTTAGCTTAAGCTCTCATTAGCTTTGTGCCCTTAGCCAAGTCTCTTAATTTGATTTACAAAGAAGGCTTTAATTCAAATGACTTATGTACTCTCCTCAAATCTTAACACTCTCAGCATCTGTGAAGTTAAGAGGAATATATTCTCAAGAGCGTGACATGGTTTAGGTGTATGTTTGTTTTCATGCTAAGGTTTGACTCATGTCCTTCTAGGAGGTAATGAGGTCATTTGCTGAAGACATTCAAAGGACTGCAAATAATGATGTGTAGCAGCAGCCTGTCCTGTCCCTTTGGATGCTTTAGAAATAAAGGAAAAAGAGGATTTAAAGAGAAGGAGCCAGTCAGAAGAGATCTGCATTTATTCCCATGACGAAGGAAGGGAGAGTCCTTGTCCCTGTCTGAGTACTAAAAAGGGACTTTTTTTTTTTTTTTGAGTTGGAGGAACCAGACACATCAACACATTCTCTTCTTTGAATATTTATTTTTGCGTTGTTCTATATCTTGTCCTATGGAACTTCCTGAGGAAAGGGATTGTATGGTTGACTCCTGAAGAAGACAATGTGATCTTAGAACCATGCTCTTTAGAATCCAAACAAAGTCCAGATTTAAAGTATCTGCATGGTCACTTGCTAACATCTTCCAAGTGTCCAGCTGTTATCATTACACTATGTTTGTGTTTGAGTCTTGGGAAATATAGTTTCCAACAATGTCACAATGGCAGAAGAGTTGATAAAAATGTTTTTTTCTGCATATTTGACTTGTTAAAGAAAAACAATTTAGGGGAAGTGATGGGGAGGGTGGAGAAACATATTTTCATGGTGATGAAGCCACAGCAAATTTCCAGAGGAAGACAAGCTGTCATGTTCTTGACCTTTTGAAATTCTCCATGAAGTTTAATTCTCCATCAGTTTCTCATTCATAAATATTAGTTTGATAAAAAAAAATTGGAGTGGTATATCCTAAGTGCTTCATGTGAGCTGTTTTGAAGTCGATTCTTAAGCAAACTACTTGGTGCAGAGTGTAGTCTGAGATACTAACTAACTTTCATTTCCAGTTTTCTGATAGTCTCCTTACAAATACCCAATAGAAACAAAAAGCAAAAACTTCAACTCAGCTGGATTGAATGTTTGGATGATTTGTGCCTTGTTTGAATAATATTTCAATCTGGTACTCATTGGGATACTGAGGGAAACTTAACTTTTTTTTTTTTTTTGAGACAGGGTCTCACTCTGTCTCTGTCACCCAGGCTGGAACTCCTGGGCTCCTGCTATAGCCTCCCAAGTGGCTGGGAAGCTGGGATTAACAAGCATGTGCCACCACACCTGGCTAATATTTTATATATACATATATATAATATATATTTATATATATATATTTAAAATAGAGACAGGGTCTCTCTATGTTGCCCAAGTTTGTCTCAAACTCCTGGGCTCAAGTGATCCTCCTGCCTCGGCACCCCAAAACATTGGAATTACAGGCGTGAGCCACCATGCTCAGTCTTTAACATCTTTCAAAGGATATGATTCTTTGTGGCAGTAGAAAGGTACTTTTGAATTCCTGGATCCTCTTTTAAACACTTTATCAAATTAGAATATACTTTCAGAAAAGTACAAATATCATCAGTAAAAATCAATAAACTTTTAGCTACTGAACACATCTGTGTCACCAGCACTTAGATAAAGAAGCAGAACATTACCGGCACCACAAAAGCCCCCTCACGCTCTATTATAGCTCCTAATTCCTCTCTCCACTGAGGGTAATCATGACATTGACTTCTAACAGCATAGACTGCTTTGGTACTTTCGGTCATGTTTTGGTCATATAACTTACATCATACATTGTGTACTCTTTTGTTTCTAGCTTCTTTCACTCAACATTTTGTTAATGAGAGCCATCATATTGCACTTGGTTGCTGGTCATTCATTCTCATTTGTATATAATGTGTAAATACACTTTATTTATTTATGAATTTAACTCTTGATGGAATTCGGGTATTTCTGTTTTTCTGGCTATTAGAAATGGTGCTTCTATGAGAATGCTAGGACATGTCTAGATGAATAGATGTATTTATTTGAGTCAAGTGTGCAGATACAAGTGGAATTGTTGGGTTATAAAACATGCATAAGCTCAGTCTCAGTAGATACTGCCAGCTTTCCCAAGTGGTTGTACTCATTTTACTGTCTCATCCATGAGCTCTTTTGCTTAGTACACAAAAGGTGCAAAGGAGAAAGAATGCTGAACAAAGGGCCCTGACATTGAAGCCAGATTGCTACAAAGGGTTGAATCCTGATGAATGAATCTTTTATCCTCGACACTGATGTTTTCCTAACTCTTATTTAATGAAATCCTAAGTTCCTATGTCTCTCTTGTCCAACTAAAGGTGACTTAGATTTGCCATTCTGAAATTCCTTTATAAGATCTGAGATGGTTTAACTGTCTATATTAAAAAAGAATTTCAAAAATTTCTGTCTAAATGAGAATATTCCTCTTTGACTAGTGTCAAGAAAATGTTAAGTGAGTGAAACTCATTTTTTCTTAATGGTCTTTATTTAATTTGTTACCAGCTTTAACTAAACCAAGAAAGACAAAGATGGGAAAATGTTGAAATAGTCCTTAATTTTAAAAAGTATTTTTCAATGGGTAACAATTATGAAAACATATTGATGTACCTGCCTGATAATATCCTGAGAAAATAGAATGAATCAGAATACTTTCTCATTACAAGTAAATTGGTTACAAGAAAAACACCCATTCGATTTTCTTTGGATAGCTTTCTTTGACAGACCTAAGCATTCCAAATTACCCAAATAAATATGTCTAAATTCTTAGGATATAAATATGATTGTTGTTAATGAGCAATTTACTGTTTGTTATAGCCTGCATATTAACTCTAGGTAAAATATTATAGTGTAGTCTTACGTGCTATATATGCTTCAGTCCCTTAGTTATCTAAAATTGCAGTATTTGATGATAATTCTTATTTGTCTTGAAGGATAATTTTACTATATCCAAGAGTCCTAGGGTATATATCTACAGCTTTATTTTTTCACCTGTTACTGTGGGCATGCCTGTAATTTATTTTGTGCAAGTTTCTTACTTCAGAATACAATATGTAATTAAACATGTCTTCTTTGGAAAAATAAATCACATAGATTGCAGAAATGTATTATGAGTGAAAATGGTCTCTCTTGGAGTATGTGTTGTGTAACAGAACTCTGCACACACACATGCGTGCGCGCACACACACACACACACAAATATCAAGCCTTACTACGTGAAGTAGGGAAAGGTTTTTAAGAAAAATTGTATGTTGATGGTTGCTTCCAAGATGGCTGAATAGGAGCAGCTCCAGTCTGCAGCTCCCAGATCGACACGGAAGATGGGTGATTTCTGCATTTCCAATGGAGGTACCTGGTTCATCTCATTGGGACTGATTGGACAATGGGTACAACCCACAGAGGGTGAGCTGAAGGAGGATGGGGCATCGACTCACCCAGGAAATGCAAGGGGTCAGGGGAGTTCCTTTTCCTAGCCAAGGGAAGCCATTACAGACTGTATCGGGAGAAATGGTACACTCCTGACCAAATACTGTGCTACTGCCACAGACTTAGCAACTGGCAGACTAGGAGATACCCTCCCGTGCCTGGCTTGGCAGGTCTCATGCCCACAGAGCCTTGTTCACCACTAGCACAGCAGTCTGAGATCAACCTGTGATGCTGCAGCTGGATGGCGGGAGGGGTGTCTGTCATTGCTGAGGCTTGAGTAGCTCACAGTGTAAGTAAAGAGGTCTGGAAGCATAAACTGGGCAGAGCCCACTGCAGATCAGCCTCTACAGATTCCACCTCTCAGGGCAAAGCATAGTAGAACAAAAGGCAACAGACAGCTTCTGCAGACTTAAACGTCCCTGTCTGACAGCTCTGAAGAGAGCAGTGGCGCTCTCAGCACAGTGTTTGAGCTCCAAGAATAGACAGTCTGCCTCTTCAAGTGGGTTCCTGACCCGCTGTGTAGCCAGACCAGGAAACACCTCCCAGTAGGGGCTGACAGACATCTTATACAGGTAGGTGCCCCTCTGGGACGAAGCTTCCAGAGGAAGGATCAGGTAGCAATATTTGCTGTTCTGCAGCCTCTGCTGGTGATACCCCAGCAAACAGGGTCTGGACAGGACCTCCAGCACACTCCAACAAACCTGCAGCTGAGGGACCTGACTGTTAGAAGGAAAACTAACAAACAGAAAGGAATAGCATCAACATCAACAAAAAGGACATCCACACCAAAACTCCATCTGTAGGTCACCAACATCAAAGACCAAAGGCAGATAAAACCACAAAGATGGGCAGAAACCAGATCAGAAAGGCTGAGAATTCCAAAAACAGAGCGGCTCTTCTCCTCCAAAGGATTGCTGCTCCTTGCCAGCAAGGGAACAAAACTAGATGGAGAATGACCTTGATGAGTTGACAGAAGTAGGATTCAGAAGGTCGCTAATATCAAACTTCTCTGAGCTAAAGGAGGATGTTTGAACCCATTGCAAGGAAGCTAAAAACCTCGAAAAAAGGTTAGACAAACGGCTAACTAGAATAAACAGTGTAGAGAACACCTTAAATTACCTGAGGGAGCTGAAAACCATGGCACAAGATCTTTGTGACACATGCAGAAGCTTCAATAGCTGATTCGATCAAGTAGAAGAAAGGATATCAGTCATTGAAGATCAAATTAATGAAATAAAGCAAGAAGACAAGATTAGAGGAAAAAGAGTGAAAAGAAATGAACAAAGCTTCCAAGAAATATGGGACTATGTGAAAAAACCAAATATACATTTGATTGGTGTACCTGAAAGTGACAGGGAGAAAGGCACCAAGTTAGAAAACACTCTTCAGGATATTACCCAGGAAAACTTCCCTAACCAGCAAGGCAGGCCAATATTCAAAGTCAGGAAGTACAGAGAACACCATAAAGATACTCCTCGAGAAGAGCAACCCCAAGACACATAATTGTTAGATTTACCAAGGTTGAAATGAAGGAAAAAATGTTAAGGGCAACCAGAGAGAAAAGTCGGGTTACCCACAAAGGGAAGCCTATCAGACTAACAGCTGATCTCTTGGAAGAAACCCTACAAGCCAGAAGAGAGTGGGGGCCAATGTTCAACATTCTTAAAGAAAAGAATTTTCAACCCAGAATCTCATATCCTGGCAAACTAAGCTTCATAAGTGAAGGAGAAATAAAATCCTTTATAGACAAGCAAATGCCGAGAGATTTTGTCACCACCAGGCCTGCCTTACAAGAGCTCCTGCAGGAAGCACCAAACATGAAAAAGAACGACTGGTATCAGTCACTGCAAAAACATGCCAAATTGTAAAGACCATCAATGCTATAAAGAAACTGCATCAATTAATGGGCAAAATAACCTGCTAGCATCATAATGACAGGATCAAATTCAAACATAACAATATTAACCTTAAATGTAAATGGGCTAAATGCTCCAAATAAAAGACACAGACTGGCAAATTGGATAAAGAGTCAAGACCCTTCAGTGTTCTGTATTCAGAAGACCCATCTCACGTGCAAGGATGCACTTAGGCTAAAAATAAAGGGATAGAGGAAGATCTACCAAGCAAATGCAAAGCAAAGCAAAGCAAAGCAAAAAAAAAAAAAAAAAAAAATCAGGGTTTGCATTCCTAGTCTCTGATAAAACAGACTTTAAACCAACAAAGATCAAAAGAGACAAAGAAGGCCACTACATAATGGTAAAGGGATCAATTCAACAGGAAGAGCTAACTATCCTAAATATATATGCACCCAATACAGGAGCACCCAGATTCATAAAGCAAGTCCTTAAAGACCTACAAAGAGACTTAGACTACCATACAATAATATTGGGAGACTTTAACACTCTGCTGTCAATATTAGACAGATCAACAAGCCAGAAGGTTCACAAGGATATCCAGGACTTGAACTCAGCTCTGCACCAATGGACCTAATAGACATCTACAGAACCCTACACCCCAAATTAACAGAATATACATTCTTCTCAGCGCCACATCACACTTATTCTAAAATTGACCACATAATTGGTAGTAAAACACTCCTCAGCCAATGTAAAAGAACAGAAATCACAACAAAGTCTCTCAGATCCCAGTGCAATCAAATTAGAACTCAGAATTAATAAGCTCACTCAAAACTGCTACATGGAAAACCACTCACTCACAAACTACATGAAAACTGAACAACCTGCTCCTGAGTAACTACTGGTAAATAACAAAATGAAGGCAGAAGTAAAGATGTTCTTTGAAACCAATGAGAATAAAGACACAGTGTGCCAGAATCTCTGGGACACATTTAAAGCAGTTTGTAGAGGGAAATTTACAGCACTAAATGCCCACAAAAGAAAGCAGGAAAGATCTAAAATTGACATGCTAACATCACAATTAAAAGAACTAGAGAAACAAGAGCAAACACATTGAAAAGCTAGCAGAAGGCAAGAAATAATTAAGGTCAGAGCAGAACTGAAAGAGATAGATACATAAAGAACCCTTCAAGAAATCAATGACTCAAGGAGCTGGGTTTTTGAAAAGATCAACAAAATTAATAGACCGTTAGCAAGACTAATAAAGAAGAAAAGAGAGAAGAATCAAACAGACAAAATAAAAAATGATAAAGAGGGTATCACCACTGATCCCACAGAAATATAAACTACCATCATAGAATAATTTAAAAACCTCTATGCAAATAAACTAGAAAAATCTAGAGGAAATGGCTAAATTTTTGGACACATATACCCTCCCAAGACTAAACCAGGAAGAAGTTGAATTTCTGAATAGACCAATAACAGGTTCTGAAACTGACACAATAATTAATAGCCTACGAACCAAAAAAAGTCTAGGATCAGATGGATTAACAGCTGAATTCTACCAGAGGTACAAAGAGGAGCTGTTACCATTCTTTCTGAAACTCTTCCAATCAATAGAAAAAGAGGGAATCCTCCCTAACTCATTTTATGAGGCTAGCATCATCCTGATTCCAAAGTCTGAGAGAGACACAACAAAAAAAAGACAATTTTAGGCCAATATCCCTGATGAACATTGATGCGAAAATCCTCAATAGAATACTGGCAAACTGAATCTAGCAGCACATCAAAAAGCTTATCCACCACGATCAAGTCAGCTTCATCCCTGGGATGCAAGGCTGGTTCAATATACGCAAATCAAAAAACATAATCCATCACATAAACAGAACCAATGACAAAAACCACATGATTATCTCAATAGATGCAGAAAAGGCCTTCAACAAAATTTCACAGCCCTTCATGTTAAAAACTCTCAATAAACTAGGTCCTGATGGAACATATCTCAAAATAGTAAGAGCTATTTATGACAAACCCACGGCCCATATCATACTAAATAGGCAAAAACTAGAATCATTCCCTTTGAAAACTGGCACAAGACAAGGATGCCCTCTCACCACTCCTATTCAACATAATGGGAAGTTCTGGCTAGGGCAATCAGGAAAGAGAAAGAAATAAAGGATATTCAGTTAGGAAAAAAGGAAGTCAAATTGTGTCTGTTTGCAGATGACATGATTGTATATTTAGAAAACCCCATCATCTCAGCCCCAAATCTCCTTAAGCTAATAAGCAACTTCAGCAAAGTCTTGGGATACAAAATCAATGTGCAAAAATCACAAACATTCCTATACACCAATAATTGACAAACAGAGAGCCAAATCATGAGTGCACTCCCATTCACAAGTACTACAAAGAGAATAAAACACCTAGGAATCCAACTTACAAGGGATGTGAATGACCTTTTCAAGGAGAACTACAAACCACTGCTCAACGAAATAAGAAAAGACACAAATAAGTGGAAGAATGTTCCATGCTCATGGATAGGAAGAATCAATATTGTGAAACTGGCCATACTGCCCAATGTAATTTAGAGATTCAATGCTATCCCAATGAAGCTACCAATGAATTTCTTCATAGAACTTGAAAAACCTACTTTAAAGTTCATATGGAACCAAAAAGAGTCCGTATAGCCAAGACAACCCTAAACAAAAAGAGCAAAGCTGGAGGCATCGTGCTACCTGACTTCAAACTATACTACAAGGCTACAGTAACCAAAACAGAATGGTACTGGTTCCAAAACAGATATATAGACCAATGGAACAGAACAAGGCCTCAGAAATAACACTACACATCTACAACCATCTGATCTTTGACAAACCTGACAAAAACAAGCAATGGGGAAAGGATTCCCTATTTAATAAAGGGTGCTGGGAAATTGGCTACCCATATGCAGAAAGCTGAAACTGGATCCCTTCCTTACACTGTATACAAAAATCAACTCAAGATGGATCGAAGACTTAAATGTTAGACCTAAAACCACAAAAACCCTAGAAGAAAACCTAGGCAATACCATTCAGGACATAGGCATGGGCAAAGACTTCATGACTAAAATACCAAAAGCAATGGCAACACGAACCAAAACTGACAAAAGGGATCTAATTAAACTAAAGAGCTTCTGCACAGCAAAAGAAACTACCATCAGAGTGAACAGGCAACCCACAGAATGGGAGAAAATTTTTGCAATCTACATATCTGACAAAGGACTAATATCCATAATCTACAAAGAACTTAAATAAATTTACAAGAAAAAAACAACCCCATCAAAAAGTGGGCAAAGGATATGAACAGACACTTCTCAAAAGAAGACATTTATGCAGCCAACAGACATATGTAAAATGCTCATCATCACTGGTCATCAGAGAAAGGCAAATCAAAACCACAATGAGATACCATCTCATGCCAGTTAGAATGGCAATTATTAAAAATTCAAGAAACAACAGATGCTGGAGAGCATGTGGAGAAATAGGAATGCTTTTACACTGCTGGTGGGAGTGTAAATTAGTTCAACCTTTGCTGCAGACAGTGTGGCAATTCCTCAAGGATCTAGAACTACAAATACCATTTGACCTAGCAATCCCATTACTGGATATATACCCAAAGGATTATAAATCATTCTATGATAAAGACACATGCACAGGTATGTTTATTGCGGCACTATTCACAATAGCAAAGACTTGGAACCAACCCAGATATCCAGGGACATGGATGAAGCTGGAAACCATCATTCTGAGTAAACTATCACAAGGACAGAAAATCAAACACCGCATGTTCTCACTCTAAGTGGGAGTTGAAGAATGAGAACACAAAGACACAGGGCGGGGAACATCACACACTGGGCCTTGTTAGAGGGTGGGGAACTAGGGGAGGGATACATTAGGAGAAATGCTTAATGTAAATGACGAGTTGATGGGTGCAGCAAACCAACGTGGCACTGTATACCTAGGAAACAAAGCTACACATTATGCACACGTACCCTAGAACTTATTTTTTTAATTTTTTTAATAAAAAAATTGTATCAATGTGGAAAACAATGGAAAGATAGAAGGAATAAAGAAATGAATTGCAAATTATTCTAAAAAAATAAAAATTGTATGTTTAAGGGATCTAAGTGCAGTTTTGTTATGTAGGTATATTGTCTAGTGGTGAGATCAGCTTTTAGTGTAACCATGACCTGGGAAAGTTTGCTTTTGCAAAAAGTGATGCACTTAGCACAGCTCACCAGACCTCTGAGTGCTTTGCATGTGTGTTTGGATTTTGTGCAGCAGGCAATGGGGAGCCTGTATTAGTCTGTTCTCATGTTGCTAATAAACACATACCCGAGACTATGTAATTTATAAAGGAAAGAGGTTTAATGGACTCACAGTTCCAGATGGCTGGGTAGGCCTCACGATCATGGTGGAATATGAAGGAAGAGCAAAGGGACATCTTACATGACTGCAGGCAAGAGGGCATGTGCAGGGGAATTCCCCATTATAACACCATCAGATCTCATGAGACTTACTCACCATCAGGAGAATAGCATGGAAAAAACCCGCCCCCATGATTCAATTACCTCCCACTTGGTCCCTCCTTCCACACATGGGGATTATTACAAGTCAAGGTGAGATTTGGGTAGGTACACAGAACCATATCAGAGCCTATGAAAATTTTGTATGGAGGAGTGGATCAGAGAGGTATTTTAGGAAGATGATTCTGCAAGAAATTGGAAACAGTTTTAAAACCCAAACTTGCTGATGTGGCAGAACTCCTGAAAGTCATAATCATCTTTGCAAAACATCATGAAGCACTGTTATATTCAACTTAAAACAACAAAGAAAATAATTTTGTGCTATAAATATCATCTCACACCATATTCTAGTGCGAACAAGCTGCAGATCTCGCAAACTTTTTTTTTTTTTTTTTGAGACGGAGTCTTGCTCTGTCGCCTGGGCTGGAGTGCAGTGGCCGGATCTCAGCTCACTGCAAGCTCCGCCTCCCGGGTTTACGCCATTCTCCTGCCTCAGCCTCCCCAGTAGCTGGGACTACAGGCGCCCGCCACCTCGCCCGGCTAGTTTTTTGTATTTTTTAGTAGAGACGGGGTTTCACAGTGTTAGCCAGGATGGTCTCGATCTCCTGACCTCGTGATCTGCCCGTCTCGGCCTCCCAAAGTGCTGGGATTACAGGCTTGAGCCACCGCGCCCGGCCACAAACTTTTAACAAAAATGTAGGAAGCAAACACAACCAACTGAGAAAACCCAATCATTAATTGCCTCGACTCCTGAAAATCTTAAAAAACCCCACCGAGATTTCATTTAAAAGAAATCTCGAGCAACTCTTGGAACCCCAGTATTTAACAAAGTAAATCTTGAAAACTTTTTATTTTATTGTTTTTTCTTGGCAATGAGAACTTGAATAGAATAAAGGCAGCAAGTGCAAAAAAGATTGGGGCATTATCAAGATGTGAAATGATTGGTGGGATGGTGAAGAGGAAAGAAGAGCTAAAATATTAATAACCGGCCAGGCACAGTGGCTTACGCCTGTAATCCCAGCATTTTGGGAGGCCGAGGCGGGTGAATCATGAGGTCAGGAAACCGAGACCATCCTGGCTAACACGGTGAAACCTCGTCTCTACTAAAAAATACAAAAAATTAGTGGGCCGCGGTGGCGGGCGCCTGTAGTCCCAGCTACTCAGGAGAATGGCGTGAACCCAGGAGGCGGAGCTTGGAGTGAGCCGAGATAGGGCCATTGCACTCCAGTCTGAGCGGCAGAGCAAGACTACGTCTTCAAAAAAAAAAAAAAAATTAATAACCATCTTTTTGTGTGTGTGTCAGACAATGTCTCATTCTCATTCTGTCACCCAGGCTGGAGTGCAACGGCATGTTCTTGGTTCACTGCAGCCTTGGCCTGGGCTCAAGCTATCCTCTCACCTCATCCTCCCAAGTAGCTGGACTACAGGTGCTTTGCCACTAAGCCTGGCTAATTTTTGTACTTTTTGTAGAGATGGGGAGTTGCCATGTTGACCAGGCTGGTCTTGAACTCAGAACCTCAAGTGATACGCCCACCTCAGCCTCCCAAAGTGCTAGGATTACAGGCATGAGCCACTGTGCCTGGTCTTAACACACTCTTTTATGTAAAAATTCTTTTTAGTGAAACCAAAGCTTCTATGTGTCCTTTGACTTGGAATTGGTGGTGGATCATTCATGTTTGGTAATCTTCCCTTTGTCATTTCTTTCTGTGAAAAGCAATTACATGTTCATAGGCAGGAACAGATAGAGAAAGCACTTTCAGAAATCAGCTTATTATCTTTTCATGTTCATGCTGGCCTGCTACTGCTCAGAATCAGAGAAGCATGTGAATTAGACTTTTGGAAAAACCAAACTCTTGTCTCAAGACAGAATGTTCTGAAAAGTGCACATGCTACACTTCTACATGACACTAATAAATAGGTCTTAATTATGCTCATGCACCTCTATCCTAGTGTGGCAGCCAGTGATATACAGCAGAGCTGGAAAATCCCAGGTGGCTTATGGATCTACAGGAGCATTAGCAACATTGGGTAATGAGGTATTTAAAGAATGATACAACTTAATTTTTGTTTAAACCACTGCACAGATAAATTACTTACTTGGAAAAATTGTTCTGCACTGACCTTAAAGATAATTGTGCACACATACACACAAAAATCCCAACAAAAAGTTCTTAGCACAATCTTGGCTAGCTTGCTTGTGCCAGAAGCCAGCTTAAGAGAAATATGCAGTAAATTGGCTTATAGTATTTGAGAATTAGAAGAAGGTACACTCATATGCTTTGGTTCAGCACCTGAAATAATAATTTTGTGTACAAGGTACATATTTGAAAAGGAAGGAAGTAGTGTGTTTTGATAAGTTAGGAACCAGACAGAGACCTCTTCGTCCCACAGAGGACTTGCTTTGTCACCTAGGGCAAATCCTTAGTTTTGCTTCCCTTCAAATGTAACCACGTCATTGTTATTAGAAAGATTTTATAACACAGACTTCAAAAGGTATTATAACAGACTATGAAGGTATTATAACACAGGTTTTAAAGCTTATCCCCTGACTTTATACTTTTAAAGAGTTACTATTCTAAATTCCTTCATCACTTATTGTGTAAACTTTTGTAAGCATACATAGGACACTAGTTATCAAAATGCATCAAAAATAAGAATGCGACATACAAAAGAGATATTATTATTTGAAATATTAAGTCATCTCTTGAAACACTGAGCATACCAGGATTGTTTTTTGTTCCAATTAAAAAGTGGTAGGTTGTAACTTTCAAAGGAAACTTTTATATGTGATGTTAGGATACAAAGGGCCAAAGTAGGGGAATAATGATCACCTTCAGTCAGATCGTTTCATTATCAGGCTGGCTCTGCCACTATGACATATAGATTCAAACAGAGTCTGAAACTGCAATAAGTCGAAGTGAAATAAATGGACACTTACTTCTAGAAAAGTGAATTTTAAATTGCACATATGAAGTCTTGTAACAGATAGGATGTTACTGATAATACATAACTGGGGAAACCATATTTGGAATGGAATGTTTTTATCTTGGTACCTAAAGACTTCGTGAAAGCGATTTGAGAAAAATTAATGAGACATATAGATTAGATTTAAGGAAAGGTTAAAGGGTTCCTTATTGTATGTTTTTTATAGGTATACACATTATGTATGTACATATATCTATATATATATATGTACTTACATATACAAAAGTATTATATATAAAATAATACATAAAATGTGTACATATGTAATCATATATATGTGTGTGCATATTTATATAATAAAGATAGCACAATGACAATAATCATATATTTTAAAGTAAAATGTGAAAACTGACAAAATCTTTTAGAATGATTTTTGAGAAACCAGAGGGATTTTTTAAATATATCTGTATAAACATTTACACTTTGCTTAAACTTCAGAGGAATCGAAGGCAAGACTTTTAAGATATTTTTCCCACTGTGAAATAAAGACAAGCAGTGGTGTCGTAGAGGAAAAGGCTTGGTGCAAATTCTTAAACTCCCATTAAACTTGTATTTTATAATAATTTTTAGAAAGAGTACATTGAAGCATGTGAAACTTGCAGCCAATTATATTATTATTAGTATAAGGTAATATAGAGTTATCATTCTTTATAAAATGCTATGAAATAAGTATGTTAAGGATATTTAATTATGTGCATGAGTATAATAATAAAGGAAAATTGCTCGTTAATTGCTTTCCTTAGAGATGCTATTAAAGGTGGCAGTTGCCTAGCATTCTCATGATTCATTCTAAAGAAACAAGCTGTTGGGCTGCTCTCTTCTGTATTATTGTGAGAAAATGAGAAGGGAGAAATAGGACTTTCCTGCACATATTTCAAGGAGTTCTTTATTCTCCATTATGTGCCACTACCTCTGAGAAGACTTCCTTGACTTTTTCTAGAGGAGTCAGTGTTGCCCCTTTGATGAGCTCCAAGCACTTTGCAGATGTCTCTGCTGTGGTTCTTGGCATATGGTATTTTAATTGTTACTCCATGTGTTGGGGTCTCCTTTCAAACTGAAACTCCAGAGACATGACTATGCCTTATTCTTCCCAATGCTTAAATGAAGGCTTGGCACAGAATAAGTGATTGATGCAGGTCTGTGGAGTGAGTTGAAAAGTCTCAGAACCAAAGGCAGGGACTTGGGAAAACTGGTATTAAATGAAGGTTCTCTCGTTTTTCCCTTTCAAAGGCTCTGAAGCAATCCCACCGTCTTTAAGTAGATTTATCTGAAGACAGTCTGTTGACAAACTCCTCCACTTCTTTATTTTCTCCAAAAGGAACAAAAAGATTCTATTTCCTCATCTTCATATTGGAAAAATATGAATTTATAGAGTGTGACTATTTAGGATTACAGAGATATCCACGATTCAGGATATAACATGGAAAAGATCAGTTGCTTCTGCGGATGATTTGTGTTTTCGTAAACACTCTGCAAACATGTCTTTTGGTTTCCCCGTTTGTGCTAACATGTTACAGAGAGATTTGAATGAGTGTGACAGAAGGGAAGGAAAGGGGAAAGTGTTCTATGAAAAAATGAACTATGTTCTAGAAGTCTAAGGAAATGTATGTAATAGCTTTCTCTCAAATTATTTTTCTTCTATGCATTATGGATTTGGCACCCATGTATTCCTTATTCCTTAGAGTTCATAACTATAGAATACACAACTGAGAAAAAAACTGATTTGGAGTCAGCAATGGATGAGGCATCCTATATCCACCATATGCTATTAGAAAATTCATGCCTTTATCATGAAAAAAATCAGATAACTGAAAAAAATCAGAAACTGCACTGTTTATCATTAAAAATGGAAGAAACTAAAAATTTGATTCTGAGAATAACTGCTAAGAATCAGCTTCACATTTCCAGGTAATGAAAATCTTCTTAGAGAAAATCTGTCAGTTTGGAGAAAAGAAGAGTGAAAGGAAGAATGTAAGTAAATCACAAACCAGGGAAGTAAACCAGATGTAGTGTTTAGTAATGGTGGCACTGAGAGATGTAACCTATGGTTACATGGAAGTAGCATTATTATGTTGGAAATTCTCTTCCCTCCCCACCTGTCTATCTCTTATAGATAGACATAAACATTCAGTGTAGAACTTAAGGAGGAAAGAAGTATGAAAATGAGAGCACATAGCCTACACATACGTGTGTACAAGGGACTTTAAATGCAAAGAGACAAAAAGTTTCAGGATTGCTTTGTTACTCACATCTTTTAGCACAATCCGGCTCTCTGGCCTCATGGCTCATTAGTCCAGATAGGTTTGTTTGTTACAAAGACAGAAACTGAGATAAAGACAGAAAGGTAGAAAGAGTGACATAGAAAGGGGGAAGTGGTATTTATTCAGTTTTTCACAATGAATTATCTCCCCAGTTCATGTAGAATGAAAAGAAATAAGAAAATGAAACAGCAAATAGTTTGGTATTTAAATTCCTGTTTCAACCAAGTATTTGATTAAATTTCAGAGATTTATTTTGAATATGCAGCTTAGTATGAAAAATTTCTAATCACATTTGGCTGACAGACTGTCAATGGGATTTTATGTCATTTTCATTCTTCAGTTTTTCCAAATAAATACATAAAATGTCCCAATTTTTTTTTGAGGTACAGTCTTGCTCTGTCTCCCAGGCTGGAGTGCAGTGGTACTGTCTTGGCTCACTGCAGCCTCTGCCTCCCGCGTTCAAGCAATTCTCTGCCTCAGCCTCCTGAGTAGCTGGGATTACAGGTGCGTGCCATGATCCCTGGCTAATTTTTGTATTTTTAGTAGAGACGAGTTTCACCATCTTGGCCAGGCTGGTCTTGAACCCCTGACTTCGTGATCCACCCACCTTGGCCTCCCAAAGTGCTGGGATTATAAGTGTGAGCCACCGTGCCTGGCTCCAAATTTATAATGAACAAATCTAATGGGGGTACAAAGACAATCTGGATAAAAAGTACTACACTGGCAAAAACATATATTGGCAAAAAAATGTGTCATATGAAGGCTCTCCTCTTGGCTTTTCAGCACCCATATAGTTAATAGTTATTATATTGAATGACTCAAATATTTAAGATGTTTCTAAGAAGTGCTTAACCTGATTTATTCATGTGATAATAAATGGGTATCTTCATTTTATTTGACTTGATCTTATTCCAACCTTGTAGAGCAGACTTTTCTCCATAATTTTATAGATGAGAAAACTGAGGCTCATAAAGTTCAAGCAATTTTCCTAAAGGTATGCCACTGGTCAGCTCTGTGAACTACCTGTTATTTCTACCACCTGGCATTGCTGATATCAGTCCTGAGTCACATGAAGCATCCAGCTTGGTGTCATATGCAGTCAGGGACTTTTGATAATATAACTGATGATGAGAATGGTAACTATGAACAGAAAGTACTAGTTCCACTACAAAGTTTATTTGAATTTCAATTTTATATTTTGTTTTATGTCCTCTTATTATACATGGACTACAAGTCTGGAAAGCTTCCTTGATCTGCCAGATTGCCATATTTATGCTCTAAAGCAGTTTTGAATGAATTTGCAATATATGTGTACTTAGTAGGGACCAATGCTTAACAGAGAAGCATGACCTCTTGCTCCCTATTTTAAAAGAGGCATTGTGTCCAAAAGATGATTTGACAAAGGTGAGGGGGTGTATGTATTATCCCTGAGATCTTTGATATTAGATTGGAGCAGTGTTCTGACCTTTTTATTCCAGAGGCCTTATAATTTTCCCAGCACAATCTTTGTGTGTTGTGAAGTAGATTGCAAAAACTGTTTAGCCAGCATTTGCTAAAAGTGAGAGCTGGATAGGGCTGATAGGCAATTAATAGAAGAAAATGATATTTGGGGTTCTCTGTGAAACCTTTAGACCTGCTCCTTCACAGTTTTGCAGTTCTCAACAGAGAATAAAGTTGTTTTCCTCTCTTTGTCCTCTTGCTTTCCCACTCATCTTTATCAAATCCTAGCTGAGGACAACGAAGAGTGGCATTTGTTTCTTTCTTTTGACGTTAAAGGTGGTGCCTCTCTATGAAGGAAAGGGCCTGTTAGATTGCAGATAAATCCATGGGGACACTCAAGTGCCAAAGCCAATAATCATATTTTTTCATCAGCTTCAACTGTAGTTTGCAAGACTGAAATTATGCAAATGAAAGCTTATAGCCGCACATACATTTGTGGACAAGGCACTTTAACTGCAGGGAGGCAATAGTCTTAAGATAGCTTTGGAACTCACATCTTTTGGCATTATCTGGCTTTCTGGCCTCATGGCTCATTAGTCCAGGGGTGTGTGGTGTGTGTGTGTGTGTGTGTGTGTGTGTGTATGTATGTGTATGTGTGTGTTACAGAAACTGAGAGAAAGACAGAAAGGAAGAGACTAAGAGAGGAATACAAAATGGGGAGAGGTAGTTAGTTACCACCATTTAGTTGTACAGTAGGATTTCTATTACCTGCTTGGCTTTGGAAGGGGCCACACATACCTGTGGTAGACTCTGTTGGTTGCTTATGTTCCATTCCAATGCACTCAGCCCCTGGATATAAGTCACTTTTGGTATAAAGCAATTATGACAATCTTGTTGCTCCTTGCCAGTGACTTACCTGGGATGGCTATGTGATCCTGTTCTGGAAAATAAAGTGTGAGGAATATGCTGGGGAAGTCCTACTGTTGTGTGAAGACAGGCTTGTTGGAGCATTGTTGTTAGCCACTTTTTTTTTTTTTTTTGATGGAGTCTCGCTCTTGTGGCCCAGGCTGGAGTGCAGTGGCATGATCTTGGCTCACTGTAATCTGCCTCCTGGGTTCGAGAGATTCTCCTGCCTCAGCCTCCCGAGTAGCTGGGATTACAGGTATGTGCCACCATGCCCAGCTAATTTTTTTGTATTTTTACTAGAGACAGGGTTTCACCATATTGATCAGGCTGGTCTTGAACTCCTGACTTCAGGTGATCTGCCTGCCTTGGCCTCCCAAAGTGTTGGAATTACAGGTGTGAGCCACCACACCTGGCCATTGTTAACTATCTTTAACCTTGAGGGAAAACATTGAATACATACCAAAACTGGTTGAGCAGAAAATTTGAAGGACCTTGTGTCTTTGATGACATCACTGAACTGTTGACTTAATCTGGGGCTGGCTTTTCTCTGGTCAGATATGTGGCTTAAGCCTATCAGTCAAGTTTTCTGTTACTTGCAAAAACTATTCCTAATTGATGCAATATCATAACAAGAACTATGTATTATAATTTGCTTTTTAAATCTCACACTACAGAGCTCTTACACTGTAATTAATAGGACAATTTAGTCACACAGAAAATGACATAAGCTAGTAACACAAAATCAACAGAGAAGACACTTGAATATTATAAACAACTAAATAAGACATTAATTTAGCAAATATATAATGCATAAATGTGCCTTATTAGTTTGATGCCAATTATCTTTCTAAAATTATCCAAGCTTAATTATCATCCTTCTATATCATATTAATATCACCATCTGTACCCAGTTTTGATACATTGGTATTTGCAAGTGAGTTGATGTTGTTAATGCCTCCATAAAGCAAGAATATATTTCAATACATTTAAAACAACATAGCACTGGTGCAGGTCACATATGAGGGTGAATTCTGGAAAAGTAGGCTCTAAAATAGCAGATTACCTACAGATATTCGGTCGAGATATCTGTGACCGAAGTGTTGATGACCTAGGGTGTTTGTCCTTTCTCTGCCCTACTTTGCTCTCTGGTGAATAGCAAGAGAATATCCAGAGGCGCTGGAATAATTACCAGGAGGAAAAAATGTGGTAGGTTTGAACATGCTATTAACTAGAACACTGGTATCTTGGTATTTGAACCCCCACTCTATGTATATTTTCTCAAGCACTGCTTGCACATTACGCAGGAATGCTTGGCATTGGCACAGTAAATAGAACATCTAGCTCCTTGATGCTCAAGTGTTGAGACAGCAGTTGTTCTTAGGCCAGCACATTTTCATCCTGAATGAAAGCAACCTAAAGTCTTTAAGGGATTATTAGGGAAAGAATTATTTTCTCAGTGATTCAAAGCCAGCTGTGGAGGCCTTTAGTACAGTTTATGCTTCTTCAGCTACCCTCTCTTCCACCTTTGGCATGCTTACAATTGGATGAAGTGCTTTTCCTGAAATAGTAATCACTCTTAAATCCATTAGCTGGAAACTGAAATGTTTCCCTAATTGTTTAAAGTCTCATTGTGAAAAGGAAGTTACTATTGATTGGAATATGAGAGGAAACAATCCCAAGTTTGTGATTCTTTTCCTTTCTATAAACACAGTCAGATGAGACTGACACACTCAGTGTCATCAGATTTACTTCTCAGAAGTTCCCTATTCATTACTAGAAGTTTCTTGTCTGTGTTTCTTTGTGCCTGCATTAGTCAGGGTTCTCTAAAGGCACAAAACAATAGGATATATGTATATATGAAAGGGAGTTTATTTGGAGAATTGACTCACCTGATCACAGGGTAAAGTCCCACAATAGGCCATCTGCAAGGTGAGGAGCGGGGAAACCAGTCGGAGTCCCAGAACCTCAAAAGAAGGGAAGCTGACAGTGCAGCTTTCAGTCTGTGACTCAAGGTCCGAGAGACCCTGGAAAATCACTGGTGTAATTCCAAGAGTCCAAAAGCTGAAGAACTCGGAGTCCGATATCCAAGGGCAGGAAGCATCCAGCATGGGAGAAAGATGAGGGCCGGAAGACTCAGCAAGTCTGCTCTTTCCAACTTCTTCTGCCTGCTTTATTCTAGCAGAACTGGCAGCTGATTAGGTGGTACCCACCCAGACTGAGGGTGGGTCTGCCTCTCCCAGTCCACTGACTCAAATGTTAATCTCTTTTGGCCACACTCTCACAGGCACACCCAGGGTCAATACTTTGCACCCTTCAATTCAATCAAGTTGACGCTCAACAATAACCATCACAGTGCCCAATCATTTCGTGTGTATTGGGGGGAGGCAGATGAGTGTGTATGTGTTTGGGTTTGTTGACACTTTCTCTCCCTTAGTTTTCTTCTTAGGCCTCCCTTATGTGATTTGGATCTTTGTTTTTTTTTATTGATTTTTTAATAATTTTTATCACATCATCAAGCCATTACTCTTTTAAAAGTTAGTTGGCTCAGATGCAGAAAATTGAAACTGCATTCCTTCCTTATACAAAAATTAACTCAAGATGGATTAAAAACTCAAATGGAAGACCCAAGACTATAAAAACCCTAGAAGAAAATCTAGGAAGTACCATTCAGGACATAAACATGGGTAAATATTTCATGATAAAAACACCAAAAGTAACTGTAGCAAAAGCAAAATTGATAAATGGGATCTAATTAAACTATAAGTTCTGCAGAGCAAAATAAACTATCATCAGAATGACTAGACAACTTACAGAATGGGAAAAAATTTTTGCAATCTATCCAACTGATGAAGGTCTAATATCCAGAGTCTACAAGGAACTTAAACAAATTTACAAGAAAAAAACAAGCAACCCCATTAAAAAGTGGGCAAAGGATATGAACAGACACTTCTTAAAAGAAGACATTCATGTGGCCAACAAACATGAAAAAACCTCAACATCACTGATTATTAGAGAAAAGCAAATCAAAACCACAGTGAGATATCATCTCATGCCAGTCAGAAAAGAAAAGTCCAGAAACAGCATATCAGTAGATGCTAGTGTGGTTGCAGAGAAAGAGTAACTCTTTTACACTGCTGGTGGGAGTGTAAATTTGTTCAAGCGTTGTGGAAGACAGTGTGGCAATTCCTCAAAGATCTAAAGGCAGAAAACCATTTGACCCAGCAATTCCATTACTGGGTATATACCCAAAGGAATATAAATCATTCTGTTATAAAGAAACACACAAGTATGTGTTCATTGCAGAACTATTCACAGTAGCAAAGACATGGAATCAACCCAAATGCCCATGAATAGCAGACTGGATAAAGAAAGTGTGGTACATATACACCATGGAATACAATGCAGCCATAAAAAGGAATGTATTATGTCCTTTGCAGGGAAATGGATAGAGCTCCTCAGCAAACTAACACAAAACAGAAAACCAAACACATCATGTTCTCACTTATAAGTAGGAGTTGAACAATGAGAGCACATAGGCACATGCTGGGGAACAACACACACTAGGGCCTGTCAGGGGTGGGGTCAGTGTCGGGAGAGACCATGAGGAAGAATACTAAGGGATGCTGGGCTTAATACCTAGGTGGTGGATTGATCTATGCAGCAAACTACTATGGCCTATTTTTATCTATGTAACAAACCTGAACTTAAAATAAATGTTGAAGAAAAAAAAAAAGTTAGTTGGTTGAACTCTACTGCTGGAATATGGCACTTCTTTTCCTCTCTTCTCCAACAGTCATTTCAGCTAATCTCAAGCACTAACTTTTAGCCATTGCTCCATATTTGTTATCCCAATGACTCATTTTTTTGGCTGTGGCCTTTAGCTATGTATCTCCAGTACCTAGAACAGTGCCTGGCACTTAGTGGGTGGTGATTAATATTTTTAAGCAATTGAAACATTTAGTTTTTTTTTTAACTTCTCTGTAACCAAATAAATTGACCCAAATGAAAGCCATTCAAATTGAAGAGTTTTTTGCTTCTCTCTTAACTGGACCAGGAGTGTTGAACAATTTTCTGAGCAAAGAGGAAAAAAACGTTTTTCACTAAAGAGTGATTATAATCTGATAAAACATAAATCCTAATAAATATGACAGTAGCCAATGAATATGCTTCATAACTTTGGTACTTCTAAATGAGAGCTATAGGTAAATATTATTCAACCTTTTGTTTCATAAAGTCTGGCTATATTATTTATACTAAAATAAACTGTATTCTTTCATAAAACACTCAAAGTAGGAGACTACTAATCCAGGACATTTTCACAGGTGTAATAAAATTTTGGGATTACTGAAGACTGAATTTAATTGTGTTGTAAGAGTATACTTGAGGCCGGAAGCGGTGGCTCACGCCTGTAATCCCAGCACTTTGGGAGGCCAAGGCGGATGGATCACGAGGTCAGGAGATTGAGACCACCCTGGCTAACACAGTGAAACCCCGTCTCTACTAAAAATACAAAACATTAGTCAGGCGTGGTGGTGTGCACCTGTGGTCCCAGCTATTGGGGAGGCTGAGGCAGGAGAATGGTGTGAACCTGGGAGGTGGGGCTGGCAGTGAGCCGAGATCGCACCACTGCCCTCCAGCCTGGGTGACAGAGCGAGATTCCATCTCAAAAAAAAAAAAAAAAGTATACTTGAATGGCAATATTTAATTGTTTCTTCGTTCATTAATTATACAGCTTACTACATTGAGAGAAATTGCTGTATTTGATAATATAAAATTTAATTTTACTTGACAATCATAATGAAGTACAGAACATCAAGTTTGCACTCCTCTCCCATGGTGTTGACACTCAACGTATTGTCAGTTTTCTAAATGCTTTGAATTGTATGTTAAAATGACTGCCAAAATACTTGAAAGCAGAATAAATAGAGATAGATTTACTAATTTCAATTCATGGGAAAGAAGTAGCCTTTTATCAATTAAAATAGTAAAAATCAGAAGGATTTTCTATGTAATTTTTATGTTTTAAGTAATGCTTAGTTGTGGAACTGTGTGTGCTCCTATGATAGTCTTTGAACTTTGTGCATTGGATAATCCTTTAGCATAATGAACCTAGAGAGATACCTTAGCCATGTTTTTAGCTTTTTCCTAGAAACAACCCTAGATGCTAGAGGAAAGATTTACCCAAAGATTAATGAAGTGTAGTTTGCTCCAGCTGTATGATTACAGTTGTAGAGGAGGTGCCTTGAATGAGGCTTTTGTGTCCAGCTTTTTTGATGTTAGCAATGAGAATTATTCCATACAACCTTGAGATTCAGTCCCCTGGGGGCAAACAGGCCAAAATAGGGAGTTGCTCCCTTTGCGTTTTAGATCAAAGTTATCTGAGGCTCTGGAAATAAATCTTTTTGCTAAATTTGTTTACTTATGTTCCATTTTTGTTTGTCCTGTCTGCTCATTATGTGGCTACTTTCTTGAGGGCAAAGATGATCCCACCCAATCCATGTAATTCATAGCAGAAAGCCAGTAGGGTTTCCAGGTTCCCAGTATTGAACCAGACATCCTGATATTTAATTTCAGTCTGGTAAAATGGAAAGAAAAAACCCCAGATATACAAAAGTGGATTTAAAAAAACGACCTGTTACTATTTTTTCCTTGTGTATCTGAGAACAAAAACTGGATTTGAGTTTGGGGCTGATCATTCCTGCCCTGGGGGAAATTGTTCTGTGAGCTCTTGCTCAGGCAGATATGAATGAAGTCAAACTAAGCATCATGTATTGAGTACTTTTTATGTCTTGGTGCTATTCTAAGTGCCTTAGTAACTCATGTAAGCCTCACAACAACCCTATGACACAGGTACTAACACTGTCTTCATTCTGCGAATGAGGAAACTAAGGCATAAGTCACACAGTGCAAGTGGTGGAGCTGGCATTTGGAACCAGTGAGTCAGGCTATAGAATATACATTAATAGACTGTCTCAAGTACGTCTTCATATGTCTTGGAATAGCACCTGACAATGCCATAGTAATCCAAAAGCATCTATTTCATATGAGGATTAGAAATATTGTGCTTTATAAACTAAAAAAATGATTTCATGGGGGAGGCTGCATGAAACTCTATGTATGTATGTATGTATGTTTGATCTATCCATCTAATAAATCTTTTACTGCAGTAGGCAGAATAATGCCCGAGCCACTCCCACCTCCAAATGTCCATGTCCTAATCCCTAGAGCCTGGGGCTAGATGTCATGTGGCAAAGGGAAATTAGGTTGCAGATGGAATGAAAATTTCTAATCAACTGACTTTGAAATTGGGAGATTATCCTTGATTATCCAGGTGGGCCCAATGTGATTACAAGGGTCCTTAAAAGTGGAATCAGAACTCAGAAGGAGAATTGGCATCAGAATCATGAAATGCAGGAAGGACTCAACCAGCCATTGCAGGATTTAACAACTGAAAGGCCATAAGCCTACGGCTTCAGGCAGCTTCTAGAAGATGGAAAAAGTGAGAAAACAACTTTTTTCCTTAGATCTTCCAGAAAGGAATGCAACCCTGCTGAAATCTTGATTTTAGAAAAGTGGGACTGGTGTCAGACTTCTGAACTAAATAATTGTAAGATAATAAATTTGTATTGTTTTAAGCCACTAAATTTGTGGTAATTTGTTACAGTGGCAATAAGAAACAGATACGTTTACTTACTTATTTACTTTGAGTGAGAAGCTGGTAGTTTCTCTGGTGGCCTGGGAGATAGGGCTTCGAAGGCTTCGATATTGATGGCAGACAAAAAAAAAAAAAAAAAAAGAGTTTCTATGTCAAGGAAGAATGAACTCCAGAATTTTTGAATCCAAAATTAACTCCAAATGTATTGAGGTTATTTCAGTATTGTGCAATATTTCTTTATAACTTTTTTGAATGCCTAGCATATGAACATATTTTGAAATTGAAAACATCTAGAAGGACGTACAATGAAAAGTACGTACACATTTTTCCAGAGTTGCTTCTTGAGGCTTCAGGAAATAGAATTTTACTTTTGTTTTTGCCTTATCACCTAGGATTGTACCATCACCTAACTACCTTGGTACCATTACCGCATTGTGTATGTCCTTCTAGAGGTATTTCACATCTATATGAGCATATGCCTATGTACAGTCTTTTCTTTTGTCCAAACAGTAACACTAGAAATTCTGCACCTTTGCACTGCACATACTTCACCTTTTCATTGATTTCTACCTTAATTTAGAAAGATTTTCATGAGAATAAAAAATAAGCTAAGCAGGCTGTTAATGGAATTGGTGGAAATGGAACTCTGCATGATTTTCTGCATTTAGTCATATAGACACCCCTTGAATGGGGAACATATACAGGAGAAGCAATAGTGAAGGGTGCATGGTTCACACAAAACAGGTACTCAAAATATTTATTTTAAGAACTAATGATGGCTAGGCACGGTGGCTCACGCCTGTAATCCCAGCACTTTGGGTGGGTCGCCTGAGCTCAGGAGTTTGAGACCACCCTGGGTAACATGGTGAAACCCCGTCTCTACTAAAATTAGAAAATTTAGCTGGGCATGGTGGCATGCGCCTGTAGTCCCAGCTACTGGGAAGGCTGAGGCATGAGAATCGCTTGAACCCGGGAAGCAGAGGTTGCAGTGAGCCAAAATCATGCCCCTGCACTCCAGCTTGGGCAACAGAGTGAGACTCTGTCTCAATTAAAAAAAAAATAATAAAAGGAACTAATGAGAAACTACTTGTGAAGGTGGCAGATAGGAGGCAGGACTAGCTTACAGCTCCCTATTGGATGAACAGGGCAGCATGTGGAGACTGATATTGTCAACTTTTGCTCCAAGAACTGTACTGCAAGAGCATACCAGGAAAGCCAAGAGAATCCACAGACTCTTAAAAGGAGCTGGATCACTGCTCCAGGCTCCCTGAGATACCAAAAAACTGTGAATAGGTTTGCTTTCTCAATGCGGAGGCTAGTGGTCTGGGGAAAATTCTAAGCCCTGGTCACCAGATGTCTGGAAATAGACTTGGTTCTATTGTGGGGACATGGAGGCAGTGAGACTGGCCTTCAGGACTGAGGGCTGCATGGGAGTGAGGTGAGCCCTGTGACTACTGGCTTTCTCTCACTTCCTGGGTGACCTTTATGACTCAACAGAGGCAGCCATAATCCCCCTGGGAATATAACTCCATTGGACTGGGAACCACACTCACACCTCTAACACTAGTATCTGCAAGCCCTGGGCAAGGAGTGGCTGAACTCAGACATGCCTGTCCCTGCCCGTCTTTCTCTACCTGCTCTGGTAGCTGAAGACAAAAATCATAATCTCCTGGGAGCTCTATGGCCCTGCCCACCACCTGAGAAACCTGAATACTTAACCAGGTATCCCTAGAGCAAGTTTGCATCCTCCCTGTAGGACCGCAGCTGATGTGCACTTGAAAGCACCACCTCCTGCTGGAGATGAACCAACACAAAATCAGCACACTAAACAAAAACACAATCAAGGACCCCCATAGAGTCCACTTCACTCCCCTGCTACCTCCACCACAGCAGGTGCTGGTATCCATGGCTGAAAGACCTGAAGATGAATCGTATCACAGGACTCTTTGCAGACACTCACCAATACCAGCCTGGCGCCCAGTAGGTCCACTGGATGGCTAGACCCAGAAAGAGGAAAAAAAATCACTGCAGTTTGGCTCTCAAGAAGCCCCATTCCTAAGGGAAGGAGAACACCACATCTAGGGAGCATCCCGCGGGACAAAAGAATCTGAACAGCAGCCCTTGACATAGTCTTCCCAAATGAGAAGGAACCAGAAAAACAGTTCTGGTAGTATGATGAAACAAGGTTCTTTAACACCCCCAAAAGATCATACCAGCTCATCAGCAATGGATCCAAACCAGGATAAAATCTCTGAATTGCCAGAAAAAGAATTCAGAAGGTTGATTATTAAGCTAATCAAGGAGGCACCAGAGAAAGGTGAAGTCCAACTGAAAGAAATAAAAAACATGATACAGGATACAAAAGAAAAATTCTTTAGTGAAATAGATAGCATAAATAAAAAACAATCACAACTTATGGAAGTTAAGGACACACTTAGAGAAATGCAAAATGCCCTGGAAAATCTCCATAGTAGAATCAAATAAGAAGAAAAAACTTCAGAGCTTAAAGACAAAGCTTTTGAATTAACCTACTCTGTCAAAGACAAAAAGGATAAAAAATGAACAAAACCTCCAAGAAGCTTGGGAGTATGTTAAACGTTCAAACCTAAGAATAATTGGTGTTCTTGAGGAAGAAGAGAAATATAAATTTTGGAAATTATATTTGAGGAAAACTTCCCCGGCCTTGCTAGATATCTAGATATCCCAATACAAGAAGCTTAAAAAACACCTGGGAAATTCATCGCAAAAAGATAATCACCTAGGCACATAGTCATTGGGTTATCTAAAGTCAAGAGGAAGGAAAGAATCTTAAGAGATGTGAGGCAAAAGCATCAGGTAACCTATAAAGGAAAACCTACCAGATTTAACAGCACGTTTTCTTCAGCGAAACTCTGCAAGCTAAAAAGGATTGAGGTCCTATTTTTAGCTTCCTTAAACACAACAATTATCAGCCAAGAATTTTGTATTCAGTAAAACTAAGCTTCACAAATGAAGGAAAGATGCAGTCCTTTCCAGACAAACAAATGCTGAGAGGATTCACCACTACCCTGCCAGCACTACAGGAACTGTTAATAGGAGCTCTAAATCTTGAAACAAATCCTCAAAATACATCAAAATAGAACCTCCTTAAAACATAGATCTCAGGACCTATATAACAATAACACAATGAAAAAAAAAAAAAAAAACCAAGGTATTCAGGAAACAAATAACATGATGAATAGAATAGTACCTCACATCGCAATGTAAGGCCTAAATGTAAATGGCCTAAATACTCCACTTAAAAGATACAGAATGGTAGAATGAATAAGAATTCCCCAACCAAGTTTCTGTTGTCTTCAGGAGAATCATTTAACACATAAGGACTCACATAAACTTAAGGTAAAGGGGTGGAAAAAGATATTCCATGCAGCTAGGCACGGTGGCTCACCCCTGTAATCCTAGCACTTTGGGAGGCTAAAGTGGGTGGATCACAAGGTCAGGAGTTTGAGACCAGCCTGGCCAAGATGGTGAAACCCTGTTTCTACTAAAAATACAAAAATTAGCCAGGTGTGGTAGTGGGCGCCTGTAATCCCAGTTGCTCAGGGAGCTGAAGCAGAAGAATCACTTGAACCTGGGAGGTGGAGGTTGCAGTGAGTCGAGATTATGACACTGCGCTCTAGCCTGGGTGACAGAGCAAGATTCTGTCTCAAAAAAAAAAAAAAAAAGATATTTCATGTATTTCATGCAAATGGACACCAAAAGTGAGCAGGAGTAGCTATTCTTACATCAGACAAACTTTAAAGCAAGAGCAGTTAAAAAAGACAAAGAAGGACATTATATATTAATAAAAGGGCTATTCCATTAGGAAAATCTTAAATTCTAAACATATATGCACCTGACACTGGAGCTCCCAAATTTATAAAACCATCACTACTAGACCTAAGAAGTGAGTTAGACAGCAACACAATAATAGTGGGCAGCTTTAATACTCCACTGACAGCACTAGATAGATCATCAAGACAGAAAGTCAACAAAGAAACAATGGACTTATACCCCACAACAAATTGACTTAATGGATATTTATAAAACATTCTACTCAACAACTGCAGAATATACATTCTTTTCATCAAGGAATGAAGGAATATTCTACAAGGAATATTCTCCAAGATAGACTATAGGCCACAAAACAAGTCTCAGTAAATTTAAGAATACTGAAATTATATCAAGTACTCTCTCAGACTAGAGTGGAATAAAATTGGAAATCAACTCCAAAAGCAACCCTCAAGACTACGCAAATACATGGAAATTAAATAAACTGCCCCTGAATGATCATTGGGTCAATAATGAAATCAAGATGGAAATTCAAAAATTCTTTGAATCAAGTGGTAGTAGTGACACAACCTGTCAAAACCTCTGGGATACAGCAAAAGTGGTGCTAAGAGCAAAGTTCACAGCATTAAATGTCTACATCAAAAAGTCCAAAAGAGCACAAATAGTCACACTTCATGGAACTAGGGAAACAAGAGCAAACCAAACCCAAACCCAGCAGAAGAAAAGAAATAACTAAACAAAATTAAAATAACAAACAAATACAAAAGATAAATGAAACAAAAAAACTGGTTCCCTGGAAAGATACATAAAATTGATAGACTATTAAGGAATTAACCAAGAAAAGAAGATAGAAGATCCAAATAAGCTCAATTAGAAATGAAATGGGAAATACTATAGCTGATACCACAGAAATACAGAAGATTATTCAAGGCTACTATGAACACATTTACATGCACAAACTAGAAAATCTAGAAGAGATGGATAAATTTCTGGAATTTATACAATCCTCCTAGATTACGCCAGGAAGATATTGAATCTCTAAACAGACTAATAACAAGCAGCAAGATTGAAATGGTAATTTAAAATTTGCTAACAACAAAAAGTTCAGGACTAGATGGATTCACAGCTGGATTCTATCAGACATTCATAGAATTGGTACCAATCTTATTGACACTATTCAAAAAGATAGAGAAAGAGGAAATCCTCCCTAAATCATTCTATGAAGCCAGTATCACCCTAATACCCAAACCAGGGAAGAACATAACAAAAAAAGAAAACTACAGACCAATATTCCTCATGAACATAGATGCAAAAATCCTAAAGAAAATACTAGTGAACTAAGTTCAACAGCATACCAAAAAGATAATCCACTATGATCCATGTGGGTTTCATATCAGGGATGCCAGGATGGTTTAACATATGTATGTCGATAAATGTGATACCAACATAAACAGAATGAAAAACAAAAATTACATGATCATCTCAACAGACACAGAAAAAGCATTTGACAAAATCCAGCATCTCTTTATGATTAAAACCCTCAGCAAAATCAGCATAGAAGGGACATACTTTAAAGTAATAAAAACCATCTATGACAAACCTACAGCCAACATTTTACTGGATGGGGAAATTTGAAAGCATTCCCCCTGAGAACTGGAACAAGACAAAGATGCTCACTTTCACCACTTTTATTCAACATAGCATTGGAAGTCCTAGCTAGAGCAATCAGACAAGAGAAAGAAATAAAGGGCATCCAAATTGATAAAGAGGAAGTCAAACTGTCACTACTTGCTGATGATATGATTATACACCTAGAAAACCCTAAAGACTCATCTAAAAAGCTCCTAGAACTGGTAAATGAATTCAGCAGAGTTTCAGGACACCAAATTAATGTACACAAATCAGTAGCTCTCCTATACACCAACAGTGGCCAAGCTGATAATCAAATCAAGAAGTCAACCCCTTTCACAATAGCTGCAAAAACAAACAAACAAACAAACAAACAAACAACTAAAACAAAAAATCTTAGGAATATATTTAACCAAGGAGGTGTAAGACCTCTACAAGGAAAACTGCAAAACACTGTTGAAAGAAATCATAGATGACACAAACAAATGAAAACACATCCCATGGTCATGGATGGGTGGAATCAATATTGTGAAAATGACCATAGTTCCAAAAGCAATCTACTAATTCAATGAAATTCTCGTCAAAATACCACCCTCATTCTTCACAGAACTAGAAAAACAATCCTAAAATTCATATGGAACTATAAAAGAAACCACATAGCCAAAGCAAGACTAAGCAAAAAGAACAAACCTGGAGGCATCACATTACCCGACTTCCAACAGTACTGTAAGGCCATAGTCACCAAAACAACATGGTACTGGTATACAAATAGGCACACAGACCAATGGAACAGAATAGAGAACCCAGAAATAAAGCCAAATACTTACAGCCAACTGATCTTTGATAAAGCAAACAATAACATAAAGTGGGGAAAAGACACCCTATTCAACAAATGGTGCTGTGATAATTGATAATTGGCAAGCCACATGTAGAAAAATGAAACTGGATCCTCATCTCTCATCTTATACAAAAATCAACTCAAGATGGACCAAAGACTTAAGTCTAAGACCTAAAACCATAAAGATTCTAGAAGATAACCTCAGAAAAACCCTTCTAGACATTGGCTTAGGCAAAGACTTCATGACCAAGAATCCAAAAGAAAATGTGACAAAAACAAAGATGAATAGATGAGACTTAACTAAATTAAAAGCTTCTGCACAACAGAAGAAATAATCATCAGAGTTAACAGACAATCCACAGAGAGGGAAAAAATCTTGCAGTTTATACATCCAACAAAGGACTAATCCAAAATCTACAAGGAACTCTAACAAATCAGCAAGAAAAAAGTAATCTCATAAAAAAGTGGGCTAAGACTTTGGGAGGCCGCGAGGCAGGCGGATAACGAGGTCAGGAGTTTGAGACTATCCTGGTTAACACGGTGAAACCCTGTCTCTACTAAAAATACAAAAAATTAGCCAGGCGTGGTGGTGGGCACCTGTAGTCCCAGTTACTCGGGAGGCTGAGACAAGAGAATGGTGTGAACCCGGGAGGCAGAGCTTGCAGTGAGCCGAGATCGTGCCACTGCACTCCAGCCTGGGCGACAGAGCGAGACTCCATCTTAAAAAAAAAAAAAAAAGAATGGGCTAAGGATATGAATAGATAATTCTCAAAAGAAAATACAAATGGCCAACAAGCATATGGAAAAATGCTCAACATCAGTAATTATCAGGAAAATGCAAATCAAAACCACAATGTGATACCAACTTACTCCTGCAAGAATGGCCATAATAATAACAACAACAAAAAAAGACGTTGGTGTGGATCTGGTGAAAAGGGAATACTTCTATACTATTGGTGGGAATGTGAACTAGTACAACTGCTATGGAAAACAGTGTGGAGATTCCCTAAAGAAGTAAAAGTAGATCTACCATTTGATCCAGCAATCCCACTACTAGGTATCTATCCAGGGAAAAAGAGGTCATTATATGAAAAAGATACTTGCACACATATGTTTATAGCAGCACAGTTCGCAATGGCAAAAACATGGAACCAGCCCAAATGCCCATCAATCAATAAGTGAATAAAGAATGAATGAGAGATATATGTACACACACACCATGGAATACTACTCAGCCATAAAAAGGAATGAAATAACGGCATTTGTAGCAACCTGGATGGAATTGGAGACCATTATTCTAAGTGAAGTACTCAGGAATGGAAAACCAAACATTGTTATGTTCTCACTCATATGTAGGAGCTAAGCTATGAGGATGCAAAGGCATAAGAATGATAAATTGGACTTTGGAGACTTGGGGGAAAAGGTGGGGGTTGGGTACAGTGTACACTGCTTGGGTGATGGGTGCACCAAAATCTCAGAAATCAACACTCAAAAACTGATTCATGTAATGAAACACCATCTGTTCCCCAAAATCCTATTGAAATAAAAAAAGTTATAAATGAAAAGAAAACTAATGAATAAATTTTGGGTAGCCAAGCGAACATCCCTGTGCTAGTCTGTGAGCTTCTTACAGAAATTCCTGGGGATGAGAACACAAATACCTGTGAACTGAGTTCCGATTAAAACTTGACTCTTAGATCTTAGAATTTTGGCTATTTGAAATCTGCGTGGGAATAGCAGAAGGTGGGGACAAAACCTACCTGTTATTTCAAAGTGGCAAGTGTATCTGCATGAGCTGGAGATGCGAATATACCTTTTGGTGAGCCCCATCTGCAGCACTCTGCAATGTCTCTCTACAGGGAATAACTTACCTTTTAGCAGAAAGCGTTCTTTTGTTGAAGAAACCACATCAATGGGCTAGTTGGTTTGTAATTGTAGATACAAAAGTGTGTGTTTAAGAGCTGTGACTCTCAGTAGCTAAACTGCTTTATATGACAACGTTGAAAGGTGTTCATGTTCCAGCCAGAGCTGCATCCCTGTAGACACTATGCACTTTAGAAAATTTCCTTTCCCAAGTGGGAATTTATTATGCCTGATACAGAAATAGTTGTGTATTCTTGTGGAAATATTTTGTGTTTGCTGTTCTCCCAAAGCAAGGGTAAGTACTGTAGGTGATTAATAGCTGAGCCTTGGAGAGGTAGAAGATGGGGAAGATGACTCCCTGTGCAGTGTCTCGGGAATGTCTGCATCAGTAGCATGACAACGGTTTGATACAATACTTTACCTGCATTTGAAGTTCATAGACAGCTCACAGAGTAAGGAGTGTTTTGTCTGTAGACATTTTCGAGTGGAGATAAGTGAGTAGCTTCCCAAATATTGTAGAGAGCATTCTTACTTTGGGAATAAGTCAGACAGGTTATTGCAAGATCCTTTCCAAGTGTAAGCATCAAGGAGTCCACCATTTCAGGACTGAGTGCAGAATTGGGCATTTGGAGTGTTCAAAAATGTTTGAGATTTAATTTCTCTTGCTCTTAGGCAGTAGTTGACACAGGTTAGAAATGATGAAACTTGCTGCCTGCTGCTCTTACTGAACAGAATCAAGTTCAGACTGACCTTGCTATGTCTTCTAGACAGAGAGTGTGTCCATGACTCAATCAACTTGTAGAGCAAATTGGAGATATGCAGAGGAGAAACTCTGTCTTATTTTTTTCTAAGAACTCTCAGGCTTCTTTGAGTTACAAATTTGCACCCAATCTTTTACCTGTTTCTTCAGCATCGTCTCTGAGCCATAATTATGGCTTAAAATGACAAGTTTAGATCATCCAGATTTATTGTAATGCAGCTGGTTTATCAGCACTAAGTTGATGCTTACTGAAAACCAGTTTTATTGGAGAAATAGGCTGTTACTTCCTTTATTAATTCATCAGTGATTTCTTTTTTGGCCAGGAACTAAGTGCTTGAAAAATAACCATTAATTTTTGGAGAGGCAGTCACATAAGAAAACAACCCAATTGAATGTGCTATCAATGCTCTGATGGAGGTAAGAGTGGTAACGTGGAGGAATGACTTCCAGGGATGGAAGTGTCATAGTGGTAGTCATAACTCAGAGGGAAGGAGAAATAGAAATTCATCAAGCAAAGAAGAGAAAAAAGGTATTCTATTCAGGGTGATGATATGCTCTTTGGCTTGAAGCTGTGAACAAGAATGGCACACTGCAGACCTGAGAGATGTTCACAGCTGCAGCAGTATGGTGTTGGTGTGTGTGAGTGTTTGTGCTGGAGTAGTGTGTATGTGAGAAGGTAGAATGGTGAGAGGTGAAGTTGTATAACTAAGCAGATGGCAATTGAGAAAGAGATAATACTACATAGAAGCTAGACTGATAATTTTTTTTTCTTTTACTTTTGAGTAAACCTTAATCAGTCATTTCAAATGATGGCTATTAATATTAGGGGCTATCCAGGAATAAATGAGATGGCCTACAGCACTTGGACAGAAAGCTGACTTTTTTTAGAGCAAAACTAAGGAGGACAACTGGGAGCATCCTCACATCCAGAGCAGCAAGCACTTTCTGCAGCTCTAAACCAGAGTCAGTCTTCATATTCAGGCAAAGAAGAGGGGAAGAGAAGTTTTGTTTTTTTTTTTTCCCCCCGGAATGGCAGCCATATCTGCATACATAAGATAGTGATCACCATCTATGCTGTCATCTTTAAATATAAATGGAGTTTCCTGCTGAGATCTCAGGGGTGCTCTTTTGGTGAACCCCGTCTGCAGCACTCTGTAACATCTCTTCGTGGATAATAGCCCACACTGTATTAGTATCCATGAATGGCCTAGCACATCTTTTTTTTTTTTTTTTTGAGACAGAGTTTCACTCTTGCTGCTCACGCTGGTGTGCAGTGGCACAATCTCAGCTCACTGCAACCTCCGCCTCCCAAAGGTTCACACCATTCTCCTGCCTCAGCCTCCCGAATAGCTGGGACTACAGGCTCCCACCACTATGCCACACTAATTTTTTGTATTTTTCATGGAGACAGGGTTTCACCATGTTAGCCAGGCTGGTCTCGATCTCCTGACCTTGTGATCTTCCCGCCTTGGCCTCCCAAAGTGCTTGGATTACAGGTGTGAGCCACCATGCCCGGCCGGCCTTGCACATCATTTCTACCCAAGACCGTGAGCACTTGCAGGGCGAGCATCACACCTTAGGATTCTCTATAGCATAAACAGGTTCATCTTAAATGCTGACCAAGTGAATTCCCGCTATGACAACTGAGTAAACCTTAATCACAGTGGTACTCGTTGCTCCTGGAAAACCTGTGAATAGTCTCTTTGACCTTGAGTCTCCTTTGGGTTTTGCTACAGAGTACAATCACCCTCATTGTCCAGGCTGACATTGATGGGCCCTGATAATGCCTCAGCGACCTGTTAGAAAACACATCAGCTAAAGACTAATACTCTGAGTTTCCTAGTTTCAAGCAGTGGAACAGCAGTCTTTTAAGATACTGAAGATTGCAGATTTTTCATGGACCCTCCTGTGCTTCTAGCTCTCCTAAACTGAAAAGCATCCGTTACCTCACAGTTTTCCAGGCCAGTCTCCAACCTCTGCATCCCATCTACCTTACAGGAACTTGGTGGAAACAGGAAATTGACTCAAAGAAGAGAGATCACCATAAGACTTTTGGCCCTTCTCATGTGAGGTTCCCAATGGACCTGGATTCAGAATTCCATTAACACAGGCAGCACAGAGTGGCTCAGTCACCATTTCTTAACACCTTATATTTTATGTGCTCTTCGAGAGAGAGAGGCAGCCAGGTGATGAGCAATTCCCCGAAACCAGATAGACATTGAGGATAGTAAAATGATTGTTTCTCTTCCCACTGCTGGCTGGGAGTTTATTTAAAAATATATATACAGCAGGAGACTAATTGTGAATGAAATAAAAGACATCAAAATAATCTTTCTAATTAGCTTAAATACTGATCATTACCATCAGAAAATGAGTCAGCCTAAAAACACATGTAATTGCACTCTTCCTGTGTTGTGGGAAACCTGGGGATTGAAAAGCTACATTATGAGAGAGGGAGAGGACATGGTGAGATCCGTCATAATGAAGAAATGGTTTTTGCCACTACTGATTGTTGCATAGGACGTTTGCTTGAGTGAGTGTGAAGCATTTGATACCCAGGAGACTGGCAGTCTTCACTATACAGCCAACACATGGGTGAAAAGCACCATGTGGTCATTGCTGTTTGACAAATGGGAAATCAGAAATTGGAAGTTATGCTACTAGAATTAAGTGGATCATTGAGATTTAGGGGTGACTCTAGGCAAGAGTGTGAGAGAGACTAGTTTCTCTTGCTGTGTGCTTTCCCCTCCCTTCTTGATACTTCTTTCTAATTGCACTGTCCTCCTGTCAAAACTTTCCTTGAGGAAATGGGCTGTTGTCAGATACTTATACTTCTGTGAATGTGAGTAACTGCTCTTTCCAGGGTGTACTTGAATCTATTAATTCTTATCCCTAATTAAAATGCAAACACGTTCTAAGGTTTTGTTTCTTAAGGAAGTTACAGGCATCAGTAATTAATATGAAACTAGTAGAGGAGGGAGGAAGATGGGAACATAATGCTTCCTGATGCCACTAAAATTCTACCTAGGACTTGAACTGCATAGGGTGAAGTAGCAGAAAACACTTGAGTTTCTTCTGATGATACAGGTATGAAAGGCTGGTCTACAAAGTTAGCTAACAGAGATCATTTCATGGAGAATATATTGCAAAAAAATTATTTGAGAAATGTGATGTCCAGTATGGGGATTATTGATTAGTAGAATTGATATTCTAGTTCAATCAAAATGCAATTCATGAGGTGAATTTGTATCTCACCACATATTAAAAGATTCCTAATTCTTTGTTTGTACCACATACTTTTGACAGTCTTACGAAGCCTATGGGTCCCTTTGCAAAATAATGTTTTTAATGCATAAAATGAAAAGAAAATGAATACTATTGAAAGACATTTACAGAAACGTTTTGAAAATTTTGTGCTATATGCTTTATTAAGGCATCAAAAGCAAGGTCTAATGCACAGGCTAAATGACTATCTCAGTAGTGAGGAACATGAATCTGCAAAACTACCCTAATAGTGAGGAACATGAATAATACTTCAAGATATCTGCAAAAAATAACTGATGATATTAAAATATCTGACACTTCTAATGGAGATAAAGTTACAGGTATCCAAACATCACTGCTACTACTAGTGCATATAATAGAAGAAAATGCTATATTTAATTAGAAGTTAGTGACAGGTTTGCAGTTGACCTCCTGGGTTGACAATTTCTACACCTTAAGCTGTCCTTGGTATGGTATTTCTTCAATGAGAAACTTTCTCAAATCTTAGCTTCTTAAGCTATCAAGAGGTTGTTAAATTTTTGGATTTTTTTTTTTTTTTTTTAGTGTTAAGCCTTCAAGATGTCTTAACACTAATTGGCAGATATAGAACTCACTAGCACTTATTTAAATTTCTATTTAACATCTTAACTTAAAAATTGTACATAACACACAGCTCAGTGCATAAGGCATAAATATTCAACTTAATAAAACTTGTTTGAATTTCTATTTTCAGATTTTGGAAGCTACTATCAAGGTTACTTAAGAAGTAGGACCCAGTGTATTTTCTTGTGAAATTCATAAGCACGGGAGAGGTCAGATAATGACAATGTTCTATTTTACTAAGAAGCACATTTTACTGAATAGAGTAAGCAGTCTTTCACAAGGGAGAAATTCAACTGAGATCCTTCACAGTTATTAAGAAAAATACCTGCTCAATAATGTGGTGTATTTTCTATAGTTTTTGCTTTATTAATTTCAGGTGTATTTTGATTATAAAGACATTTTATGCATTTTATAATCTCTTATGTTTTCTAATAAATACAAACCTAGAGTGCTTTTTTGTTTCTTTGCATTCTTTTAGAGGTGTGATGAATATCAAATAAGGCAATAATTTTGAAATACTTAATAGAAAATGTCACCATTGATTGTTATTATTGCATTATAGATATTTTTTCTTGAATAGACGGTTTAATTTATTACATCATGATGTGACTAATGCATTCAAATTGACTTTGTCTGAAATGATTTTATAAAACCCTCTACCTTTGAAAAAAATTGGTTTTTTTTTAGAGTATTTTATTTTATTTTATTTTATTTTATTTTATTTTATTTTATTTTATTTTATTATTTTTGAGACGGAGTCTCACTCTGTCGCCCAGGCTGGATGCAGTGGCCGGATCTCAGCTCACTGCAAGCTCCGCCTCCCGGGTTCATGCCATTCTCCTGCCTCAGCCTCCCGAGTAGCTGGGACTACAGGCGCCCGCCACCACGCCTGGCTAATTTGTTATATTTTTAGTAGAGACGGGGTTTCACTGTGTTAGCCAGGATGGTTTTGATCTCCTGACCTTGTGATCTGCCCGCCTCGGCCTCCCAAAGTGCTGGGAATACAGGTGTAAGCCACTGTGCCCGGCCTAGAGTAATTGTAGACTTTCAAAAAAATTGAGGTGATACTATAGAGAATACCTACATACTCCAAACTGGTTTCCCCTATGATTATCATCTTATATTAATATGACACTTTTATTACAATTAATAGACAATATTAATTGATTCATTATTATTAACTAAAGTCCATAGTTCAGTCAAATTTTCTTGGATTTTACCTGATGTCCTTCTGTTCCAACATCTCATCTAGTTACCACATTGCATTTAGTTGCCATGCCTTCTTAGGCTTCTCTCAGTTGTCACGGTCTCAGACTTTTTTTGTTCTCTGACCACTTTGACATTTTCAGGAATACTGGCCAGGTATTTTGTGGAATGCCCACTGTTACGTTTGTCTGTTTTTTCATGATTAGATTGAGGTTTTGGAGAGGAAGCTCACAAAGATAAAATGATGATGTTGTCATATGTCAAAGGTGCGTACTATTAACATGATTTGTCACTGTTGATGTTGATTGTGATCACCTGGTCAAGGTAATGTTTGTTAGGCCTCTCCGCTCTAAAGTTATTCTCCTCTGGCCTCTTTCTTGCTGTGCTTTTGGTAAGGAAGTCACTATGGGTGGCCCACACTTAGGGAGTGAGGAGTTATGACCCCACTCCTTGCTGGTAGATTATCTACATAAATTGTTTGGAATTCTTCATGGCAGATTTGCCTCTTCTCCCTCATATACGTATTTATGCAATCATTTATATCAGTATGAACTCATGAATATTTATTTTATACTTTGTGTTGTTATTGAATTCTACTTTATTTGTTGCTTAAATTGTTCCAGCACTGGCCATTGGGAGCTCTTTCTGTGGGTTCCTATGTCCCTTTGACATATACTAATCAAAGTGAAGTTCTTTTTTTTTTTTTAGGACTTTGTTACTTCTGGCACTATAAGATGTTGCAGGCTTATCGTGTGTATTTCTTACCCTCCTCCTAGAATCAGTCATTTCTTCCAAGGAGCCCTGGTTTATTTTATCAGAAAGTAGGGGTAGAAACCAAAATTCAGGTGCTAAGTATACTCATCATTATAAAGGCATTATTGCGTTTAGGTATTCTCCACTGACAGAGCAAGGAAATATATGTGTGCATACTATCCCATGTATATGCTTATATTTATAAGTATTTCTATATGTAAGCGTAGGCATATATATTAAGCTAAACATGAGATTACACTAATTGCTCCAACTCGAGTCAATTTTCAAAATGCCTCACTGCGCTAAAAGAGCTTCACTGGCCTAAAAATGCCTACGTGAATCACCTACTGCCCCTGGAGGCCAGTTATCTTTTTACTGTTCACTGTTCAGAATGTCATATAATTAGAATGGTACAGTATGACTGTCTCTACTTTTTAAAAAGTAGTAAATAATGACCCTTAAGCTCACACTTTTTAAAATACATTTCCAATTACAATTTTCTGAAGTACATCTTGTCATTTATATGCATTCAGTGTGAAGAAATTTAAAAAGTCTAAAGCACACTTCACTGTAAGTTGTTTTTATTGCAAAGATTGCATTTTAATTTTTTTTAATTTTATGAATACATAATAGGTGTATATGTTTGTGGAGTATATGAGATAATTGAATCAGGGTGAATGGGGTATCCATTACCTCAAGCATTTATCATTTCTTTGTGTTACAAACAATCCAATTACACTCTTTTAGTTATTCTAAAATGTACTATTTATTTTCATTGACTGTAATCACCTTGTTGTGCTATCAAATGAATAAGATCTTGATCTTATTCATTCAATCTAACTATATTTTTGTACCCATCAATTATCCTCACATCCACCTTTCCCAACTACCTTTCCCAGCCTCTGGTAACCATCATTCTATTCTTTATCTCAATTAGTTCAATCATATTCATTTTTAGCTCTTGCAAATGAATGAAAATATGCAAAATTTGTTTTTCTGTGCTTGACTTATTCTATTTAGCATAATGACCTCCCATTCCACCCATGGTGTTGCAAATGATGTAATCTCATTCTTTTGTTGTCTAAATAGTATTCCATTGTGTATATCCATTCATTTTATCCATTTCCTTTATCTGTTTATTTGTCCATTCATCTGTTAATGGACACTTAGGTTTCTTCCAAATATTGGCTATTGTGAATAGTGCTGCAATAAACATGACAGTGCAGTATCTCTTTGACATACAGATTTCTTTTTCTTTTGGGAATATACCTAGCTGTGGAATTATTGGATCATATGATAGTTCTATTTTTCATTTTTTTGAGGAATCCCTATACTGTTCATAGTGGCTGTACTAATTTACATCCCCACCTGCAGTGTGTGACAGTTTCCTTTTCTCCACATCCTTGCCAGCATTTGTTATTGTCTGTGTTTTGGAGAAAAGCCATTTTAACTGGGGTTAGATGATAACTCACTGTAGTTTTGATTTGCATTTCCCTGATGATCAGTGATGTTGAGCACCTTTTTATATTCCTGTTAGCCATTTGCATCTCTTTTTTTGAGAAATGTCTATTCAGAATTTTTGCCCATTTAAAAATCAGATTATTTGATTTTCTTCTATGTTGTTTGAGCTCCTTATGTATTCTGGTTATTAATCCCTTATCAGAAGGAAAGTTTGCAAATATTTTCTGCCATTCTGTTGATTGTCTCTTCACTTTGTTTATTCTTTGTTATGAAGAAGCCTTTAAACTTGATGTAATTCCATTTGTCCATTTTTGCTTTGGTTGCTGTGCTTTTGAGATATTACTCAATAAATCTTTGCCCAGACCAATATCCTAGAGATTTTCCTCAAAGTTTTCTTGTAGTAGTTTCGTAGTTTGAGGTCTTAGATTTAAATCTTTAATCCATTTTGATTTGATTTTTGTATATGGCGAGAGGTAGGGGTCTAGTTTCATTCTTCTGCATGTGGATATTCAGTTTTCCCAGTACCATTTATTGAAGAGACTGTCTTTTCCCAATATATGTTCTTTACACATTTATCAAAAATGTATGGATTTATTTTTGGGTTTTGCATTCTGTTACACTGGTCTTTGTGTTTGTTTTTATCCCAGCATCATGCTTTTTTGGTTACTATAGTGCAGTAGTATAATTTGAAGTCAGGTTATGTGATTCTTCCAGTTTTGTTGTTTTTGCTCAGAATGGCTTTGGTTTTTCAGAGTCTTTTGTGGTTCCATATAAATTTTCAGATTATTTTTTTCTATTTCTGTGAAGAATATCATTGGTATTTTGATAGGAATCTGTAGATTGCTTTGGTTAGTATGGACATTTTAATAATATTGATTCTACCAATCCATGAACATGGAATAGCATTCCATTTTTTGCATCCTCTTCAATTTCTTTCATCAGTGTTTTATAGTTTTCATTGTATAGATCTTTCACTTCCCTGTTCAAGTTAATTCCTAGGTATTTAATTTTACTTGTAGCTATTGTACGATCAATGGGATTGCTTTCCTGATTTCTTTTTCAGCTTGTTCACTGTTGGCATGTAGAAATCCTACTGATTTTTGTGTGGTGATTTTTGTATCTTGCAACTTTACTGAATTTGTTTATCAGTTCTAATAGTTTTTTGTGGAGCCTTTAGGTTTTTCTAAATATAAAATCATATCATCTGCAAACAAGGATAATTTGACTTCTTCTTTTCCGATTTCGATGCTCTTTATTTCTTTCTCTTGTCTGAATGCTTTAGCTAGGACTTTTGTACTATGTTGAATAACAGTGGTGACAATGAGCATCCTTTCTGTGTTCCAGATCTTAGAGGAAAGACTTTCAGGTTTTCTCCATCTAGTATGATACTAGTGGTGAGTCTATTGTATATGACTTATATTGAGTTGAGATGTTGAATTTTAACATCATTTCAATGATAAATTTCAGCACCAATTGAAATGGCCATATGGTTTTTGTCCTTCATTCTGTTGATATAATGTATCACATTGGTTGATTTGCATATGCTGACTCATCCTTGCATCCCTGAGGTAAATTCCACTTGGCATGATGAATAATCTTTTTAACGTGTTGCTGAATTCGGTTTGCAAGTATTTTGTTGAAGATTTTTGCATTAATATTTATTAGATATTGGCCTATAGTTTTCTTTCCTTTTCTTTTATCTTTTTTTTTTCTTATGTGTCTTTGGTTTCGGTATCAGGGCAATATTGGCATCTTAGAGTGAGTTTGGAAGCATTCTTTCCTCCTCTATTTTTTGGAATAGTTTGAGTAAAATTGGTATTAGTTCTTTTTTAAATGTTTGGTAAAATTTAGCAGTGAAGCCTTTGGATCTCCAACTTTTCTTTGCTGGGAAACCAGTGTAAGTTTTTGAGTTAAGAGAGATAACTAGAAATATACTGGTGATATATTTTTCAACATAGGTAAGATAGATGTTAAATATACATATTTCTCTTCTCTAGTTCAGCTTTTCTGATTCTAATTGTGTCCCCTACTGTCTCCAAATAACTGAAGTTTAGCTCTCCTAAAGGGAACTTTAAAATTGTAGGTTGTAAAAGTGATCTAAGTTAGGATTTCCAACTTATTTAGCCATCAGACACAACAGGAGTTACAATTTCTTGTCAGAACACAAATGAGGTATAATAATATATATGCAATACAGTGGACAGCAAAGTGTCACTGGTCACTGTTGACATCCATGTTGCCAAATGCAATAGATGCTCCTCTGTCTTCATTCTTCTTGATTTCTCAACAGTGTCTAAACAGATGTTTCCAACATTTGGAAATCTTGTCCTCTGTTAACTTCAAAGCCTTATGTCATCCTGTTTTCCTTCTACCTTCCTGCCACTCCTCCTTAAGAGTCTCTTAAGTACTTAAGTTTCAATCTTAGGCACCCTTCTCTTTTATTATTATCCTTTCTAAGTGATGCCCTCAATTTTCAATCTCGAAATGATCTCTATATGCTTGTTATAAGACTACAGTTTGACCTCTCTCTTGATCTCATTCCTTACATTTCTCAAGGTTTTAGATACCAAATTATTCTGAAAAGCAGCGAGGACTTATTGCAAAGTGAAAGTGCAAATTTTAAGGTTTGTTTATTTATTTATTTTTTTGCAATGGCCTTTTAAGTGAATTCTTATGCCTCAATTAACTTTGATATTTCCTGCAGGAAATATCTATGCAATTCTAAGTTTTTATTAGGATGTTATATCCACTTATCATTGTTTTTCAACCTCCTTTCTGGGCTATGAATTAGCTGTGAACATGCTGAAAAGAATCATCTGTTGATATGCTTCTGCCAAAAATATTTGTTTTGGCTGTTACAGGAACTCTGTCAATAGAGTCTATGGAAATATTGGTTACTTTGTGTCCTGGACAGGTGGCCTTTTCACTGCTCCTTAGTTCACACCATTTCAGTAGTCTTTCTGTTAGTTCAGTGTTTTCAACCTTGGCTACACATCATAATTGTAGAAAGGGCTTTCTAAAAGTATGGATATTTGGCTCCCTTACAGATTCGAGTTTGATTGATCCTGAGTGGTGCCCAGGCAGAGGTACTTCTTCAGAGATCCCTAGGTGATATAGTAACATGAGCTAGGTTTGAGAATCATCTGTAGTAGAACAATCTTTGCATCAATTGAGTTTGGTGTTTAATTCTGCCTTAGTACTTCCAGCTGAGTGATCTTGGGCATGTTGCTTAAACTTTCTAAGCCCAACACCCCCATCTGTAAAACAGAATAAATGGTATCTACAACACAAAAGCTTGGTGTGAAGAGTAATTATTTAACCCCAATGTGTTCAGCATTTTATAGGACCTAATAGGGATTTAACTTCAAGTCCAGCCCTTTATTATGACTCTCATTTTTCTTCCATGTGACTTTTTTAAACCATCAGTGTCATGTTTTTTAGTTCTCCTTAAATGTAAATATCTTCCCACACTTTTAGCACTTTGGATCCTGTTATTATTGATAACAGCCATGAAAAAGCAGTGGTTCAAAAGTCAAAAAACAGGACCTTGATCTAGTGTCAGTGCTTCTCACTTAACTCTTAATATATCTAGCTGGACTCCAGGAACTAACCTCAGCTTTTATCCACTGACAGTTCCTTCCTTCTAGTTTTAAAACTGTATTTGACATTTACACTCTCTTTCTTTAAAATTAACCCCTTGAAAATTCTAAGGCTTAATGTCTCTATGCTGCCTTATGGTTGGGTGCACAATGGCAGTAAAGGTGATGATAACCATGAGGATGATAATAATGATGTTTCGAGGACCTTTGACTACAGTCACATTATATAAAAGAGTCTATTCACATGGCCTAAGTGGGAGAACATGAGTTAATTAAGTACCTTTCTCTATAGGCTGAGATAAGTTTTATGAATATTTTCAAGTTCTTTATTTAAATTGTATCAAGATCTAATGCTGCAAGTCAGCCTAAACTCTATTTTCTCAGCTATATGTGTTCATAAGATGAATACTTTTCCAATAAGATTTTTGTGAGTTCATGAAAAAACCACTGTTAAACCATTGACATCATACAAATTATTTTATAATGTTACTTTGTATTTTGTTTTCAGCCCACTTTTCCTGAAACAAAAAACTTTTTACTTTGAAATTTTAATTGAAAACATTTCTAGGCTATAATCAATGTAGATATAATGGTATCTCATTACAGAAAAATTGAAATACTAGATGTAAAGTTCAAATTAATGGAGGAAAGGAATATATAATCAATATTTTATTCACATCCTGGTGATTTATTTTGTTGCTATTGATAATGTACTGTTCAGAACTATTTCAATCCATAAAAGCCCATCTTGGATCCATTTGTGAAATGTTCAATTCTAAGAAACATAATAATTCAGCAGCAATATATACCCCTGAACCAAATATTATTTAAAAAATCAATACCTCATCTTCAACATAGAGAATGCACTTTACATGCTGCGCTTTACTCAGCAAAACAGAATTCTCTCCCATGAGAAGTTGCAGGTCTAACAATTCAGTGTCTTGGTAGACTTTACAACAGAATAATAACAAGGAAATGAAGGAAAAAGTGTTCCTATAAGAAGATAGCCAAAGACCAAAGAAGACTTTGTTGACTCCTTTCCTGTTGTGATTTAGAAATACTGATGATAAGAAAATAGCTTTTACATACATGTTATCTCCAGGCTTAGGTTTCCATGGAATTAAAAAGAGGAGAAGCAAAGAAGGAGATCTTGGAGCAGATAGCCAAATTTCCTGATATTCATAAAGGCAGAGGGCATCATACATGATGAAGTGCCATGTATTTTTCTGTGCACAATAAGGAGATCTCGTTAAACTGAGAAGTCATTTATTCCTTTAGGGAAGGATGCAGATGATGGCATTTATGGAATGCCAACAAATTGATCCTGAACATAAAGGAAATGTTATCAATGTCTTATTTTGGGACAAAGTTTCAAATTCTTTTTCCTATTAATTCCAGAGATTTCTGGGGAAGCAAAACTGGTTTGCATTTTAGGGCATTTGGATAAGCAAAGTCAATTTTGCTAAGGAAATAATTTAAGGCAGGTAGCCAGAGAAAGACTGATAAACTAAGTAGCTGCCATGTAAATACACACTTGTGGATGACTTCATAAGAGCCTATTGTTCTTCCTTAACCAAACTGTCGGGTCCTTGATGTTACAGAACTTGTTCACACTGAATGGGCCCCTAAGAGGTGCTTTGTACCAGACTCTAAATCATCTTATACAAAGTTCTGAATTGTTTGGGTCCACTCAGAAAGAGTTATCACCTCCAGGCTTACTCCTACACTTGGCTCTGCTTTGTATCATGAGTATAATTCACGTTAAAAAGACTCAATATAGCAAAATATGGATTTACACAAAAGTTTAATAATTGGGGGAAGTGCTAACTTAGGATATGAGAAGGATGATGAGATAGGTCATGGGATGATCAGAATCATAAGTCCAAGCATATCTACATGAAATGAACCTGAAGGGAGATCTAAAACTGGGTGCCAGGCCAAGAGGCAGGAAGGACAGATCACAAACATGTACCTTTGGTTCAAATCAAGTCTCAGATCTGGGGTAAGTGACTCATAAAGTTTCAGAGGTCAGGCAATCAACCCAGTTCCAGTTGGAAGGCAGCCACTTAGTCTCCAAAAGATGGGGATAAAGGGCAAAAGACTTAGACATTGGGGGAACTAGAATGTAAAGCAGAGACATGAAAAACTATGCAACAACTAAGACTGAATACCGGGGATATGGAAAATTGTAACCCAGTAGTTTGAGACCTATGGTACTATAAGCCATCAGTGAGAATGGCTCAACACTGATTCAGAGCTGTGGGTAACCAGGACACCTTAGAGTACCAGGCCTCAGGGCAGGGTGATGCCTACGTCAGAGCAGTTTAATCTCTTGATAGCAGATGTTTGAGTTCCATGCAAGTAGGAAGTCAGATATATGATTACAGGGGTGATCTGTCTACCCTAAGGTAGAAATTCAAATATGTGGGATTTGATTTTATCAAAAGCTCTTCTTTTTATTTATTATTTTTAATTTTTATCTATTTATTTTGAGATCCTGTTATGAGACTGGCCAATTTTTGTATTTTTGTATTTTAGTAGAGATGGGGTTTCACCATGTTGCCAAGGTTGATCTTGAACCCCTAGGCTCAAGCTATCCAAAGTGCTGGGATTACAGGCATGAGCCACCATGCCCAGCCAGCTCTTGGTTTTAAATTTTTTGGTATACATTTGTTGAGTACAGTGTCTTAAATATTTTTTTCTCCTTTAATTTATTTACTAAAAAAATTATTCATTGCCTATTATGACTCAGGTAATAAACTCTGCATTGAGGTTATTGGAATGCAAATTATATGATGCTTGTCTTTAGGAGCAAACAGACAGGGGGACTGATATTTAAAATATCAAGTGTTTGGTACAACCAGGGAGATATGCACAGGGTACTATGGGGCATGTCTTGGAAAAGGGAGGCTAAGGAGGCTTCCTGGAGTAAAAGAGCTATAATCTTAGGTATAAAGGATGAGTAAAATTATCTAGGTAGATAGACAGGGGTGAAGGACAATATAAAATGAGGAGGGCCTTCAGTACCAGGATAAGGAATCTTAGTTCCTTTAGGCAATCAGGAGCCACTGAAGAATTGTAAGCAGAAGAGTGACAAAGTCAGATTTTTCATTTAGATAGCTTTCTCTGGTGGCAGTGAAGGACTGATTTAAGAAGTCAAAACACTAAAGGGAGCTTGCTAGAAAGCGGTTACAGTGAGAGAGAATGAAGGCCTGAGCTAGAGCAGTCGTATTTTATTTATAGAAAGAGGAGAGTAAATCGACATGCAATAAAACATCTGTTAGAGATATGAGTTTAAATTGTTTTGTGGGGATATAATTCATCTTTAAAATTTGCTGTTAAGGAGGATATACAAATGTAAAAATTCATTAAGCTGTATGCTTAAGATATACACACTTTATTGTAAGTTATATCTTAATATATGTGTGTGTGTATGTGTATGTATATATATATATATATATTTTTTTGTTAAAGAAGAAAAATTGTTAGAGGCCTTATTTCTGGCAGAGGAGATGCTAATTATGTTTTGGAGCAAGTTTCTTTTTTCTGTGAAAACCACTAGCACAGGACCTGGCTTGTTCAGATTTCCCCAAGAATGCAAAATGAGAGAGCACTTTTGGGCAGTACTTTACTGGATTTTTTTTCTTTTTCTGTTTTTGCAGGGGGCAGGAATAAGGGAAAGGGGAAGCAAAGCAGAGAAAGAGAGACAGCCAATACAAGGCAGTGTTACAAACTTGGAACCGCTATGGGAAAGACAGATTGGTCCCAGGAAGCCTTCTGAAAAACAGCATGAAATGCACTTTAGGGGAAATGTTTGCCCATTAATCTCATCTCCCATTGGTCCAAGGTTTGCCCCACAAGGAATCACTTTCCTGAACTTCTCAGTGCATACGTAGACAACAAATGAGTTCCCATGGTGCCCCTTGCTTTGTCATCAACAGAGAAGCCACAATGTGGAAGGCAGAAAAGCCCCCAGTGTAGAGGCACCAATTCTGGAAATGGAACATCAGGGATGATTTTTACTCCTTGCTTCTGAGATGCATGCATTATGGGTATTGAGGACACAGCATGAGTTTTTAGCTGTTGGTTTAACATATATACCACGTCATGGAGGACAGCAACGCAGCCCTTACCATGACCATGTCTTCCCCAAGCTGGTGCTTTAGCTGAGCCTTTGACAAGACTTCCACTGTTCTGTCGGGTCAGCTACTTCTGAGCAATTGGGTACAGGATTAGGCCAATGGCCATGTGCTCGTTGTCACACCTTCTTTGCAATAAAATGGGCTCCTTGATCTAAGACAATGTTGTGTGAAATACTATGTGGTAGCTCAGGCATTCTGTAAGCCCTTAGATGGCAGTGCTGCAAGAAGCACTTGGGACAAGGAAGATAATCTCTTATGAGATAGATGTAAATTCTGGAAAGAAGACATTGTGATACTCTTCAGGGTGAAGGAGTCCAATGTAATCAACCTGCCACTAAATGGCTGGCTGTTCTCCTGAGGCATTGTTTCATATTGGATTGTTCCTTACTGAGTATTCAACATTGATTTCTGCTGCTGGCAGATTGGGCACTCAGCAGTGAGAGTAGCCAGTTCAGACTTTGTAAAAGTTGGTATTATGCTTAATCATCTTTGCCACCGTGCATACTATGTTCATGGGTTTAGCTGGTTAGCACTGGACTGGCCAAAGAGTGAGACTTATTGACATTCACTGAACAAATCATTGTGTGTACCTAGAATTTTAGTGCTTCCAGTATGGTCTCAGATAGGTATTAGCATAAAAAAATTCTGCATGCCTTCAACCATCTTCCACTGGTCACGCACATACCAATCATCTTTAGGTCTTCAATCTAATTCCTTTCAGACCTCTAACAACCACCCAAGTCATTCAACATAGCTCAGGAATTCATATCTGTATCTTGGACCACTTCTCTGTCTACACAAGGTAAATAATCAAATAAATGACTTGCAGATATGCCTATTGGAATGATTTCCTTTCACGGCTGCCCTTTAGGACCACTGCTGAATGGGAATGTAATACAACAGAAGTCCATTTTTTTTTGGCAGCACAGACATTGCTCTGACTCATCTGCTTACCAAAACTAAGTGTTTCCTCCTCCATCAGTTGGGTGGAAGAACTACCTCTTCACTTCCCATGAGATCTTACATACAAGCTGAGAGACTGGTGACAGCATGACAAAGCTATGTGACTGGTAGTTTAGGCTGCCTCTTCATTTAATTTACTCGTGCCTTCTGGACCTGATCCTGAATGTATATTTCCCTCTTTCCCCACTGTTCAACTAGTTCAAGGTGGACCAAATGTATTATTTTTATTGCTTAATAAATTCTGGCTATGCCCTCCTGACCTTATGACTTGGTAACTACATACACCTTGCTTTTAACAATTAAATGCCAACCCCAAATTTCTCCTTTTCTGGAATCCTATCACCTCGTTTGGCACTAGGGAGCAAAGCTTCATTACACTCTCTTTTACTCTCAACAATATATTTCAGATTATTTTCCCTCTCTGAGTTTCTTAAAGCTGTTGCTTAAAGATGCCCCTGCCCCTCCCATCCTGAGATGCCTCTTCCATGCACTCTTGTGACTTTAGTGAAGGAAGTATCCTCTGGGCCCTTCCAGGAAACAGAAGTATGTGTTCGGCTTTCTGGTCTTTTAAAAAACATTTTGATTTAATTTGATTTAAAGGGTACATATGCAGGATGTGCAGATTTGTTACATAGGTAAACGTGTGCCATGGTGGTTTGCTGCACCTATCAGGGTTTTCTATTCTTACTAAGAAATCCACTTTAACATTTCAATATTTCTGAGTCTTCTGGCTCCTTTCTTGGTACTTGCTTACTACTTAGCCGAGGAGGTGCTGCCATGTCCTCCTAATTTACCATGGACCCATCATGTCTAATTTCCAGAAAGCATTCCCACAACGTAGCAGGGCTGGTTCTCCTTTCCACTAGATTCTCCCCTATCTGGCTTTATATTTCTCCTCCTGGACCACTAACCCTCAAAAGCCTCTCTTACATGTGTTCTCTCAGTCCCTCTAGTACATGTCAGCCAGTTATTACAATTCTTTCAAGTGTAAGCTACTTCCTAAATAGGCTTTACATTCTTCTGTCAGTTGTGCTAACACCTGGCCCTGTTGTAGACCTGGGGACAATGAGGGATGGTGAGGATAGCTCTGAAGGAGGACATGTGTCAGCTTGTAAGTCATCCCCACCTGGTGAGACCTGGAAGGGTATCCAGGTTGCTCTCCTCTGCTTGTGCATTTATGGAGAATTTAAGGGAATTGGAGAGTTTAAGGTTCTCAAGCTCATCCACCAAACATCTCCATTACAGATCTCAGAGTTCCCTTTTTTTCTTTTGAAAGCCTCAGTTTGGCATGGGTAACTATCAAGTCTATATTCACTTTTCCCTGCAATCTTACCACTCTTGCCATTAAATTTCATGCCTGATATTCAATAGTTTGTCCTGATGCTACAAGAGATGAGTCTCCTTTAGGCTCCAAAATTTCCTTGTTGGCCTTCCAGTTTTCACAGCTAATTTAAGTTGACAGTTGAATACTCTAAGCTTACCATTTTCTTTTTTCAAGAAAACCCAATACAAATAAGTATTATTAAATTGGCTACCACTGGGGTAGAGAGTTTACAAAAGCCAGCCTACTCTACTGATCTTTGTAAACATCACTGCCTCTGTACCATTTAAGCAATACAGTCATGGCAAAACCCACTACTTGACTTCAGCCTATATCGTATCCCAATAAATCAAAAGTTTAAAAAATGAGTAATTATGATACTATCTAATGCCATGGATTATTACTACCCCATTACTACAAGTACTGGGTCCTTATTGCCACCTTATCCTTAAATGATTCAGTTTTAAAATCTGCTGCAGAATGCATGCTTTTTAGGACCCTTTCTGGTATCTACAGTCATAGACTTGGTTCTCCAGTAAGCAGAACATCTGGCAAACATTCATATGCAAGTATTTCATGAGGGGAATATTTTTCCAGAGAGCAGACTTGAAGGCTGACAAAGCAAGGAGGGCAATAAAAGACAATCTTATCAAGTCAGGTACCACTTCAAAGGGCTGTCCTAGAAATCCTATAAAATGCCTTGTAGGACCATCTCTCTTGGGGAAGAAAGAGATAAATACTTCCCCATTGGCTTCCAACATCTATTTGTCAAAGGTTTACCTCAAGGATTGAATCTCTGTGCTTGTGAGTTGTGTATGATTTAGTATGAAACAGGTTTCTGTAACATCCTACTCCATGACATCAACGGAGAAGCTGCAGGGTGGAAGATGTGGTGTGCATGGCACAGGACTGGCACAAAGGACAGTCAGATTGCACCTGCATGAAGTGGGTCAGAGTCTGTGCAGCACTGCTCATCATAGCAGTGGCTGGAATGAAAGACAGGTGAAGCTGATGAGATCTGAAATGGTTTATGAGTATTATCTAATACAGCCCTTCAACACAAATATACTATATACACCCATTCATTGTTTTAGAAAAAATATAAAGCCAATTAAATCTGAATTCATAAGTTGAAAGCTAGAATATTAAATGCTCAAGTAATGTAAATTGAATGTATCTTTATTAAAACTATATCATTGTGAAGTTAGAGAAATAGGGAATTAGACTAAACTGGTTCTGTGTGTATCTGCGTGTCTTATTTTTTATCAATATGTCCTTTTCAGGAGATCTTAAGATTGAAAAACTGACAGGAGGGACCTGTAGGTCTGCTTTCTCCACTCACGTTTGTAGAACAAGTCTCCAAAGAAATTTGCCTGAGTTTGATGCAGAGATTCCTGGACCAGATTCCTGAGAAATCTAATGTCAGCTACAGAAATGCCCCAACTGATGAATTTTGGCATGAAGCAGAGCCTCAGAGCAAAAGCATGTCAGCTAAGCCGGCCCCAGTATGAGTGGCTGAGTATGCCCATATTAGTCTTTCATGGTCTACCACAGAAGAGTTCCAACATTTTGCTTCATACTACTTAAAATAATACGGAAAAATCTATGTAGTTCTTTCACATTAAGTTAACAGCTAAAATTTTTTACTCTAAGTTAGTTTGTTGAAAATGATGCAATATTGGTCTAATTGTAAATATTAACATTAAAACAAGATATCAAATCACTTTAATACTTTTTCAATGGAATCTTAATACAATAACAATTCAATGGCCACAATATTTAATTGAAAAATATGTGGACAAGGTCATTTTAATGTCAGAAATTTTCTACCATCTATATTTTTCTTCGAGTCCATTTCCATTCAACTTCCCCATAAAGATTTTTAATTGAATATAGTACTTTTTGTTTCTGAATATCTTATATTGATCAGATATATTTTACTATAAAAATTATGTATATTAATTGAAATTTTAAATTAATATTTTTTCTGTGATAAGTTTCTAAGTAATAAAAATTTTATTCTGAATAGATTTAACTTCATTATCATGACACTAAGCAATTATTTTACACATTTTTATAGTTATATAATTACACAGTTATATTTGTGAACATAAAAATAAACTAAATAAAAATGCTTATAATGAGGAACTTTAGCTCATTATCTGCACTTAAATATTACTGATTATTGGAATGAATTAGGGTTCAGTGGAATTCAATAGCCAAAATAATTCAGAGTAGAAAGTATATAAAAATATATTAATTCCTAGCATATTATTTTTAATTCAAATCTGCCAAGTTTATGATAAGAATGAATAAGCAAGCAGAGAAATGACTGATGAGTGACAGCTGTCAGAAAACTTGGCACTTAAGTAAAAATGCCTATGGATTTTCATGTGTATGGTTGTGATGGTGAAGGACTAGCAAGGTGTCTCTACTACGGTTGTATTCTCAGAATGAACCTGAGGAACTGGAAATTTCCTTGCTTTAAAATTACCCATGTTTGCTTTTATACTTACAACATTTTTATATAATCCAAGGATACTTGCACTCCAATTTGAAGTTCACTACTTATCTGCCATATTTTATAAATATAATTAATTTCATCATGACCCAATAGAGCAAAAGCTTGGACGTGGGATATGCATTTACACTAGAAATTAAAATGGAAGTCAAGGTAGAGCTATTTTTTTTTAAATGAGAAAGTAAAGTTTATGACTACAGGCAATGTAGGAGTGATTCTGAAACAAGAAGGGCAAATAAAACAAATGTAAGAAGTTTTGTTTGAATTCTCTCAGAAATATCAAAAAAGGGACAAATAAAATATATTAACCAAAGGAAAAAAGTAAAACCAATCTGTTATGTGTGTGGCAAGAGCATTCCCGTCACCACAGCAGGTTGTTTAACCTTCCTGTGAATTTAGAAGACATGCATGTGTTAGGCAACTTAAAGCCTAAGCTTGGTGACAGTGCTTTGTGAACTCTTTCTCAATAGATTCCTGGGGACCACTGGGAAAGCTGATGCTGGCCTCCAGAAACTTTCAAAGCAGCCTTGTGTGTTCCTCTCTACAAACAGTGTAGATGGCCATCTAGGTTGTAGTCATGATACCCCCTAAAGTCACTGAAGATGTAGTACTCTTTGTAGCCTAGTCTTCTATAATGTGGGGAAATGAAGGAATAGAACTATATTCCTATTGTCAGCAAATTGGTAGGAGAAAGAAACAGCAGCCAAGAGGAGACAATTGGTGAATAGCAGTTTCCAAGTGGTGTGGCTCTGGAGCACAGTGGTAGCTTATAATGAACACATTCAGTAGACATTTTAAGCTTTTACATTTGGGTGTATTTGATTTAGTCTTAATATTTATAGATGATATTAATGGTAGTCTTTTCCCACTACTCAAGTCCTTAGAACTCTCTCCATTCTTTGTGCTCATTCACACTAAGCCCAATTCAGAAGAAAAGAACTTTTAAAAATGTTTCTTACATATCACTCATATATCCATTTAGTCATCTATCCAAGACACATTTCTTAGGCAGCTACTATGAAGTTGGCATTGGAAATAATGTGGTGGATGAGGTGTGGATTATATTTGATCAAGCTCATGGAATTTAGAGCACCATGGAGCAATAGATTAAAAAATAGTTTAATAATTACTTATAATTATATTTAGAACTTTGAAAAATAACTTAGGTACTATGGGAGTACATGACTTATCATATAGACTGTGATTACCTTGAAGTCAAAGACCACATCTTATACTTCTTTTGGATATCTCTGTAGCTCCTAATGTAGATAGGAATACAGAGTATAAGATGCTCAATAAATATTTGATTGATTTTATATTTGAGGCTGAAATGATTGATGTCAAATCAAGTATTTTTATTTTCTTCCTCACTTAGCAAATATCAAGACTGCACTGTACTTTTAATCTGTACTTTGTGCCTGAAGTCTTCATTTGCAAAGCTCACTGAAGTTGTGACCCTTTCCCTACACTTGTGCTCTGGCCAGAGCCTATGTTTAAATAAGAGCAGCTGCATTTTTGATCTCTGAATCTTGGTTTATTAATTACTGGGACTCAGTTCATAGCCCTGTTGCTGTTCACTGGGCTTCCGTAGAGTCTGAAAGCATTTCTTTGACTTGTCCTTGATCTGGTTGCCCTACTTCTACCTGCCAGATGGTCACTGCTCTAGCATCCTGTCACAAATCTCACACAGTGGCCCACGGTGCTCAAGGATGGCCTCACAGTGTGGCCATGATTGACATTTCAATGGGTTAGTAGGTAATGCCATTGGAACTCAAGGAGTTTTGTGCATTGTTCCCCAGCAGTATGCTTGCTAACTAGGCAGCAGCTTCAATGCAGTTGGCCCCTGTACTTCAACAACAGCACATAGCAAATCAAATCAAGGCCAAAGTGTTTTTTCAAAGGATGGTCTAACAAACTTTATTTTTAAAGCAAATAGCTGCTCACATACTATAATTTGATAATAAATTTGAACACTAAAATATCACTTGGTTTCACTGGAGTACTTGATATCTTAACTCAGTAATTTTCAAAACTATCCTTAGTCCATACATAGTAGTGGTCTATGGTTATATATGAGGACTCTTGAATGCATATTTCAAAGGGCCATAAGTGTAAAGACTGGTTTTTTTATGGCCTCATAGCACATGCCTTTATTATATGAGTTTGTCCCCTTAAATTTTTATGCCTATGTCTTTTTCTGCTACTAGATAACAAGCCGAGTGAGACAAAATTAATCTGTGTGTCTTTAGTGCATATTTCTATGTTCTAGGACTTAGAATATGTTCTGTTGAACGAATAAATGAATATATGACAACTGCTGAATACATAATGCAATTTAAGATGAGATTTTTTCAGAAGACTCAAATAAAACTTTGACAATGGATCCTGAGTTCCTCCACTGAGTATGGAAATGAGGAAGAAGAAGAAGAAAAAAAAAAGATTAGAGCTATACCCTTACCAAGTACAACTTCATTCCATGGGTAGAAAAAATAGGTCACATGTTTACTTACTACACTGATAGAGAAAACTTTACCCTCCAAAGTAGAATGTACAATCTTAGAACACGCTTCCAGGCAGCCAAACTGGATCTTTGGCTTTGGATTTTCAGATAACTAGCTTATTTAAACTGTCTTTGGTTGATTCTCTCATGTTTTGCAGGTAAAGAATCATACTAAATGAAAATAATAATGATTCTGTCTCCCCCTCTTTTAAACTTATAATTTATTTTACCTTCTTGATTTTGTGCAGACTTTTAGAATGGTGATAAATAATTGTGCCTTCAGGCACATTTGTCAATAGAAACACTTCTGGTTTTTTGATGGTAAGTATGAAATTGATTGTTGGTCATGTTTTTTTTTTTTTTAATTAAAAAAGAAAGTAAAAAGACACTATGACCATGACTTAATACTTATTAGATAAGTTTGTAGATTTCTTCTATCTGCTTTATCAGATTTCTATACAAAGATTATTGTAAATTGGTAAGATTAAATGGCATGAGTGGCATTTCATCTTTTTTCTATACTCTTTTTTTTTGAGATGGAGTCTTGCTCTGTTGCCCGGGCTAGAGTGTAGTGGTGTGATCTTGGCTCACTGCAAGCTCCGCCTCCCGGGTTCACGCCATTCACCAGCCTCAGCCTCCTGAGTAGCTGGGACTGCAGGCGCCCGCCACCATACCCGGCTAATTTTTTGTGTTTTTAGTAGAGATGGGGTTTCACTGTGTTAGCCAGGATGGTCTCCAGCTCCCGCCGTGGTGACCCACCTGCCTCAGCTTCCCAAAGTGCTGAGATTACAGGTGTAAACCACTGTGTCCAGCCCTTTTTTCTATACTTTTTAAGAACTTAAATAGCAAAGTAATTATCTGTTACTTGAAAGACCAGAAATATTTGTCTATCAATTGTGCAGATCATGCATTACTCTTTGAAAAAATTTCTTTGACAATCTTCCCCAATTTATTCCATGGTTATAGATCTTCTACTTTTCTTCAAATTAAAAAAATTATCTTCATTGTTGCAGTTTGATCTTTTTTTCTAATTTCCGATGTGTCTGTATTTTTTCTCTTATATCTTTCTTAAGTTATATGTGCCTAAATTGTTGATTTTATTATTCTTTTTAAATAACCAGCCTTTGAATTTATTTATAAACTCTATTTTACCTCTATTTTAATATTTCCTAATTTATTGATTTCTACTTTATTAACAATTTCTGCTTGTTTTCCTGAAGTTTGTTCTGTTTTACTCTAATTTAGACAGCAAAATGCTTTGCCAATTTAATTCTATAAATTAATAATAAAATTACTTAAAGTAAATTTCTTTGATTATACAGCTTGGCCATATTTACTAAGTTTTTATATTTTGTATTCTTATTTTTGGTGTTCTGTAATTATAGTTTTGGGTTCTTATTCTAACCAAGTTTATTTAAAGGTAATTTTCCTCTTGTAATTTCCAAACTGTACTTAAAAGAAAGTATTGTAATTCCGCTTTTTGGTGAGAAAAATGTACCTTCTATAATTCTCATTCTTTGAATTAAATGAGCTCTTTTTTCTTTTTTACAGATGATTATACTATCTGGTAGTGTAAATGGTAAATAGGCATAGTTACTACTTTCTTAACAGAGTAGAATATGGAAGATAGAAAGGAAGCCCTGCCTTGTTCTTCAGTTGTAACTTCTTGGATATTTGAATCTGAGGACACACGGAGAGAAACAGCAAAGATCTTCTTATCTTTTTGTTTTTGGTGATTTCTGTTTCATGACATAAGCTGGAATGTGCTGTGAGTAGCCTATGTAGGTTTATCTTAAACTAGTTTCTTCTTCTTTGAGATCATCTATTTTAAATTTTTGCAGATTTGCTAGGTTTTGGTCATTTTTATTGTTAAAAATTTCAATAGTGTTCCAATTTTTTTCTGTTAAGTTTTTAAAAAGTTGAGGATACATTAAGATTTCCACTTCTTGTTTAAATCCCTAAAGGAAATTCACTTAAAGTAAAAATACTCACAATTTAGAAAGGGTGGATCTGAATCTTCATCTATTTTTCATAGGAAGGCAAAACTACTTCCCATAGCAAATTTGGAGTCATTCACAGGGAACAGTAAACACATGGGAGGAAAGCAGGAACAGTGAATAGGCGAAGGCACGTAATCTACCTCTAATAGTCTGATCTGTTCCAGAGTAACAGAACCAATAGGATGGACATATACACAAACACACATACCTCATATATATATACACACACACGCGCACACACACATATATATGTATCACACACACACACACACACACAATTTATTATAAAGCATAGGCCAAGAACTCCCATGATATCTGCCATCTGCAAATTGGAGACTCAGGAGAGCTAGTAGTGTAGTTCCAGTCCAAATCCTGAGAACCAGAAGAATTGATGGTATAAGTTCCAGTCTGAGTGTAGGAGAGGGTCAATGTTCAGCTCTAAAACCGTCAGAGACAGTGAATTCTCATTTATTCCTTTTTTGGGTCTATTCAGCTTTTCGAAGGCTTGGATAAGGCCCGAACACACTGGGGAGGAGAATCTACTGATGTGAATGTTAAGCTCATCTGGAAACATGCTCACAGACACAACCAGAATACTGTTTAAAATATCAGGGCATCTTGTGACCCAGTTAAGTTGACACATGTAGTTAACCATCACAGCATCAAAATTAAAACTCAGTAATAAGGCTAAAGGCTAGCTGGCATCTGTATATAGAATATTGCATAGAAGATGATGTCAGGAATTATGCCTATCAGATCTCTATTGCTGATTACATAGTAAAGATGAATAAAATGCTTAATATGAATCAATTCCTGGTTTTCTCAACAATCCTTGAGAGTAAAGAAAATACTTTTTGGGAGAAACATATTTTGAGTAATTTGAAGAAAGGATAAAGTCGTCTGCTGAAGGAGTGATCTGAATATACTTTGTATAATTGAGTATCTTGGAACACTGTAGAGATAAGAGGAGAAATGGATGGTCAAGAGTAGGTGCCTAAGAGGCAAAAGGACTATTAGAATGCAGATGGCAGGCAAAAAATAAAATTTGGCTGGACTAACTGAAAGACAAACATTTATAAGATGGGGACTCTTGAGGGTGGAGAAAAATATGCTGTAATTTAGAGAAGACAAAAACATTGTTATTTAAAAAATTTCCTATGAAGATAGATAGAATGATAAGAATTAATGTTGGATAGAAAGAAGGATTGTTGGGAGAGATTACACTATTGCCCAAAGTTTACAATATTATACAACATCAATTTTGCGCCAATGTTCTGGCCAAATGCTAGGGAAACACCCATGAGAAAACCTACTGTAGAGCCAGTAAACAGCTGATTTCTGAAAAAACACATTATGAAGATATATTATATTCATAGACATCACAAGTAGCCTCTGTGGTTGGCAGAGCGCTTTAAACAGTAATATGAAACCACTTGGATCTGTGAATTGCTTACTTATCCAATTGTCTTTTTTGACCTATGCAGTGGCAGGGTATGAAGAGAAGTCAATAATAATTGCATGATTGCAGACCTAGCTACCAAGCCCCAAGTTTAAGTCCTTCCTGTGCCCCTAATTTGCTGGCTGACTGTCATTACATTAACTTCATATCTCTTTTAGCACAAATTTCCACATAAATGAAACTCGAGATTTGAGTTCTTAGATCTTCCTGTTCCCTTTAGGTGTTGATGTTCTATAATTCTGCAATTCGAATTCCTGTCAATGCTAAGTGTTTGGTGATAATTTCAGCTTTTTAAATTTTAGTTTGAAATAAAATAAATAAATAAATAAATAGTTTTACTTCCAGGTAGAACTACGTACAAACTATTCCTAAAATATTATAATGATGGACAGTGTTTATTACTTATAATATGCTAGGCACTTTACATTAATTTTCTAATGCGAAGAGGCAAATACAGTACAGTGTAGAGTGAGACCTGTAAGGTTTGAAGTCCCCTTCCACCACTTTTAGGAAGATGACTTTAACCAGGTGCTTCTGACACTTTAATATTCATAGGAATCTGCTAATTTTATTAAAAAGCAGATTCCCATTTAGTGATCTGAGGTGGGCCTTAAGATTATGCATTTCTCACAAACTCCCAAGTGATGCAGATGCCTCTTGTCCTTGAACCACACTTCTATGCCTCACTTTCTTCTCGTACAAAACAAGGATAGCAATCGTATCTAGCTCTTACAGCTGCCCTAGGGATTAAGTGAATTATACAAATGACCCTTGAACAACATGGGTTTGAACTGTGCAGGTCTAGTTATACTTGGATTGTTTTCAATAAGTACAGTTGGCCTTTTGTATCTGTGGGTTCTACGTTCACAAATAACTTGTTCAAGGACAAATAATTAGTTATTAGTGCAGGGCTTTGACTGTAAATGGCATTTTTCATGTTTTCTGCAGGAAGCAGCTGCATGAACTTTTTTGTTCATTTTTTTTTTTTCTTTTTAGAAATGGCTCCCAAGTCCCAAATTTTTAACCACCGTGCCCCACTGCCCAGCAAAAGAGTCACCACAAGTTTTACTTGGTAACATTTTTCTGTGTCCATTGATTGTCAGGCATTTCTTCCTGAGTGTTCAAAACTGTGCTTCATGTGCCTTTTTAGTGATGTCTTCAGGGCATACAGTGGTCCTCTGTCTTCTACAGTTTCCATCTTCTTATGTTTTCTTCTATTTAAGACTTTTCCTTCTTTATCCTTTTTCAGCATATAATCAGCATTTTGTATCCAAAAGTTCCACATCCACAGGCAAAATACTGTTGATAAAAACGAATAACATAACAATAAAAATAATACAAATTAAAAACAATACAGTATTACAGCTATTTACATAGCATTTACATTGACTTCCTGCAAAGAGTGAATGTGCTATAAAATGATTTTCCATGAGTGGCGATAGGCTGTGTTTCCTGCTTTCTGTTGCCCTTTATAACCACTGAGTGTGTTGTGGGGGGCTTTTCCGGATTGGCTGTCTCATGACTGACTGACTTCTCGTGTGAGGAATAAACTTACAACGTGGGTTTTAGACAACATTTTATTAAAGTGAGTGATTTGTATACTTGCTGTCTGGTGAGTACTCTCTGAATTCAAAAGAGCTTAAAAGGAATGAGATGACAGTCAATAAACCGAAGATGCTAATGGATATGTGAGTCAACCCTGGCTCAAATTTTTCCTCTTTTATTGAAAAAGCAATGACCCAAGTCATTTTTATAGGCAGTAATATTCTTTGTGTACTAGAAAATAAGTGAATTAATGTTTCCCATTCCTGAAAACATTAACTATTTACATTTCAAATTGAATTTGGGGTGGAAAAGCAAATAGAAAATATTGGATTAAAATATTAAATTGTAAAAAACGTAACTCTCAGAGGTTGCTCCCACCGGTAATTTGATATGGCTAATTATTTTTCATCTCTAGTATACCAGAACTATTGCTCCTTTCATCTAGAAAGTTGGTTTAATTAGTTTTGTTCTCCAGAGTTTTACCTGAGTAGTTATCAATGGCTGCCAATTAATATATTATAGAAGTTTGGAAATTATATTTGGAGAGCAATAACTTAAACATGCATAAATTTAGGACTTATTTAAACTGGTTAGCAGAAGAGAAATCGGATCTCCCAAAATAGCAACACTGGGCAGGCTGTGCCAGTAATTTAAGGGGAAGTGACCAAATTTGAGAAGTGAGGACTCTTGCTATGAATCTTGGCATCTGACTTTATTACGGGTTTCATTTTCTTATAAGTTATTAAAAAGCCATGTTAAGAAAGAATGCTGTTGTTTGAATCTTTGGACTGTAAGGGATAGTTTTTCCTAGTTTCTGCTCCTGGCATAGGGCAGTTGTATACACTTGCTTATTTATTCATGTATTCATCTACTCCATACGTATGTGTTGAGATAGTACTGTGAATCAGTCTTGCTGATGGATTGAATGTGGAGAGTCTGAGAAAGGGAAAACATCAAACACTACCTTTAGCTGTCTGGCTGGATTAATGAGTTAGAAATGGGGTAGTTGCTCACTTACTGAGAGACAAAGGAAGGAGACATTTTAGAGGCTGGAGAGTGGGAATCAAGAGTTGGGTTTGGAGCCTACTAAGAGGTGTCCTGTATATGATTGGACGTGCATATCTAATGTTTAAGCGAGTGATCAGGGCTGCTAATTCAGGAGTCATGATCATACAGACAGAGTATTAAACTGTTGGATTAGATTAGGGCACCTGGGGAATAGGTGTAGTTTTAGATGAGAAGGTCTAGGACTGAGAGCTGGTCATCCCCCTATTTTGTGTTAAGAAGAGAAGGAGCATCCTGCAAAGAAGTTGGAAAAGGAGCAGCCTGAAAGGTAGGATGTAAAACAAGAAGGTGCAATGCCCTGGGAACCAAGGGAAAAATGTTTTAAGGATATGATTAATTCTACTCAGTACTGCTGAGAGTTGGAATAGTGTGGGGACCAAGCATTGATGACTGGATCTGACGATGTGAATGAGCTTAGTGAAATCTTCAATTAACATCCTGCCTAGAAGGGTTGAGAATAGGAACCCAGCTATCACAGGCATCCTTTCTAGGGAGTTTTGAAGCAAAGAATAGAAAAATGGGTCAGGTGTTAGAAGGAAATCAAGTGGGGTATTTAAAACATGGGAGCAATTACAGCCTAGTTGTATATCAATGTGAAAACTTGTGTTGCAATTAAGAGAGGAGATAATTGTAGGAGCAAAGTCTGAGTGAAGGTAATGGGATGGAATCTAGATAATAAAAGGAGGGGTTGGATTTAGATAACAGCGGGGCAGTTCATCCATTGCAACAGGAGAGAAGGTGACAGGTATGAGTACAGATGTAGGTAGGTTGGTAAACTTATAGCAGGTAGGATATGGGAATTATCTCCTAAATACTTCTATTGGATTAGGAAAATAAGAGGCAAATCTTTCAGCTAAGAGTAAGAATAGAACTAATGCAGAGGTTTAGGGAGAGGAAAAACAAGATGTAAAAGAGGTGTCTGAAGAGTGGAAAAGCCAGAAGAATACAGAGTATTGCTGGGCAATATTAACCTTTTTGAAGCCTGAAGTCATATTCGAAAGAAGGCTCAGCATGGTTGTGTTTTTGTCTAGCCACATTTGGCTGCTCAGCTGCAGATATAGGTAGAGATTTAGGTTTTAGCAGGTTGGCGTTTTGTCAGACAGGTACAAAGGAAGCAAGCTAGCTGAGGATCTGTAAAAGGAGTGGTTAAATGAGGAATCTTGGAATCTAAATTTGGTAAAAAGGAAAGGAGGGATTGGAGAAAAGTAGGTGGTAGGATTAATAGAGGGAATATCCCAGTAGGGCCCAAAGAGTTTTGGAGTAAGTATGTGGTAGAAAGTGAACTGGGAAGATCGGAAGTTAAAGATTAGAGAATGGCTTCAAATTGAGATTGCAGATCTCAATCAATAATAAGATCTAGGATATAGTCGCTTACGTGGGTACTGGAGGTAGAGATGAAGACAAAGTCAACAAAAATGAGGCAACCAAGAAACTGACATGCTATACTATTAAATGGATTAGTTATTTGAATATTACAATCACCAATACCTCATAGGAAAAGCAATGGAAAGAAAGACACGATCCAGTGTTACAACTTTTCAGGGAATGAGAGGTTATTACCAGAAGTGTGAAGTAATGACACCTAGTAAATATACTTTTGTAGTCATGACTTTAAAGGGAAATCCGAAGGTATAGTTGTTTATCTTAGTCTAGCGAGTTAATTTCTTAGGTAGAAACACAGAATAGGCAGATTGGTGGGTACTACCAGGGTTGGAGCATTGCCAAGTAGATGTGCTAGAACAAAAATAGAGAGTGAAAGGTGTTTCCAAGGAAGTAATTCTAATTAAGGCTGAATGGATTTCAAACTAGGTAAGAAGATAAGACATGAGAAAATTGTTCAAGAGGAAATATTATGTGTCAGTTACCTGTCAGTGGATTGGAAGTCTCCATAACTGAAAGTGGAGAATTTTGAGAGATTATGTAGAGTAAATGAGCTCAAAGATTAGAACATAGTGTTCAGAGAGGGGGAAGCTGTAGGCTGCAGTTAATGGTGATGACAACAAGGAATAGGAAATTGAACTGGAATGGAAGAAACAACTTTTGGACATGAGAATGTAGGGGAACTGAGACACCAGAGAGTTGATGTCATTAAATGTTTTGTCAAGAGTGGGCATAGAAAGGAAGGTATAGAACAGATGATAAAGTCATCAATGAGTGATGAGGAGTGACCAAGATCTGTACATGACAGTAGCAAGTAGAAAGAGTATGATGGCTTAAACTTCAAAGGATCTGGGCTTTAGAGCACAGAGAGGAGAAATGGTTTAGAAGGAGCAATGCGATCTAACTCCAGGCTTTGAGGTACCAAGGGGAAGGAAAAGAAATCTTCCCTCAGTAAGACTGCAAGACAAGCTGTGCCACTAGCGGGCAACCAGGTAAAGGGAGTGCTCAAAGACAGGCTGTATTCTTTTTTGGGGGAGGTATAACAAAGTATTACAAACTGGGTGGCTTAAAACAACAGAAATTTATTGTCTTTCAGTTCTGGAGGCCAGAAGTCTAAAGTCAAGATGCCAGCAGGGCTGTGCTTCCCTGAGGTACCAGGGAGAGGTCTGTTCCAGGCCTTTCTCCTAACTTCTGGTAGTTCCTTGGCTTGCCACAGCATAACTCCAATCTTCACATGGTGTTTTTGTGTGTATGTGTGTGTGTGTTTTTGTACAAACTTGCCTCTTTGAGAAGGACACTAGTTCTATTGGAGTGGGGGCCATCCTACTGCAGTGTGACCTTACCCTAACTAATTATATCTGTAACAGCCCCTATTTCTCAATAAGGTCACACTCTAAAGTACTGGGGGTTAGGATGTCAACATATGAACAGAGAGGGACGCAGTTCGACCCATAACAAGAGTATTTGCTGATGGCAGACAAGAGGAAACAATGGAGGGTTTTGGAGGTACAGGGTGATTAGGAAAGTCGGTCAGAGTAGGAAAGGTACAGAGTACTTGGGATGGAGCTCAGGTTTCTGGTTAATAGACAACAAAGATGTCAGGTCTGATGGCTTTACATTTGATAGCCAGACAGGGGGATATGGGGACACTAGACAGACATTCTCTCCTGCAGCTCTCAGCAGGATGGTGGCCAAGGGGAAAGTAAAAGAGCCTCAGTGTGCTGGTCTCAGGAACAAAAGGAAATCTGAGGACTTATTTTCTGTAGTTCTGAGGTGGTGTAGTGGCTTTCGGGAGCATCTGTCTCACTTGGAGCATGAAACTGGGAATGCGTCTCCTTTGAAGGGTTTGTGTTGTGGCAGCTGAGACACGAGATGTGGAAAAGAGCCTTTACTAACTGATGGCTTGGTGTTGAACTTATTCATCAGGCAATGCGTGGAAGCTACAAGTGTCATATCAGCTACAGAGCAGAGCAAAATGTTTGGTATTATAAGAAACAGTTGTTAACATGTTTTGGCAATAGTGAAACCAAAATTGCAAGGAAGCATATTATTTTAACAGGGAGCAATTTTATTGGGTATGAGTACATGGGGTTCCTAGACATTTTCATTACAATATGCTGCTGTTGCTAAGTGAGTTTTTAAAAATCTTTAAGACCAGTATGGAGGGACCTCTATCTGTCAGAAAAGTCTTCACAAAATATATCAAATGGAAGAAGTTTGGTTTGGGTGCCCATCTATTTTTCCCTTCTTTATTCTTGTTCCACCTGCTGACACTCTTTTCCCCCCACTCTCCAGAGACTCCTTACTTGCCTGATGTTTTGCTCTTCTTACTCTCCTTCTCCTTCTTTATATCATTTACTCCTTAGGGTAACAAACATTTGCTTTCTTCAGCCTATTTGCATTGAAAGAAGATGCTGCCTGGTGCAATTAAGACAGCTTCCTCATCTGGGGGTGGAGATCCTGACATTGTATCTGCTTTATCATTTTGTACCCATGTGATCTCCTACCTTCAAATATAAATAGGACTAATAACATCTGCCCCCACAGTTGTGATGATGAATAAATAAAAAAGGGCTAAGGAAATCAGTGCCTGGCATTTCATGTGTTTAAACTATTTCTTTCTCTGTGCCATAAGTTACTCAGTTTTGGAACCAGAATACTTGTTAAACTAGAGGAAACAAATTTCATAACAGTTGGTAATGATGGACCAGGGGATAAGTGAGGTGGTGGGAACATTTTCCAGTACATATCAATCCACATCAAGGCCAAAAGCTCAGATTTACAATTTGGCATTTGTTTGTAAGCCAGAATACATTATTATTATTATGCCACAGGAAAAAAAAATCTCAAATGTCCTCTGATTCTTTTTTTTTTTTTTTGAGATGGAGTCTCGCTCTGTCACCCAGGCTGGAGTGCAGTGGTGTGATCTTGGCTCACTGCAACCTATGCTTCCCCAGGTTCAAGTGATTCTCCAGCCTCAGCCTCCCAAGTAGCTTGGACTACAGGCATGCACTATCTCGCCTGGCTAATTTTTTTTTTTTTTTTTGTATTTTTAGTATAGACGGGGTTTCACCATGTTGGCCAGGCTGGTGTAAGCCTCTGTACCAGGCCAAATGTCCACTGATTCTGATTGCTTCCAAGCTATGTGACCTCTCCTTTACCAGGTCCAAATTATTCAAGTTTTTATTATATTCAGGTCTTCGAGTGTGGCTGAACTATTAGTAAAGGTAATTCAAGAAAATACAGCAATTTCTTTTCAACTGTAAGAGCTAAAGGAATTCAGTTGGAATGTGAGCTTCAGTGTAAGACAGGAAACGAGAAAATCAGATTCTTAGTAAATTTTAATCCAAGGTAATTAGTCATTCTCTCATCTAGGCCTGCACTCAAATCTCTCGAATGATATAGGCTTGTGATTGTTCCTATGGCAGCAATCTCAAACTTTACTGTACTTAAGAGTCTCTAGGGAACGTTCTAAAGAGGCACTTCTCTCAGAGATTCTAAATGACTAGGTGTTAGGTAAGGCCCAGCCCCTATATTTCTGCAGAGCTCTTATGGTGACTCTGATCACAGGATCCATAGATGACACTTTGAGAAACACTAACCAACTGATATAAGCTTCTCACTGGAAAAAATGCAGTTGTTTTAAGTCAGAGATCAATTTCTTTCCCCTGCCCTGTGTTTAACACTGTGTGATGCACATAGAAGGGGGTTTAATATATTTTAGTGGGCAAAATAACTGCAGGGAATTTTATCTGTAAAATATTGAATTATCAAGTCAAGGAAAGGGTTAGCTCAAGTTATTTCTAATATTGACCTTTATTAGAAGATGTCGACTACCTTTTTTCCATTTTATTTCCCTCAGCTTCTTGAATCACAATTATCCATTTTCGTTGTAATAGAATGATCAGTAAAGGAAATTAAGTGCATCACTCCTATAGCTGTACTTCCCACAAAATTCAATTTTGCTGACCCAACTTCTTCTCTTTAATTTCAGATCTCTTGGGGGCATGAAATCAAGAATTAGATTTATAAGGCTAGAAAATTTATCACATGCCACCTAGTATGTTCCTTGCCTTTAGCAAAATGGCATCTAAGTCAATCTATTGCAATCATACTTCTGAGGTGACCAGAGATACCTATGCCTCTGTTATAGGGGGCCCCACCTGCACTCATGCTCCTTTGCTTTTGCATCCTAGATTATAAAGGTAATTTCTCTAGGTGTTTTCTACTGATTTGTGGAGGATTCTTAAGGCAAAAAGAGGCACCAGTTTTCTAACTAATGTTGGGAGATTTTGACATGCTTGACAGACACAGTCCTCAGGAATAATAAAATAATCCTTGAGAGAAAGAAACATGAATGCTTGTTCTTTAAGTAGAAAAATTGAGACCCAAAGTGTGGATTAGAAGCTGCATGAGTAATGCTCTCTTTATCCGGTAGTGCTGTTACACTGCTACAGGCAATGTTCTATAATCCCTATGCTACCACTAAATCAAACCAATGACAGTAATAAAGGATTCAGATAGCAAGGATTAATGATATTCAGATGTAATCTTCAACTTTCATATTAACAAAGACCTTCTTTAAACTGTCTTGCTTAATTTAAATTCTTTCATATTACTTTCTCAAAGAGGTGTTAACAAGAACAATGGGCACAGAAGGGCAAGAATGGGGTCAAGACAAAGGCCAAGAGCCCAGCTAACTAACCTGAAAGAACAGCTGCAAAATTTGGTTGGAGTAGTTTTATGTTAGGATGTAATTATCATTCACTCTCTCTGTCAGGCCAGTGCAGGTCCCTTGTAGGGTGTCCTGTATGTGGTGGATGTTCAATAAGTGCTTATAACCCATTCATCTCCATTCAGTTAGATGAGAATCATTTGACTTGGATTTTTTCAGTTTTGTGATTAGAATCACAGGATTTTTGGTGTGTCTGTAAGGGATGAAAAGAGTTCGTTTGGATTAGAAGTGATACAAAGACCATACCTTTCTTGTTGCTGAGCTTAAGCGTAGAAAAAAAAAGAAAGAAAGAAAGAAAAAAAAGACCACACTTGCATTGGGGAGTAGAGTGAGATCTTGAGCCATGGCTGAGTGGTGCTGAGCAGCTTATAGCATCTCGCAGGAATGGCTTCTATTGTGGTCGGACTCTTCCTCCACTGGGGCCCTACAGGCCCTGGGGACAGTCTCTTTTGAGATGCAGGAGTGAGTGAGTCCTGGTATTTCTGGTTGATGTGGGAATTGAATTTGTCACTGGGTAGGTGGGTTTGGGGCAGACAAGCTAATGCCTGGAATTTGCTTGAGTGGAACAAATAACACAGCACCATGTCTTAGTAGTCCCATTGCTTGTGGGCTACTTAGTGGACAAACTCGTGCTCAGAATCAATCAGTCAGCTTAGTTTGTCCACTCTGGGCTGACTGCCTCACAGACTTGTAGAAAATGTTGCGCTGACAGAAAGTAAAATCACCCCAAGACTTTCTTTTATGTCTTGTTTGTGTCTTAATGATAAATATTTATTATTCTAGTGAAAAGAATTTTCCTTGTTTGTCATATTCCATCTTCTGGGAAGAAAATACTGAGAAAAGAGGGCGTTTATCATTCTAGAGTTTATTGGCTCTTACTGTTTATTTATTCTTCAAAGGAAAACAATCCCCACATCAGGAAGTGGTGATGTGACAGAGCCAAGCCTGCAGATGTATGGTGGAGAAAACTCGAGGTGACAAAGACTTGGGCTGTTTCAATGGCATAAATTTTCAGAAAATCACTTTACTCTCATGTTGTTGGCAGATACTTTGGTCCTTCCTTGTTCTAGTTTATGGCTGGCTGGGTTGTGAAACCCTGGGGAAGTCACCTCAACTTTGAGCCTCAGTTTCTCCATTGTAAAGTGAGGAATTGGAGATGTGATCCTAGATGTGACTTTCATTTATAATGACTGTAATTATTATCTTTTAAAAATTGGAAGCTTTTTTGGTATATTATATTAACAAAGTTAAAATCCCATGAAACTCAGAAATTCTTGATGTGTAAGCTAATGTGTCAGCATTTCTTGTGTTGTGTGTGAGCAAATTAGAGGAATGCTGAACATTGGGATGAACAGTTCTCTCCTAGCAGGCACGGAGGGGCAGGGCTCTTGGCTGGGAGGTCTGATTCTCACTAACATGAATCTTTGGAACATAGATCAGAGCTTTGCTCTTGGATGGGTGTGGACAGAACCTAAAGTACATCACATTAGTGCTTCTCTGCTAGAATCCCATATCCTTCTGCTGTCCCTCCCAGCCTCTTCTCACCATTTTCCTTCTCTCTCTCTCTCTGTTTCTCTCGCTCCATGTATTTTCATACTGCTATAAAGATACTACCAGAGACTGGGTAATTTAGAAAGAAAAGAGGTTTAATTGACTCACAGTTCTGCATGGCTGGGGAGGCCTCAGGAAACTTACAGTCATGGCAGAAAGTGAAGAATAAGCAAGTACCTTCTTCACAAGGTGTCAGGAAAGAGAGAAAAGCCCAGGGGAAACTACGATTTATAAAATCATTGGTTACTTCATTCCTGAGCTATTTCACTTAGAATAATGGTCTCCAATTCCATCCAGCGTGGATAGAATGGCATGGTACAAATGCCATTATTTGTTCCTTATTATGCCTGAGTAGTATTCCATGGTATATATTAGGTTGGTGTAAAATGAATTGCAGTTTTTGCAATTACTTTTTAAAAAAATAGCAAAAACTGAAATTATTTTTGTACCAACCTAATATATACCACATTTTATTTCTTTTACTTTTGTTTTTTTCTTAATTTTTATTTTTTAAATTTAATCTGATTTACTTTTAAGTACTGGGATACATGTGCAGGATGTGTGGGTTTGTTTCATAGGTAAACATGTGCCATGGTGGTTTGCTGCACCTATCAACTTACCACCTAGGTATTAAGCCCTGCATGCATTAACTATTTATCCTGATGCTCTCCTTACTCCACCCTGACAGGCCCCAGTGTGTGTTGTTCCCCTCCCTGTGTCCATGTGTTCTCATTGTTCAGTTCCCACTTATAAGTGAGAACATGCTATACTGCATTTTCTTTACCTACTTGTTGATTGACGGGCATTGGGGATGATTCCATATTTTTGCAATTACAAGTTGTGCTGCTATAAACATGCATGTGCAAGTGTCTTTTTGTGTAATGACCTTTTTTTCCCTCTGGGTAGATATCCGGCAGTTTGATTGCTGGATCAAATGGTAGATCTCCTTTTAGTTCTTTTAGAATCTCCACACTGAAATGGAAAACCAAACATAGTATTTTCTCACTTGTAAGTAGGAACTAAGCTATGAGGATGCAAAGGCATAAGAATAATACAATGGACTTTGGGGACTCAAGGGAAAGGGTGGGACGGGGATGAGGGATAAAAGAGTACACATTTGGTACAGTGTACACTGCTTGGGTGAGTGGTGCACCCAAATCTCATAAATCACCACTAAAGAACTCATCCATGTAACCCAACACCACCTGTTCCCCAAAAACCTATTGAAATAAAAAATAAAAATTAAAAAAAGAAAAGGAAGGGAAATCATATATGCACACAACCAGAGAAAGGGCTACATTAAGACATGGCAAGAAGGTAGCTGCATGAAAGTTGAAGACAGAGACCTTGGGAGAAATCAACCTTGCCAGCACCTTGATCTTGGACTTCCACCCTCCAGAACTGGAAAAATAAATTTATGTCATTAAAAAAAAGGACCTTATGAGAACTCACTCACTATCATGAAAACAGTATAGGGGAAACTGCCCCCATGATCCAATAACCTCCTGCTAGGTCCCTCCCTTGACACGTGGGGATTAGGAGGATTACAATTCAAGATGAGATTCGGGTGGGGACACAGCCTCTTTCCTTTCTCTCTCTCCCTCCTTCCCTTTGCTTTCTGTGTGTCCTGTGTAGGAAGTTTTATATCTCTGCCTTTTAATTTTCCTTCTTTGTTTCATCTTTTTCCCTGATGTTTCCCCCTTTCTGTTTGTCCCTTTTTCTTTAGAACAAACATGTACATATTATACATCTTATTTTACTCAACCATTTTTAGCATTTGAGTTTTAGTTCCCCCCTCCCCACACTTTCTTCTTAATTCTTAATGAACAGGGTCATGTTCTTTCTAAACTAGAGACAGAATTAAATTGATTTTACACGGCCTCTGTTTCAAAATTTTCCTGTGGGAAAGTGGTTTCCAAAGTCAACAAGAAAGCAACCAAAACCAAAAAGCAAGCAAAGAAACAACAACAACAAAAAACTTGTCTGTCTTCACATAGAGGAAGACAGGAGTGGACAATTAGGTGTTACTATAATACCCAACACCTAATTGTCCACTCCTAGAAGAAGAGAATATAAATTATTTTACCAGCAGTAGCTTTCTAGAGACAAGTAACACTCAGAGTTAGAAAGATTTTTATTCTCCAGAGGACCAGGGGCTGGGGCTGGACATTCAGAACAAGAATCTCAGGCTCTGTTGAACATTTGAGAAGCCTGAAGTTGGAGATTTTGGTGAGGGGAGCTTACCAACAGGTTTTTTTTTTTTTGGAGTGCAGTGGTGTGATCTCGACTCATTATAAACTCTGCCTCCTGCATTCAAACGATTATCGTGTCTCAGCCTCCTGAGTAGCTGGGACTACAGGTGTGCACCACGACGCCCAGCTAATTTTTGTATTTTTAGTAGAGATCGGGGTTTTGCCATGTTGACCAGGCTGGTCTTGAACTCCTGGCCTCAAATGGTCCACCCACCTTGGCCTCCCAGAGTGCTGGGATTACAGGCGAGAGCCACCACTGTGCCTGGCCCCAGCCTGCTTTTAACTAGACAACTTCTTGCTTGATTTTTTAGAATACTGGTCACCATATGGGCTTTCAGTTGATGAAATAGCTCCTCTGCTGATCTTATGTATCCATTAAATTTTACAGAGAAGGACATTTCCTAAGAAATCTCATGTTAAGAAATATTGTGGTAAATAATAGCAAGACCATCAATATCACAGCAATAGTAGTATATTGTTCATTTTGAGCTAAGGACTCTGGGCCAGTTGAAAATACTGGAGTAATTGTATTCTGGTCTAGGTACACAGTATTTACAGGCCATTGGGAACCTAAAGTGATTTGTTTATAGGAGGGCAGGCAGGATGCAAAGAGGCTGAAAATTAAGTCACATGAGGGCTAGTTGAAGGGGAAGTCTAATGTGAAAAAGAGAAAACCAAGGAGGAGACACTTTTGTAGCCACAGGGCAAACATGAACAAGAGAGATAACATCTTTGGTATCCTTGAGGACAGAGTCAAGTCCTGGGATGCAAGCGTTGGGAAACAGATCTAGTCTAAGTGATCAGAAGGAGCATCAAGTGACTGGAGTTATGTCACAATGGTTTTGTGCAGAGTAGGTAGCACTGAGCAGCTTAGTAGAGCAAGTGTTCCAGCAAAGGAATACAGAGGGATTTCTGTATCAGCTCAGAGGTGGTACCTGATGATGGCTGAGGTCTTTAGACTCTAAGATTCTAAGAGATAATGGTCTGGGGAATCATATTTTGCTTAGTTCAAAACATGCTTTGCATTTCGATTACAACTTTAAAACACAATAGCTTTAAGAAGCAATGGCCTCTAAGATTCATTTCTGCTGTAAAATTCAAATTGTCTATTACAAAATACTTTTATTGCAACAAAAATTCAGTATACTGAATTAACCCAATACAGCACATGAAGAGGCTCTTATGAGACTACAATTCAGTGACTTAATGTGAAATTAAATTAAGATCATGTGGCATTTAGTTGAAGTTTTTTAAGTACTCAAAAGCTTTTAACTATTAAGTGTTCAGAGGATCAGAACACCATATATAAAATTTAATACTCTATTCAGTGTTTACTTACAATTTGGAGTAAATCTATGACATCAAAGTTTTTAAATAATAAAACAAAGTTTTCAAGACATTTTATTTTCCACACTTCCCATTATTTAATCATCTTTGAAATTCTTTCCTGGTGCCAGCAAGATACTTATATGTTAGGGTTTTCTAAAATCCTTTGTAAGGTGAACTTTCTGTCCTCCATCCAATCCACAGGAATTTCTCAATTAGAAGTGAAAATAAAAATTTTAAGGGACATTCCAGTGTAACTGACACAGCAATGTTTTCTGTTCTGGAATTTCAATATGAAGCTATGAGACTGCTTTCAGGTTGAATACACACTCACTTGAGTAACTTCAAATCTCTTTATGCAGCATAAAAAAGTCCCTTCTTTCTTACCACCCTCTCTAACGTGCACTAGCAAAACCAAAATGATAAATCTTAGTTTCAGGCGGAAAGAGTCATGATTTTATTTCCCTGTCCCTTTAATTTGTAATTCTTATTTTGAGCAAGAAGGGGAAAAGGTGATTTAAAAATTTGAACAAGTATTCTACTGGGTCCTATGTGTGGTTTAATGCCTAAGAAAGCTTAAGTTTGAGGTTTGCCTTTTAGAAAAAATTTCTCTGGTAGAAAAGACTTTTGCTCTTACTTCTCCTTTGAGAGTAACTTTAATTAGGAAACACCCTCATTTGATGTCTGCCCAATCCAACTGCCACCGTTAGCTAATTTTAGTCCTCGCTAAAGTTAAGACAAACAACTTGGGGAATTCCATATGATGCAAGATTACAGCCTCTTAGAATTTTAAAGCTGGGTCAGCCATTTTTTAGAGAATTAGTTCATGACTCTCATTTTATTGATTAGAACACTGACTACTGAAATGCAGCAACTTACCAAAGTTTACGCATCAAGTTAAAAGGAATTGGGTCAAGAACTCAGATTTTCTTATTCCTTGTATAAAAAATGTTCATCTATGTCCTATGCCATAGATGCATGTGTGAATAAATATTTCTTTAAAGGAATATTCTTCATAAATAATATTATTTTAAAATTTATCACAAGTGATTTTTTCTCTTTGGTGTAAAATTCTGTGGATTTGATTTCATGTACAGATTTGTGTAATCCCTACCAAGATTGAGAACCATTCTATCATTTTGAAAAAATTTCTCATGTCATTCTTTATGAATGTAAATTCATAAAAATATATATTTCTAAAACATAATATAAAATATAATGTAAATTCATACAAATATCTATTGGTAAATATTTAAGAATACAAATTAATATCCTTTTCCCAACCCCTGGCAACCATTAGCCTATATCATTATGGTTTTTTTCTTTTTTTAGCATGTATTTTAAATAGGTTCTTATATAGCATGCAATCCTTTGAGACTGGCTTCTTTCATAAGTATAATGCCTTTAAGATTCATCTGAGTTGTTGCATGTATCAACAACTTGTTCCTTTTTATTGCTACTAGTATTCCATTGTTTGGATCTGCCATGTTTGTTTATCTACTAACCTAGTAAGGTACTGTTGGATTGACTTCAGAGAACTGGTAATGGAAAAGTTTTCCTGAGAACTAGACAGATGGAAAAATGTGAATCAGTGACAGCATGACCAACCATCCCAGTCTGACTGGGACTATACTGGTTTTAGTACTAAGAATTATGTGTTCTAGGTAACTTCTCGGTCCTGTTGTTTATGTGTGACTGGGGTTGATCTTAGATGAAATTGTAACCAAGTCAAAATTTGTCTGCTTTCCTGTTCTACCTAATGGTATATCATTTTTTTTTCCTTTTTCTCCCTGATCAAATCCAGCTTTTATCGAAGGGCCTGATAAACCCATTCACACTAAGCTGCACATTTCAGATGTAGATTGCCAAGTTATCTTATAAGGGACAGTTACATTTTAAGGTGAGGAATGACAACCTTTAATATGGAGACATGTAGTATTTTGCAACATATAAATACAGATGGGGCGGTTTTCTAGACCTACTCATCACCCATAGAGTGTTTATTCCCTTCAGAAAGAAAAGATGCTGAACAATCCAGTGTCTTGTTTGTGTCTCTTTGCAAAGGAGCAACTAGGGAACTAGGGGCAGCTCATCTTCTACCCATGAGTTCCCATGAGTTCAGCCTGTCCTAACCTAGGCTCAAGTGCTTAATGTATACAAATGTCTAGGCATGTGAAGCACTCGGAGTGAAGGCAAAACCTTTAGTAGCCCTTCCAAGAGCCCCACTTCAGCTCCTGCTTTCATCTGCACAAATGGGCAAGCCGAAGAACAGTCAATTCCGCGTCTGAAGATTGGGCCAGGAGGTTATGAACAGAAGATCACCTCCCATTATGAAAACACCCACCCCAGGACAACACTCAGAAGTAGTCTGCTTAAGGATAGTAACTGAAATGTTTAATATTTATACAGGTGGCTTCATGTTATAGTGGTTTAGATTCCTGACTCTGGAACCAAATGCTTTGGGTTTCAGTCTAAGTCTAGGCTTTCTACCTGTTTCCTTGGCAGGTTACCTCACCTTTTATGACACAGTTTCTTCACTGGTAAAATGGGAATATCAATAATATGTATCTCATAGGAGTTTTGTGAAGCTTAGATGGAATGATGAGTGTCAAATGCATTGAAGTTAGTAAAGAATGTTAGCTATTTTTATGATGAAATTAAGGTGAAGGTTATGGAGAACCTTGTAATAGTATGAGAACAGATATCTCCTCTGCCATTTGAAAGTTTTCTCAGCTTAAGTGGGACCATAAACACTCATTATGTCTTATGTCTGATTTCTTTATGAATAAAGGAGAGATTAGTTAAAGAAAATAACTTCTGTGTTTATATATAAGGTAGATCTAGATAGTCACAATGGTCAGAGTTCATCTTTTTGGTAGTGACATTCCCTTTATCTACCCCTGGGAAGGATATTCACATGTACTGAAATTTCAGAGCTGTCTTTTTGTATCCCATTTCCTTTATATATGTAGAAACAATCTCTTTTTATCCTATGTAAATGAGCCTGAGTTACATAAAGCTTCAGATGTAAAGACAATTTCTATATACTGAAAGTTGACAACCTTTGACATATTAGGAACAACAGCATGGTAGAATGAATGGTTTTAAATAACTTTCTTAAATAATGTATATGACTAATGCTGTTGGTGAAAAAATGTACAAGTAAATAATGATATGTGATATTCACTGATTGCACTTAAAATGTTACTCTAGGCCAGGCGCGGTGGATCACGGCTGTAATCCCAGCACTCTGGGAGGCCAAGGCAGGCAGATCACCTGAGGTCAGGAGTTCAAGACCAGCCTGGCCAAGATGGTGAAATCCCGTCTCTACTAAAAATATAAAAATTAGCTGAATGTGGTGGTGAGCGCCTATAATCCAAGCTACTCTGGAGGCTGAGGCAAGAGAGTTGCTTGGACCTGGGAGGTGGAGGTTGCAGTGAGCCGAGACTGTACCACTTCACTCCAGCCTAGGTGAAAGTGCAAAACTCCATCACAAAAAAAAAAAAAAAAAGTTACTCTAATTGTGAATCTTTGAAATGCATGTCTCAGATTAAATACGTGACCATCCAATTCAATTAGTTTGAGGTGCTTTTCATAGAAAGAAACAAATATTTCATGCTGAATTTAACTAAAATAAATAGAAATCCAGGATTTCCAAATAAAAATGGGAAAAAGTTTCTTTGGAAAAATCTTAGTGACAAATGCTTCTTTATTCCTTTTTTTTTTTTTTCAGGACTAAGATGGAAAATGAGTAGTATGTATATTAAATATACAAAATAGAAATAAAACCAGACTGGACTGGAAGTTGAGTTAGGTCATTTTGTGTGGCTGGTATCAAGAGCATAAAGAAAGTTTGCTTCAAATTTGGTGTTAAGTTCCAGGAGATTCTCCTATATTAATTGACAATGTTTTTAGCAGCAAGGAAGAGAGGAAATCTAAAGTTTTGTAGGCTTAATCAAATAAGCATTGACTGCTTTCAAAACAGGTAGTCTGGAGGTAGTTGGCTGCTAGTTTAGATTCAGGTGCTCAGTGACATCACAGTGGCATCTCTGTGATTCGTTCCCCATTATCTTTGCCCCCTAATAGTCAAAAGATGGATGCTCTATTTCCAAATATCTTGTCTTTATTCAAGAGGAAACTGATAGCACCAGCCTCTTTTGTTCCTTTTACCAAGAAAGAAAAACTTTCTCTGAAGCATCCCCAGTTGAATGCCGAATTGCATTGCCACCTCTAGCAGAAAGAGAGGTTGGGAGGGTAAAGCATTCCCTGGCTAAGGCCAATTATTATCCATTGCATAATGCTGGAAGAAAGTGAATAGCTAGGTAGGCAAGTGACAGAGTTCACTCACACATTAAAGTCTTTTTTATTTTTATTTTGTTACATTAGCTAGCCCCATTGAATTTCTCTTTCTTGTAATCATAAAAGCACATGATGCTTTTTAGATGCTCTGATATTGTCAGTTGCTTGGACTCTGGAACTCTTTCATAGTCTGTGAATTGGGCTAGGAAAAAGGCTCTTCTGCTCCTGCCTTTCAAAACAAGATGGAACCAAGAGGGCTGCAGGTAGTACTAAACACCCTCACTTGCCACCACTGCATCTCAGGGACTTGGCCCAGGGCAGGCAGAAATTGTGCCCAAAGCCCAACAAGAAGGTGTCCTGTGCAAAAGGGCTGTTGGTCCCTATCCATGTTCCTAGAAAAACAGAATGTTTTTCTACGCCCGGGTTATGTGAAGCATATCCCAAACTCTGTTTCTTCTGCTTCTCCATGTTAGAGAGTTGTCTCGCTACACAGATAGCACTCTTGTGGGCCAAGGCCTCTGTGACTTACAACAAAGACCTGTTCATTCTGGGATATCTAGAATTATCTAGCTTTCATAACTAAATTCATAAGCAAAAGGATCACCAAATGTTAAGAAGAAATACCTTAAGCATTTGCTCAAATGGATTCATATATGTGTGAAGGATTGACAGTTCTAACCTCCTTATCAACATGGTTATATTCAAAAGCATGACTTTAGCTTACACATTCTAATAAGTGGAGGGACAGAAGAGATAAGAGAACAGGTCTGAGGGTGTCAGGACCAAAGCCTCTTGGTTTATAATGCAGCTGAAGACTAAACTTGAAGGAAGACTTTGTGTCTCTGTTGTTCTTCCACACTACACTACCTAATCCTCAGACTCTTTCATCAGCCTTCCAATTTCCCTCTACATCACCCTTCACCTGGAATAGAATTTAGTCCTAGATTAAATGGGATATAAGATATCAAGTAGTCCCAATCCTTCATTTTACAGATGAGTAAAATCAAGTCCAGATTGGTTCATTGACACTCCCAGGACACGTAACTTCATGGCAGAAGAAAGAATAAGGATCTTTTGAACCTAGTTGCCTTAAATAAATGTGACCTGAATTTACTAAGATCTCCGAATCACTGTCCATGTGACCACACATTCAGTTAGGCTCATACCAGGCAGGTAAAAATAGCAGTGTGGTTTGACCACTTCTCTATTTCCCTGAGGATAAGCTCGCTATCACTATTCTACTTTTGACAGCAGTGCTGTGGTTTTATATTCACTATTTTATCAGACTTCAGTTTTTAATGTAATTACAACTTGGGGTTACTTTAGAGAAAATTGTAATAAAAGCATACATAAATGAGATCAGGGTGAGTCCAGAGAATGAGGAGAAAAGAGTGAGAGGCAGGAAATCCCCTGGAACTTTGCAGAGGTGCCAGGGAAGAAGTGTGGGATGTGATGCGTTGGTGATGCCATGTCAAAGCCCTGGATTAGGAGTCAGGAGACCTGATATACTGTGGGTGGTTTCATTTTTATGAACCTTGGTGAATCTTTCCATTTGGTTGGACTAGGTGATTTTAACTGTTACTTGTGGCTTTTCTAAATAAAGGACTTTGAGAAAGAAGCACTTTTGAAGTGAGCTTTGCCATGTGAAGCTGTGGCAAAGATGATGTCATACAACTTTAGTTCCGGTTACACTGATCATTCACCCCAATCAGCTGACAGGCTGCACAGTGATTTTTGAACCTGCCATATAGCTCTCACCAGAATGTAGCAATTGGAGGCACTGTGGACTGGTAGCAGTCCTTTTAGATGTGAATGAGAAGATGCTGGAGGGTTGCCAAAAACAGAAGAGAAAAATTATTTGCTGAATTCAACCTACACTAGCTATAGGGTTTGAAAAATACAATTTAAAAATTAGTATATAAACCTGTAATCCCAGCACTTTGGGAGGCTGAGACGGGCGGATCACGAGGTCAGGAGATCGAGACCATCCTGGCTGACACGGTGAAACCCCGTCTCTACTAAAAAATACAAAAAAACTAGCTGGGAGAGGTGGCGGGCGCCTGTAGTCCCAGCTACTAGGGAGGCTGAGGCAGGAGAATGGCGTGAACCCGGCGGGGTGGAGTTTGCAGTGAGCTGAGATCCGGCCACTGCACTCCAGCCTGGGCGACGGAGCAAGACTCTGTCTCAAAAAAAAAAAAGAAAAAAAAAAATTAGTATATTATAAATTTGGACTCAGTTAAGGGCAGATGACTCATAATGAGCACAAAGGTCCAAGTTTTCTCATCAGATGATCATCAGAAGGACACCAAGGGCTACTCAGTAGGTATTTAGTGACTGTGCAGAAAGGGCAGTCATTTTACAGAACACAAAGAAGATAGGCCTCCAAGGTACTTAAAGCAATGGGAATAAGGCCTGCTCCCATAAATCACTTTTCAGAAATATCTCTCCAATGGGGAATGGGAGTGGAGTCAAAACAAGATACAGTGATAGAAATGGTTGACAGATTAAAGTTTGTAACCTGAATTTTCAAAGACAGTAGGCATTTAAAATATTTCATCTCATTGTCAGCACAAGTTTCCAGAATTTTTGGCCAGAAAATATAATTGCTAGAAACATAAGATTATTTATCCATGAAATTGATCATGTACTTAATAAATAGGCCTACGAGGTATCAGAATGGGGCTATAATCGTTTGCCTCTTTGTTTTCCTTTGCTTGGCATTGTGGTGAACTATATTTAGGAAGGCCAAACACATTTTTCCTCAAACTTGGTTTCTCTTTGGCCAGACCCCACGTTCCCTTGTTCCTTCTGTTTCACTGGGGTGTGCTCAATGAAAGGTATTTCAGTTTTAATTTTTATTAACCTCACAAATTATTTGCTGATAAGATTAAAAAAGAAGACACATGAGCTGTGACATAGAAGAAATAGTGTTACTGGTGCTCAGTGGCTGAGCGTCAGATTTCAGTTCCTTATACTGGCTGTGTGACTTTGTACAAGTTCCTGAGTCTTTCTGGGTTTCAAATCCTCTAGAAAACGAGAATTGGAACGGGTGAATTTTAAGCCTCCGCAAACTCCAACATTTTATGTGTCTATGCATTCCAAAGTCCAATGTTAGTGATATTTAAACTAACCCCTGGTACAGATTAGTCACACGGATGCAACCTCCATTAGTGTTATCAATTACTCATAGCTGACACTGATTGATTGCTTCCTTGGTGCCAGCTCTTTCTGAAGTCCCTTTCTGAAATCTTACTTATTTCTAAAATAGCTGTGTGTGACAAGTGTTATTACTTCTACTTTATAGATGACAAAACCTAGGCTAAGTGGGGCTAAGAAACAGCTAGGTAAGTTGTGAGGCTGACTTTGAAATTCAGGCTGTGTGACTCCAAAGCTTATGCTTAATCTAGATACCCTCAACAGTACATGGTTGACAAATTTATGAATCAGTGAGGAATATCTCTCAAAAACATAATTTTCAGGTACAGAATATAACCCTGCACTAAACTTATTTCAACCAGATATTTTTGTTCACTTAGATTATTTGTTTCTGGTTGAGAGAGCAGATGATTTATTTGGTCATTTGAGGGGTCTGTATGAAAACAGTCATTTGTATCAACTTTGATAGTTGGTAAAGCCAGAGCATCTCAGTTTGGGTTTCTGCTCGCCAAGGAAACTGCAATCTCTCACATCCCAATTTGAGAAGTACTAGTTCACAAGAGGTTTCTAGTGCCTCTTCAAAGAGATTCACACAGTTTTGGTGAATACTGGGAGATAAAAACAATGTAAGGAACCATTGCCATCCACACACACATCCCTAATTCTGTAGGGCAGAGTAAATGAAACTTGAGTTGGCATAAAGGTTTTTGATATCAGTTCTCTTGGCCTGGGATGGTGGTTACTACTTCACTTTTGAGGAGCTGGGTGAACTCAAGAAAAGTGTTTTCATTTTGTTGTTTCATTTTTCAACTAGGTGAACTTGAAAAATGGAAGTTATTATTTTTCTCCTCACTTTAAAATCCCCTGCCATAATCTGTCTTTTTTTTCCATTTTGGTAAGCATTGCAGTTTGTGGTATATGTATTTTTTGATCTGTAGGATTTCTTCACTATATCTGAGAGGCTGCTCTATCAAACAAAGCTTCTTTTCTTTTTCTTTTTCTTTTTTTTTTTTGAGACGGAGTCTGGCTCTGTTGCCCAGGCTGGAGTGCAGTGGTGCAATCTTGGTGCACTGCAAGCTCCACCTCCTGGGTTCACACCATTCTCCTGTCTCAGCCTCCCAAGTAGCTGGGACTGCTACAGGCACCTGCTACCACGCCTGGCTAATTTTTTGTATTTTTAGTAGAGATGGGATTTCACTGTGTTAGCCAGGCTTGTCTCAAACTCCTGACCTGAGGTGATCCACCCACCTTGGCCTCCCAAAGTGCTAGGATTACAGGCGTGAGCCACTGCCCCCAACCACAAAGCTTCTATATATCCATGTATTGCCAAGTAAAATTGGACCTCAGATATTCTTTCATAACATTGAAAAGACTTTGCAAAAATTAAGCACAAATTACCAATCACAGCCTCCTGGTTTATACATAATTACTGTCCAATATTTTATTACTGGCCTGATTTTTATCATACCCTCCCATTACTATTATTATTTTATATAATCAGTGTTCAAATTTTGGCACATATTTTTGTTCACTTTGATTATTTGCTCACCATTCTTTGCTCACCAATCTTTCTTGTATTTCAGATTTTTCTTCTGGATTATTTTCACTTCTTCCTGGAATATACTCTTTAATCAGTGACTGTTAGGCGAAAATATTCAGTTTTGTGTTGAAAATACTCAGTGTTTCTTGAAAATCTTTCTTCCGCTGTCATTCTTGAAGGATGGCTTGGCTGGCTGTGTAATACCAGGCTGAGTTATCTTCTCTCAGAAGATTGAAAATATTCTTTCACAGTCTTCTGCTTTTCATTATTGCTGTTGAGAAGTCAACTCTCAATTTAGTTCTTATTTATTTATAGGTAATTTGTCTTTGCTTTCTAGCTACTTTAAACATCTTTCATTTCTCTTGTTCTGCAGTATCTAGATGTTGATTTTTTTTTATTTATTCTGGTTGGCATTGTAGTAGTTTTTATTGCTGTGTATAAACTATCACAAACTTGCATCTCGAAACAGCATCTCTTTATTAGTTCTATAAGTTTGGCAGGGTGGCATGACTGGATTCTCTGCTTGGTATACTACAAAGTTGAATTCAATATGTCAAACAGGTTGAGTTTTCATTTAGAGGCTCTGGGGAAAATTTGCTTCCAAACTCAGTTTGTTGGCAGAATTAAGTTCCTTGTGGTTGTAGGAATGAGGTCTTCATTTACTTGCTGGCTGTCAGCCAGAGATGTTTGCAACTCCTAGAGGCCACCCACATTCCTTGCCCTGTGGCTAAGTTTTCCAGCCAGTAACAATCTGTCAATTTTTTTAAAGTTGATTGTGCCACATAATATAACCTAATCCTGAGAGTAAAATTGATCATCTTAACAATCCTAGAAATTGGGCAAAACATGTACGCCAGGTGGCAAGGAACTGTGAAGGACGTCTTGGAATTATGCCTACCAAAGACATTTACTGAGATTCTTTAATCTAGAGACATCTTTCTATGATCACTTGTTGATAACTATTGCTTTATTTTAAATACTTCATGGTATTATAATGTGTGGGTATGAGATATAGACAGATTGATATCTGTCAATGTGTAACTTTATATGACATATAATTTGTCTATAATTAAAAACCCTAATTCACTCTTGATAGAAAATTAGATTGTTTTGTTTCTTGTTTTTGCTATTATCTAAACAATGAAGCAATAAACATCCTTGTTTAGCTGCTTGAGCATTATCTCAATTTCTTATGATAAATTTCTAGAGTTGTTTCAAGTATATTCCCTTATTTTAAAACATACTGCTTATCTCCAAAAATATACTTTAATTAATTAATTAATTAATCTATTTATTTATTTATTTTGGAGACAGAGTCTCATTCTGTCACCCAAGCTGGTGTACAATGGCATGATTTCGGCTCACTCCCACCTCCGTCTCACAGATTCAAGCTATTCTCCTGCCTCAGCTTCCCAAGCAGCTGGAATTACAGGCGCCTGCCACCATTCCCAGTTAGAGATGGGGTTTCACCACGTTGGCCAGGCTGGTCTCGAACCCCTGACTTCAGGTGATCCACCTGCCTCAGCCTTCCAAAATGCTGGGATTATAGGTGTGAGCCACCACGTCCAGCCTCAACTGCATAGGTCCATTTTCTCATGTGCTTTGTGATTTCCATAAAATTAGTGAGAAATATGACATTGATGTTTAAATTTCTACTTCAATCCAATTAGTGATGTGACACTTTCATGTTGTCTTGGTCATTTGCATTTCTCCATTTGAAAACTTCCTCCTTGTGTAATTTTTGTTTGTTTGTTTGTTTTTTCTCTGATTTGAAGGTGCTCTGTATGTATCAAAAATGCTAACATTTTTGTGGCCGTTGTCATATATGTGAATATATTTTCCTCATTTTGCTGTGTGAAAACTTGGTGCATAGAGTTTTTTTTTCCCCCTTCAGAAGTTTTTACATTTTTGTGTCGTAAGAGTCTTTTCTCTTGGCTATTGAGATTTGTGTCATGGCTCGTAAGTCCTTTCCTATTCACATATGTATATAGGCAAGTGTATATGCATATATATGTATACATGTATATGTTACCTTACATTTTATTGTAGTACTTGTTTTATACATTAACATTTTAAGCCCATTAGAAGTCCATTTTACATGGTGTCTAATTGTATAGTATATTGTTCTTGATTCAAATAGAGAGTGTCGATAGGGAGTCATTCAGCCATTATTGAATCATGGGCATATAGGTTCCAGAGATTATAAAAGAAGGACAAGAGAGACTCCTGTATAGAGGAGTTCCTGGTGGAGGAGAAGGGTTACAGTTGGATAAACACATGAGATTAAATTAACTGAGCCTTTAAGATAGTCCTGGAAGTTAAATCATCAGTTTATTCACTTTTGTAATCATTCATTTGCTCAAATATTTATAGAGTAGATGAGTATCTACTCATTTAGTACTATGCTACGCCTGAGAATAAAAATTAAATAAAGTATTTTTCCCCCTCAAGTTGGTGTATGCCTAGTGAGGGAGATAAAAATAAATTATAAACTGTAGTTAAATGTAATTGATAAATGATTACATAGAAATTTGTCCAGGCTGCTATGGGGAATCCAACAAAGCAGAAGTTATATTAGCTTGAGGAATATCACAGATGACCTTCTTGGAGAATGTGGTTTGAGCTGAGTGTTGAAGAGCAACTGGATATAACTGCATAAAGAAGGAAGAATAAAACTCCAGGCAGAAGGGATTTCATGGGAGAAGGCAAAGAGGTGAGTCATGCTGTGACACATGCAGGCCTCTGCAAGGTATTCTGTAGTGAGGACTACATGTGGTGGATGTGGAATATGGCGGGACCTCAGGCTACAAACAGATTGGGTCTTGAAGGCCTCTTTGGGTCAAGTGAAGAAGTCTGAATCTGGTCCTGCAAACTGGAGAGGTCTGCAGTCAGCAGAGTCTGGAGTCAAATCCTGAATGTGACACATACTAGCTTTGGGACACTAGACTAGTAAACTCTTCCAGTCTCTGTTGCCTTGTCTGTAAAATTAATATGATAATATCTAACTTGCAAGGTAGTCGTTGGGATCAGAGATAAAGCACCTCTCTGGCCCATAGTAAGCCCTCAAGCACATGGTAATTATTCATCCTGAGCTTAATCAGGCTGAAGCCTAATAAAAGAGGGCTTTTGTCAGTTGTCAGAAACAGGTCAGGTTAGTCATAGAAGTTTTTTAACTTTAACTTTTTCTTTCATCAGTTTCCCTTAAGCATTTTAACACTTGATTCATTTGTCAATAAAACTAGTGATGAGAAATCAGGATGGATGAGGAAGGACTTACACATTTTATCAGATGTTCCTTCTAGGAATTCTTAGTCTCGAGCAGGGGGAATACACATATTAGCATGATTTGCAATGAAGCATCTTCCTTGGGTGATGGCACTATTCTGATATTCCAGAGTCTTCCCTCTTGCAATCTGCCCTTGAGGCTGACATAACTCTCTCTTCATCTACTAAGCAGTGGCAGAAGAGAGAAAAAAAAATAGTATGTGATATCAGTAACACTAGTCTCTGTGCCAAGGTACTCGTTAACCTCAAACCTCTGGTGATCTCTGAGTGGTGCCTGGAATCACTGATAATGGTCACAGCATCTATGTGGCAGCTCATCTTCTGGGCTTGCTGCTGCCCAACCACTGAAGATTATTTCTTTATGATTATCATCATGCCCACAGAAGTTCAAAGGAAGGGGGAGCTCAGGGAAATTTCCCAGGGGTTTGGATCCCTATTTATATGATCAGCCTTCCTCTCAACATCATGAATTGTACTTTCAGGTAAAGCCAGTAATACCATATTGTGAGTGGGAGCTTCTGGTCTAAAAGATTGATTGTTACGTTTACTACATCTTCAAAGTCCTGGACTTACTGACATACATGATCTCATGAAAGCCTCATATTGATGGTTTGTCTAATCACTAGTGTCATCATCCAGGTAGTAAATGGCACAGCTAGAGTTCATAAGTAAGTCCTCCTACTCCGCTTGTAGTCATCTTTCCACTTCAACACAAGCTGAGTGGGCTTTTCCCCCTGATTTTTGGTGATGCTACAGTTACTGGAGGAGACAGTTGTGAATATTGATACAGCCATTGATTTGAGTCATCTTCTGTTCCATTTGGTGTCACTGTGCATGTCCCCTCTCAAATGCTGCTGCCCCAGTTTCTTCAGTTCTCCAAGGGTTACTTTATTAATCTATGCTAATTTTAATGGGTTTTTATCAAGTACATCTGGTTGACAAGTTCATTTTGATTCTGTTGAAAAGAGTCTGGAAAACTGGGACTTTAGAAGCCATGGCCAAGGACTTCTTATTCCTGGAATCTGGAAAACTTCTTTATCTTTTGGGATCAGTTTTCTCATCTACATGATAAAAGATTTTCTAGCATCTCATTTTTACAAGATCTTTTTTTTCCTCAAATGAAATGTGACATATGCCAAACAGACAAAATCAGTTTTCTTTGATTGAAACAGCGGTGAAGCCTAGGGTTTGCCTTTTGGCTTCCCTATTACCCTCACCCTGGCTCCTAAGAATGATCTAGATGATGTAGATGGTTGTTAAGTGTCTTAGACATTTCTGTTCCTGTAACAGAATGACAGAGACTAGATAGTTTATAAAGAACAGAGATTTGTTTCTTACAGTTCTGGAGGCTGAGAATTCTAAAGTCAAGGGGCCCATATCTGGTGAAGGCCTTCTTGCTGCATCATCTCATGGCAGAAGAGTTGGGTGAGAGAGCACACAAAGGGTGGCAGAGTGGGTAGAACACATCCTCTTTATCAGGAACCCACTCCAGCAATAACTAACCCACTCTTGTGATAATGGCATTAATCTATTCATGAGGGCAGAATCATCGTGGCTTAGTCACCTCTTAGAGTCCTGCTTCTCAACACTGTTACATTGGGCGTTACATTTCCAACACATCAACTTTGGGGGACACATTCAAACTATAACCTTAAGGTACTGTTATTAGTTATTAGAGGGCTTTTCTTATTGTCCACCAAGTGCCTGATGCTGAGGAGTTCTGAGCTGTTTAGCATCTGCAGGAAGGCTGAAGCTTGGTAGGGCAGAGCAGTTGAGAGGCTAGACTCTATAACTGGGGTGCCTTGGCTTGAATCCCAATCCTACCTCCTTACTGGCCAAGTCATCTTTGGAAAATCACTTAATCTCTGTGCATCTGTTTCTGTGTCTTATAATAAGGGTAATAATAGTATCTGGTTCAGAAGGTTGTTGTGATGATTAAAATAGTTCATATACGCAAAGCCTTTAAAATAGTTGCTAGTACTATATAAATGTTAGCTATTATTCCTATCATTTTTAGGATCTAGCAAAGCTTTGTGGTGAGTAGAAGCTTAATCATGACCATTAATTAACTTGATTCTGCAGAACTGCATACCCGGAAGAGCTTTCTGTTGTCATGTGGCCTATGTTTCCTAAGCTTGCTTATATAAAGACTTTCCTGGGTCACTTGTTAAAATGCAAACTCATGAATGTCACTGCTAACTGTACTGAACCAGCATCTCCAGGGAGCAGTCTGAAAATCTGTATTTATAATAAATGTCCTACAAGATACTGATGATCAGGTAAGTTCAAGTTGGAAACTAGTATCTAACTATTACCTTTCACAGAGAAAGCTAAGCACCTGGGAGTAGTGGCTCACTCAATGTTAAAGTTAGTAGTGGAACTGGGACTAGAACCCGAGTCCCTGTCCTTGGTCCTGTGTTATTGTCATTGCATCTCTTTTCTCTGTGATGGGTATCGTGCTTCTGTCCAAATACCCAAGGTTGGCCGCATAGAAGAAATAGTTTCAGGATGACATTACCAAAGTATTATTTGGCTGTGGGCAGAAATTACCTGCCAGAGGGGTACAAGAGTTCTCTCTTCTTTAGGTGGATTTTGAGCTCCCATATTTATTCTTGAATTTGTGCTTCTAGGATAACGATCTCTGGAAACCTGCATGTCCTGAGTGATCTCAAAGTCTGGTAACTGTTCTTGTTGTCCAGTTTGCACAGGAACAGCAATTCATTTCAAAGTGCAGGCCAGTGCCGACAGGGGAGAGTGGGCAGAGAAATCAAATGAAAATGCCAAAACGCTGACTACAAGGCCAGTTTGCATCATGTGAACCACTTTGGAGCCTGAGGACTGAAACCAAAAATATGCTTCTGTTCAGAGGTGGCTAACAACATCAATTGCTAGTGTTATTATTGTTATTGTCATCATCATCACCATCATTCGTCTCATAAATTTAAAGGTAGGTAGCTGGGCTGTATATTTTTCTAGGAGTTCCGCATGAAGTTAAGAGCTATGATGAATTTTAGAGAAATAAGTGTGGAGGCATGCATGGCCCCATAACTTAGCCCCCTCATCTGGAGCCACAGCTCTCTTGCCCGCATTGTTCAGTTTGGCCTTGTTATCACTGTGAGAACAGTTTTCCACACTCAGAGCTTGTTCTAACAGTAAAGAATCAAAAAACAAAATGTGTAAAGTAAACTGATGTTTAAGAATTCTGATGGGGAATTAGGATTCTTCGCTGCAGAAGAGAGGACTGAAGGCTGAAGCAAGGACAACATGATGGGGAGGGAAGTGCCTGGGAAGTACAGCCCTTATTCCTAGAGAGGAGGTGAAGTCCTTGAGCTTGAAGAGATTTAGACATCAAAAGATAAGATGTAATTGGCATCCAGGTCCTCAGAGGAAGTGCCAATTTAAACTCTGTGGGTGGGATTGGACCTTACAGGAGGAAGAATAAATTCAACTGTGTACCTTAAAAACAAAAAACAAAAAACACCACTTGTTTATATGTCCATTTCTTTATTCACTCAGCCTAGTTCTGCTGCTCTGGATAACAAATCCAGCTCCTTCTTTTACAGGGGAAGATGGTGAATCCCAGGAGGATATTCATAATTTTCTTTTGAAGGCAAAGTCTTTGTTTCTAATCTGAGTCTTACAGAGCCAGAAGCTCCTTTTCCAAGGCAGAGCTAAGGAGCATAGGGGTGACTCCCAAAGTGTAAGAAAGGGGAGATTTCACCTGTTCTAGTCAAACTCTTGTTGTTATCTAGCCAAAAATTTGTTTTAAGCTTCTTTAAAAATTTGCTTACATTCAACGTGGCCTAAGTTATAAGGGAAATCAAATACAGGATATACAATTCCATGTTTTTTGCTGAACAATCCTGGACTAAGCAACATTTTCTCACATTTACAATGCAGTTATTACTGATGTTCATGTTTATGACATGTAGGAACTAAAAGGTTCCAAAATGTTTTCTGATTTATTAAGCAATATCAAACTTATTGATTCTAATGTTATTGTGGATTACTAGATATTCAGAAATAAAATGAAAATTGGAGCTTCTAAGATAGTCTCCTTTTAATTCAGATAAAGAATTGGAAATGTAGAGTAATTAAATGACTTGCCCAAAGTCACACTATCTAGTGAGTAGCAGAGCTGGGATTTGATTTATCTATATATTCCTGTTACTGAATTTGGCCAGTTCATAGAGGTGTTTCTTCTCTAGTAGCTTGAATTTGTGATCTACTGTGTGCTCAGCACTAATCTATATTCTAAGCTTATGTGTGTGTGTGTGTGTAAGAGCAGAACAAATATAGAAAATGGTACCAGTTCTCCAAATACTCACAAGCCTAGTCAAGGATATGGAACTTACACAGGTGAAACAATAGAGAATGGTACAATTCAGTGGTGCTTCCCATGACTTCATGGGCATGAAAATCACTTGGGTGTCTTATTAAACTACAGATTCTGGTTTAGGGGCTTGAGATTCTGTGTTTCTTACAAACTTTCAGTTGAATCTTGTGCAGTTAAGAGAGACATACTTTGAATAATAAGGCAAGGCAGGAGGTAATTAAGGGGTAAATTGTGTAGTATAATTATAAAACATGAAGGAGTTCAGAGGAATAAAGTATAATCAGGGGCAAGTTTCATGAAATACATGGAATCTGAGCTCATTTTGAATGACAGTCTGACTTCAGATTGGTAAAGGAGAGAGGCCCAGGAATAAAGTGAGTTAAGAGTTATGACAGGGTCAGGAAATGTGCTTGTGAGATGGAGAGGGAACCAGACTGGTTGAATCAGATGGCGTGCAGTGTGGTGATAGGCAGCTTCTGTGATGGCCCCCATCTCTCTCCCTCCTCATGGTATTTATGCTCTTGTGCAATGACCTCTTCCTGTGTGTGGCCCAGATCTAATGATTGGCTTCTAAGGAAAAGAACACAGCAAATGCCATGAGATGCCATTTCCAAGATTAGCTTACAAAAGACTGTGACTTCCATCTTGCTCACTCTGTTTCACCATTGCTTTCTCTGAGGGAAACTAGCTGATGTGTGATGAGCTGCCATGTATCAAGGAACTGATGTCTTCAGCCAACAAACAGCTAGAATCTGAGGGGCTGAAACAGCCACAGGGGTGATCTTGGAAGTCGGTACTCATTGCCTGAGTCAAGACTTGAGATGACTACAGCCTTGGCAGACATCGAGAACCTGAGCCAGTGGACCCAGCTAAGTTACTCCCAGATTTCTGATCTACAGAATTCCTGTGATAATATTGATATGTGTTTATTATTTTAAGCTGCTGAATTTGGGGATAGGTTGTCACACAGGCATAGACAACTGATACAGTTGGAAATAATTTTGAAAGGAGAAAGGCATAGTATGAAATCTGATTCTGTGGTATGGAGGGGTTTGAAAGACTGGCAAAACAATTTGGACATGGTACAGAAGCCATTGAAAGCTCTTTCTCTCTCTCTCATAGCTTTACGGAGACATAATTCACATACAACATAATTGTCATTTAAAATGTACAACTCACTGGTTTTTAGTAAGTTATCAGAGTTGTGAAATCATCACGACAAGTTATTTTCATACACTTTGATCTGCCCCCAAACAAATCCCATACCAATGAGCAGTCATACCCCGTTTTGTCCCAAGCCCTAGGCAACTTCTCTACTTTTCATGTCCAGCAAATTTTCCTATTCTGGACATTTCAGACAGAGTAATAAAATACGTGGCTTTTTGTGTCTGCTTCTTTTACTTAACATAATATTTTAAGGTTTATTGGTGTTGTAGCATGTATCAGTATATTTGTTGCTTTTTATTGCTAAATAACATCCCATTTTATGAAGAGACCACACTTTATTTATTCATTAGTCACTTCATGGATATTCATGTTATTTCTAACTTTTGGCTCTTAGAAATTATGCTGCTGAATTTTAGAATTCCCATTCCAAGATAACAGAATAGGAACAGCTCTGGTCTGCAGCTCCCAGTGTGATCAACACAGAAGATGGGTGATTTATGCATTTCCAGTGCAGGTACCTGGTTCATCTCACTGAAACTGGTTGGACAGTGGGTGCAGCCCACAGAGGGTGAGTTGAAGCGGCGGGGGCGTCACCTCACCCAGGAAGTGCAAGGGGTTGGGGGATTTCCCTTTCCTAGCCAAGGGAATCTGTGACAGACTGTACCTGAAAAATGGGTACACTTCCACCCAAATACTGCACTTTTCCCACAGTCTTAGCAACTGGCAGACCAGGAGATTCTCTCCCTTGCCTGGCTTGGTGGGTCCCAAGCCCACAGAGCCTTGCTAACTGCTAGAGAAGCAGTCTGAGATTGGCCTTCAAGGCGGCAGCCTGGTTGGGGCAGGGGCATTCACCATTGCTGAGGCTTGAATAGGTAAAATGGCCAGGAAGCTCAAACTGGATGGAGCCCCCGCAGCTGAGCAAGGCAGGCTGCCTCTATAGACTCCACCTCTATAGACTCCACCTAAAGAGGTGGGCTGCCTCTGTAGACTCCACCTCTGGGGGCAGGGCATAACTCAACAAAAGGGAGCAGAAACTTCTGCAGATTTCAACATCCCTGTCTGACAGCTCTGAAGAGAGCAGTGGTTTCCTAGCATGGTGTTGAGCTCTGAGAATGAACAGACTGCCTCCTCAAGTGGGTCACTGACCCCTGTGTAGCCTAACTGGGAGACACCTCCCAGCAGGAACTGACAGACACCTCATACAGGTGGGTGCCCCTCTGAGACGAAGCTTTCAGAGGAAGGATCGGGCAACAATATTTTCTGTTCTGCAATAGTTGCTGTTCTGCAGCCTCTGCTGGTGATACCCAGGCAACCAGCGTCTGGAGTGGACCTCCAGCAAACTCCAACAGACCTGTAGCTGAGGGACCTGACTGTTAGAAGGAAAACTAACAAACAGAAAGGAATAGCATCAACATCAACAAAAAGGTCATCCACACCAAAACCTCATCTGTAGGTCACCAACATCAAAGACCAAAGGTAGATAAAACCACAAAGATGGGGAGAAGTCAGAACAGAAAAGCTGAACATTCTAAAAGCCAGAGTGTCTCTTCTCCTCCAAAGGATTGCAGCTCCTCACCAGCAAGGGAACAAAGCTGGGCAGAGAATGACTTTGATGAGTTGACAGAAGTAGGTTTCAGAAGGCTGGTAACAACAAACTTCTCCGAGCTAAAGAAGCATGTTTGAAGCCATCACAAGGAAGCTAAAAACCTTGAAAAAAGATTAGATGAATGGCTAACTAGAATAAACTGTGTGGAGAAGAACTTAAATGACCTGATGGAGCTGAAAACCATGGCATGAGGACTTTGTGATGCATGCACAAGCTTCAATAGCCAATTTGATCAAGTGGAAGAAAGGATATCAGGCATTGAAGACCAAATTAATGAAATAAAGTGAGAAGACAAGGTTAGAGAAAAAAGAGTAAAAAGAAACAAACAAAGCCTCCAAGCAATATGGGACTATGTGAAAAGACCAAGTCTGTGTTTGATTGGTGTGCCTGAAAGTGACAGGGAGAATGGAACCAAGTTGGAAAACACTCATCAGGATATTATTCAGGAGAACTTCCCCAGCCTAGCAAGGCAGGCCAACATTCAAATTCAGGAAATACAGAGAACACCACAAAGATGCTCCTTGAGAAGAGCAACCTCAAGACACATAGTTGTCAGATTATGACAATTATGGATTAGAAATCATGCTGCTATAAAGACACATGCACACGTATGTTTATTGCGGCACTATTCACAATAGCAAAGACTTGGAATCAACCCAAATGTCCATCAGTGACAGACTGGATTAAGAAAATGTGGCACATATACACCATGGAATACTATGCAGCCATAAAAAAAGGATGAGTTCATGTCCTTTGTAGGGACATGGATGCAGCTGGAAACCATCATTCTCAGCAAACTTTCGCAAGAACAGAAAACCAAACACTGTATGTTCTCACTCACAGGTGGGAATTGAACAATGAGAATACTTGGACATGGGGTGGGGAACATCACACACCGGGGCCTGTGGCAGGCATAGGGGGCTGGGGGAGGGATAGCATTAGGAGAAATACCTAATATAAATGATGAGTTGGCGGGTGCAGCAAACCACCATGGCTCATGTATACTTATGTAACAAACCTGCATGTTGTGTACATGTAACCTAGAACTTAAAGTATATATTTAAAAAAAAATTTTTAAAGAAAAATTTTCAATAACCAAATAGTAAAAAAAAAAAAAAAAAAAAAGAAGTTATGCAGCTATGAGCATCCATCCATAATGTTTTGTGTGACTTGTGTTTTCATTTCTCTTGGGTATATGCCTAAAAGTATAATTGCGGAGTCATATCATAACTCTATGATTAATATTTTGAGGAGCTGTGAAACTATTCAAAAGTGGATGCACCATCTTCTATTCCCACCAGCATTGAATGAGGGCTCCAATTTATCCATTGTTTCAGTAATACTTGTTATTATCTACTTTTAAATTATAGCCATCTTAGTGGGTGTGAAGTAGTATGTTTTTATAATTTTGATTTGCATTTCCCTAATGACTAGTGATGTTAAGCATCTTTTTATGAGCTTGTTTACTATTAGTATAATTTCCTTGGAGAAATGTCTATTCAAATCATTTGTCGATTTTTAAATTGCATCATTTGTCTTTTTATTAGTGAGTAGTAAAAGTGCTTTATATATTCTAGATACAAGTTCCATATTAGATACATGATTCACAAATTTTCCCCCCATTTTTTGGATTGTCTTTTCATTCAAACATTTTTAAATTTTTTTTTTAGGTAAGAAAATTAATATTTATTTAGAATTAGGAAATAAATAACAACGAAGTATAAACTTTAAAAAGCTGACACGCACACCCCTCAAATAATATAAAATCCAGAAGGCATAATTTTTTGGTTAGTTGCCAGGAAGACCTCCATAATACATTTTACTCTGTAATTTTACAGGAAAAATTAAAGAACTCTCAGCAAGTTTGTTTCAAGTTTGAAGTTAATTAATCTCTTCTTTAGTCACTTATGCTTTTTGGTGCTGTTATCTAAGTAAGCTTTGCCTAACTGAAGGTCCCTAAGATTTATTCCTATGTTTTCTTCTAAGATTTTTATTGTTTTAGCTCTTACATTTAGGTCTTATATCCATTTGGAGTTAATTTTTGTGTATGATGTAAGGAAAGGGTTAAACTTTATTATTTTACTTGTAGATATACAGTTGTTCCAAAATCATTTGTTGAAATGACTGTTTTTCCTCATTAAATTGTCTTGACACTTTGTTGAAAATCAATTAACCATAAATATGAGGATTCATTTTTAATAATTTTGCTAAAATTATTAAGTTTCATGATTCATTGTATTATTATTTTATCTTTTCTAATTTCATTTCATTGATCTATGTGTCTATTCTTATGCCAATACCATGCTGCCCTGATTATTCCAGCTTTGTAGTATGTTTTGAAATTGGGAAGTGTGAGTCCCCCTATTTTGTTCCTCAGAATTGTCTTGGCTATAATGGATTCCTTGAATTTGCACATGAATTTGATTATATGCTTATATATTTCTGCAAAATATCAGCTGAGATTTTGACTGAGATTGCATTTATTTTGTAGGTCATTTTGGGAAGTATTGCCATCTCAAAGATTATTAAGCCTTTCCATTCATTTATTTAGATCTTTTGAATTTATTTTGATCTTTAATTTTTTTCTTTCAATAGTGTTTTGGGATTTTAAGAGTATAAGTTTTAAATTTTTTCTATGTTTATCCTAAATATTGTATTATTTTTATTATTGTAAATGGAATGGTTTAACTTCATTTTGATTGTTCATTGTTAATGTATAGAAATACATTGATTTTTGTATCTTGCTCTCATACCATGGAGAATTATCAGCTTATGCATTAGCTGTAATAGTTCTTTAATGGATTTCTTAGGATTTTCTACATATAAGATCATCCCATCTGCAGAGATTTACTTCTTTCTTTCCAATTTAAATGCTATTTATTTATTTTGCTTGCCTATTTTCCCTAGTTAAAACTTCCAGTACTGTGTGTGTGTGTGTGTGTGTGTGTTTTCTTCATAGATGCCTTTTATGAGGTTGAGGAGGTTTCTTTTATTCAGTGTGTTGAGTTTTTTAAAAGGGAAAGTAGCTTAAATTTTGTCAAATGCTTTTTCTGCATTTAGTAAGATGGTCATGTGAGTTCGTTCTTTATTTTACTGATAAGAAGTATGTTAAACCAATCTTTCATTCTGGGGATAAATTCTCTTGATGATGGTGTATAACGCTTTTTATATGTTGCTGGATTTGATATGATAGCATTTTGTTGACGATTTCTGAGTTTATATACAAAGGATATATTGATCTGTGTTTTTCTTTTCTTGTAATGTTTTTGTCTGGTTTTGTTATTAGGATAACACTGGACTTATAGTATTAGTTGGGAAATATTTCATTTCTCTTTTTCTAACAATTTGTAAAAAATTGATATTCTTCTTCAAATAGTAGAATTCAACATATGTGTTTAGGTGTTCTTTATGGAAGTTTTAAAGTTATTAATGCAATTTCTTTACTTTTTATAGGCCCATTCAGAATTTCTTTTTTCCTGAGACAGTTTTACTTCTAAAATTGTGTCCATTTGATTTAAATTATTTAATTTGTTGTCATTAGTCCAGAGTACTTCTTTATAATACTTTTAAATTTTGTGAGGTTGACAAAGATGTTTCCTCTTTTATTTCTTATTTTAGTAGTTTGAGTTTTCTCTTATTTTTTCTTAGTCAGTATAGCTAAAAGTTTGTCAATATTTTCTAATCTTTTCAGAGGATGAATTTTTGGTTTTATTTATTTTCTCTTTTGCTTTTCTGTTCTCCTTAATTTCCAGTGTAAATTTTATTATTTTCTTCCTTCTGCTTAACTGGGATTAACTTGTTCTGTTTTCAGTGTTTTAAGGTGAAGTTTTGATTACTGATTTTGAGATTGTCCCACTTTTTAAATACAAGCATTCTCATCTATAAATTTTTCTCTAAGTCCTGCATTAGCTGCATCCCATAAGTTTTAATGTCATGCTTTTATTTTTATTCATCACAAATATTTTAAAATTTCTATTGTGATTTCTATCTTTGAGCCACTGACTATGCAGAAATATGTTAATTTCCTCATATTCACAAGTTTTCCAAATTTCATTTTGCTATTGGTTTCTAATCACATGCTATTATGGTTGGTGTGTGCTTTCTGCATAATTTCAATCATTTCAAGTTTATCAAGCCTTGCTTTATCATCTAACATATGGCAAATTCTGAAGAAATTTCTGTGTGTGCTTAGAAAAAATGTGTATTCTGTTGCTGTTCTTTAGAGCATTCTATGGATGTTCATTAGGTCTAGTTTCTTATAATGTTCAAATTTTCCATTTATTTTAAAATCTAGTTTTTCTACTTTTCTAGAAAGAAATAGCTATTATTGTTGAATCACCTATTTTCTCCTTGATTTTTGTCAGCTTTTCTTTATATAATTTCAAGCTCTGTTGTTAAATGTCTGTATGTTTATCAATTTTATAACTTTCTCCTGGATGAATCTTTTTATCATTATAAAATGTCTATCTTTACTTTGAATAATTAATTTTTGTTTTAAAGTCTGTTTTGAATAATATGTAACTACTCCAGCTTTCTTGCGTTTGCTGTTTGCACAATATATATTTTTACATCCTTTTACTTCTAACATTTTGTCTTTGAACCTAGACAACGTTCTTCTGTAGATAGCATATAGTTGGATCTTGTTCTTTATATAGTCTAATAATCTCCGATTTTGAGTTCTTTAATTCATTCGCATTTAATTCAATTGTTCATATAACTGGGTTTACATTTGCTATTTTATGTTTCATTTTTTTGTCTCATGTCTTTTATGTTCCTGTCTTTCTGCTTTACTACTTTCTTCTGCATTAAGTAGTTTCTAGTGTAACATCTTAATTCCTTTCATAATTTTTTCACTATGTTTTGAGTTATTTTGTGATAAAATGGAGAAAAAATCTCCTGTATTTATTAGGGAAATAGTACTATTGATTGAGTCTATCAATATTTATTAATCATCAAGTTTGAGAAGGCATGAATGTGTGTGTGTGTGTGAGAGAGAAAGAGAGAGAGAGAGAGAGAGATACATTTGAGATAGAGCAGGCAGACTTTTTTTTTTTACTTCTGTAGACACTTTTTTCCCCCCAAATTTGAAGTTTATTTTACCAAGGTTATATACATGCCCATAACAACAGCTTCAGGAGGCCCTGAGAACAAGTGCTCAAGGTGGTTGGGTCACAGTTTGATTTTATACATTTTAGAGGGGGCAGAAGTTACAGGCAGGCATCATCAATTCATATAAGGTGTACATTATATGAATGTCTGGAAAGGTGGGGCATCCTGAAATGGGGCCTTTCAGGTCACAAATGGATTCAAATATTTCCTGACTGGCAATTGGTTGAAAGAGTTAAGTTTTGCCTAAAGAGCTGAAATCAGCAGAAAGAAGTGCTTGAGGTTAAGATAAGGGGAGCTGTGGAAGTCAAGATTCTTGTTATGCAGAGGAAGTCTCCAGAAATATTATTTCAAGGAGCGTTTCCTCTAGTAGATGAAGGAAGTACTACTGGAAGACCATAAAGCTGCTTCAAACAATAAACTGTAATTTTATATCATATCATATTATCAGGTAGGGACTCTCCTGGGAAGCTGACATTTATCCAGTAGGGTAGTTTAGCAATTTCAGGTAAGCAGTGCTAACTAGAACAATGTACTTCTGGAAACACTGGTAATTAAGAAGAAAGAGCATTTATGTGTGCTGTGAGCTCTTGAATTTTTCTCTTCACCTCAAATAGGGTTGATTTTTGTCAAGGTTACTTTCACTTGAATTCAGAAGTGTTTCCATGATTAAATCTGACATTGATCTACTGATAGCTACTCCATTTACAATTAGGACTTTAAGACAACCCAATCATGATTGTTCTCCACATTTTTCCTCAGGGAAAATATATTTATTTACGTTAATGGCTTCGATGTGATCACAAGATAAATGCCTGTTGTTTGTAGCTATTTGCCCTTCACTCTGAGTTTCTCAAAAACAATCCTTGGAACATTCTTAAAGATGAAAGCCTTGTTTTTCAGATCTAGGCAGCTAGTAAGCTTTCAAACTGTGAACTCTACCATCACTGAAAACCAGGGTACACTGTGAGGGGTAGTTAAGAAGTTTTATGTTTGAAGGGAAGCTTATTGCTTGAAGTAGTTCATGGCTGACAGAAGATTATTTATTTAAGCTTACAAATCTGGCTTCTGCAGCTATTTTATTTACTACATACACTATTCTTTTTTCCCCAACTTCTCAAATTTAGTTCTGTCTCTAATTAAGCTATTAAACACAAGAGCATTATGCTTTTGTAGAAGCAGGAGCTTAAAGAAAATTATGCTGTTTTGATTTTGAAGTATGCTTTAAGAGTAGCAGTGAAAAACCTTTGAAAATATTTCTCATCTCTCTTTAAAACATCCCTGGGAAGTAAGTTAGTGTTTTACTATTCTCTTTTGGATGTTATTAGCTGGGGACAGTCAAAAGAATTCAAGGAAAGATTAAGTCACTGATATAAACACAGGTGAAGAAGTCAGGGTTAAAGCCCAAATCCTTGCATCGTGATTACTCGTTCTTTCTCTCTGAATTATGCTCCTTCTTTAAAACAGCACTCTGTTTCCTAATATAATACCAGGAATTGACCTGAAATTTGCTTCCATGAATTTCTATCTTTACTGAAACAAGAGGGAAAATGTTTTACATTGTTTGCCGTAAGGTAGATTGATAATTGATTACATAAATGGGAGGTAGGGGTGGAAAAGGTAACTACTTACTGTAAGACGGAGTCAGAACACTACGTTATACTTCTGGCTTTTCAATACTTGGCATTGCTCACGTCATTTTATATTTTTGTGCACCATCCTTCACATGTGAGATGGATCTCATCATAAACATATGGCTGTGTGGAGGTATTGTCAGGAATTCCTCATTTGAAGGCTTGTATTTAAAGGGTGGAGGTGGGAATGAAGCTACAGTATATGCTCATCAATCTTACCATGAACTGTCCTGTGTATTCACAAATCACCACAAATATTCCTATATTATTTTTTCATACTGTAATACTTAATTATAAGGTACAATAAATTTTAAGATGTATTATCTATTTAATGATATATCAAAGGTACATGCCCAATGAAAGAGGTATCCTGATTTTAGAAACAATAAAATGGACAGATTGTATTTTAGAATCAAGGAAATGTGGTTCAAAACTCCATTATTTTCTCTTTTTAAATAAAATCTGACTCTTCAGACTACCAAAAAATAAGTATGAAGAAAGTTCTTGTCTTAGTTCATGTCTTAGTCGGATTTCTGTTGCTCGTAGCAGTATACCTGAAACTGGGTAATTTAGTAAAACAACAACAACAACAACAACAATAAAACACATTTCTTACAGTTCTGGAGGCTGGGAAGCCCGGGGTGAGAGACTGCATCTTGTGTGAGTCTTCTCATCAGTGAGGGCACCGCGGTCCTGAGATGCTGCAGGGGATGGCAATGGCATGAGCTTGCTGTCTCAGGCCCATCTTCTTCTTATAAAGCCCCCAGTTCCGCTCCCATGCTTACCCATTAGTCTTTTAACCCACAAATCTGTTAAGCAATGAGTAGGTTAATCCATTCATCAGAGAAGAGCCCTGTCAATCCAATCACCTCTAAAAGGTCCCACTTCCTCAAACTGCCACACTGGGGATTACATTTCAACATGGGTTTCAGAAGGAACAAACATTAAAACTGTATAATTCTTCCCCTGGCTCTCCTAAATGCATGTTCTTCTTGCAAATACATTAATTCTACTCTCATAGCCCCAAGGTTTTTAAAAATGACATATAATAATTGTACATATTTATGGGGTACATATGATAATTTTGATACATGCATACAATGTGTAGTAATCAAATAAAGATAATTAAGATATTTATAACCCCAAACATTTATCATTTCTTTATATTGGGAACATTGCAAATATTCTGTTCTAGCTATGTTGAAATATACAGTAAATTATTGTTACCTATAGTCACCCTGCTGTGTTATTAAACACTAGAACTTCTTTCTTCTAACTGTGTTTTTGAACCCATTAAACAGCCTCTTTACGAACCTTCCGGCCTCTGGTAACTATCATTCTACTCTCTACCTCCATGAGATCAACTTTTTTACCTCCCACATGTGAATGAGAACATGCAATATTTTTCTTTCTTTGATTGGCACATTTCACTTAAAATAATAATTTCCAGTTCAATTCACTTTGCTGTGACAGAATTTCATTCTTTTTATCATTTAAAAATATTTCATCATGTATATATTCCACATTCATTGATTGATAGACACTGAGGTGATTCTATATCTTGGCTATTGTGAATAGTGCTGCAATAAATATGGGCATGCAGATATCTCCTCAACATACCAGTGTTCTTTAGTTTGGATATATTCCAGCAGTGGGGTTGCTGGATCATATAGTAGATATATTTTTAGTTTTTTGAGAAACCTCTATGGTGTTTTCCACAGTGGCTGTACTAATTTACATTTCTACCAGCAGTGCATAAGAGTTCTCCTCTCTCTAAATCCTTGCTAGCATTTTGTTTGTTTGTTTGTTTTTTGATAATAGTCATTCTAACTGGAGTGAAGTGATATCTCATTGTGGTTTTGATTTGCATTTTTCTGTTGATTAGTGATGTTGAGCTTTTTTTCCATATGTTTATTGGTCGTTTTATGTCTGCTTTTGAAAAATCTCTAAGTCTTTTGCCCATTTTTAAACTGAATTATTTGTTCTTTTGATATTGAGTTATTTGAATTGCTAATGTATTCTCGTTATTAATTTCTTGCTGGATGGATAGTTTGCAAATGTTTTCTTCCATTTTGTAGATTGTCTCTTCACTCCGTTGATTGCTCCCCTTGCTATACAGAAACTTTTTAGCTTGATGTAATCCCATTTGTCTGTGTTTTATTTTGTTACCTGTGCATTTTAGCTTTTACACAAGAAATCTTTTCACAGATTAATGTTCTGAATTGTTTTCCCATGCTTTCTTCTGGTACTTTCATGGCTTCAGGTCTTGAATTTAAGTATTAATCCATTTTGATTTGAGTTTTGTATATGGTGAAGGATAGAGGTCTAGTTTCATTTTTCTGAATAAGGATATCCAGTTTTTCCAGTATCATTTATTGAATAGACTGTCCTTTATGCACTGAATATTCTTTGTGCCTCTGTCAAAATTGAGTTGGCTGTAAATATGTGGATTGTTTTCTAGGTTGTCTATTCTGTTCCTTTGGTCTATCTGTCTGTTTTTATGCTGGTACCATGCTGTTTTGGTTACTAAAGCTTTGTAGTATATTTTGAAGTTGGGTAGTGTGATGCCTCCAGCTTTGTTCTTTTTGCTTATAATCCTTTGATTATTTGGGGTCTTCTGCGGTTCTCTACAAATTTTAGGATTTTTTTTTTCTAGGCACTACATTGAATTTATAGATTATTTGAATGGTATGACCTTTTTTTATTTCTTCTTTGTTTATCTGCCCTATCAATGAGTTATATACTTTTGCATGTTTTCATGATTGTAATTATCATGCTTTTGTTTCCAGATGCAGGACTCTTTTCAGCATTTTTTGTAAAGTCAGTCTAGTGATAAATTTCCTCATTTTTTGCTTGTCTGGGAATGGCTTTACTTCTCCCTCAGTCTAAGGAATAGCTTTGTTGAGTATAGCATTCTTGACTGTCAATTTTTTCTTTCAGCACTTTGAATGTATCATTTTATTCTCTCTTGATCCGTAACGTTTCTGAGGAGAAACCTAATGTGAGTCTAATGAACATTCCTTTATACGTGACTTGATGTTTTTCTCTTGTTGTTTTTAGAATTCTTTTTGTCTTTGACTTTTGACATTTTGACTATTTTTTACCTCAGACAGTACTTTTCTGATTGAAATATAGTTTGGGATCTTTGAACTTCCTGTATCTGGATGTTTGTATCTGCCCCCAGATTTGGAAAATTTTCAGCTATTATTTTATTACATAGGTTTTCTATGCATTTTTTCTATTTTTCCATTCTGGAACCTCTATAATGAATATTTGTCTACTTAATGGTGTTCCGTAAGTTTTTACAATCTTTTAAGAGCTCTTTTCCATTATTATTTTTTTCTAACCAAATAATTTCAAATGATCTGCCTTCAAGTTCAGAGATTCTTCTGTTTGATCAAATCTGCTGTTGAAACTCTGTTTTTTTTATTTTATTCATTGAATTCTTTAGTTGCATGATTTGTTATTTTTTCCTTTATTATATCTCTTTGTTAAATTTCTCATGTGTATGCTTTTTCCTGATTTTGTTGAATTGTCTAGCTGTATTTTTTATACCTCATTGAGGTTCCTTAAGAGCATAATTTTGAATTCCTTTTCTGGCTCTCCATTAATTTTCTTTATATTGGGGTTTGTTACTAAGAGTTTTCCTTTAGTAGCGTTACATTTCCTTGCTTTTTCGTGTTTCTTATGTCCTTTCATTGATGTCTGTGCATTTTGTGGAACAATCACCCTTCCAAACTTTCTAAAGTTAACCCCAAAGAATTAACTAATTCTAGCCCCAACTCAAAAGTCCAAAGTTCAGAATCCCATCTGTGAGCCTGTGAAATCAAGACTAGTTATTAAGTTCCAACATACAGTAGTGGTTCAGGCATAAGACAGACACTTCTATTTCAACAGGGAGGAATAGGCAAAGAGAAATGAATAACAAGTTCAAGCACGTTAGAAACTGAGTAGGGCAGACATTAAATCTTTAAGCAGGGGAATGATTTCTTTTGACTCCATATGCCACCTTCTGGACACACTGGGGTGGGCTTTGGGCCCCCAAAGCCTTTGGCAGTATTATGGGCTTAGATTGGTGAAGTCAACGTGACTGCTTATACAGAATAAAGTCCTTGGCCTAAAGTTTTCTTTGGTGGGTGTTTCATGCTGCTGGTGATTTCATAATTCTGAGATCTCAGTGGTAGTCCTGAGTTCATTAGGCATTACTGTAATAGGGACTCTTGGTGGCAGCTCCAACTTTACATTTCTGCTCTGCATTATTATAGCAGGGATCTTTACAGTAGCTCTGCCAGGGTCTCTAGACTTTCAACAACATCGTTTGAAATTTGGGTGGAAGTTGTCAATCTTCCATAGCTCTTGCTTTCCACAAGGCTGCAGAATTAGTACCACATGGATGTTGACAAAATTTATAACTTGTACCTTCTGGAGCTGCAGCATGAGCTGCACCTGAGGCTTCTTGAGCTGTGGCTAAGGCAACTGCAGAACTGCTGTGCTGGGATGTGGGTAGCAGAATCCCAAGGTGGCCCTGACCAGTGAATCTGTGTACTCCGGGGCTGTTCCTTGAAACCATTCTGCTCTCCTAAGTCTGTGATGGGAGTGGCATCCTCAAATATCTGGGCAATATCTTTGGGGATATTTCTTCCATTGTCTTGATAAATAGCACATGGCTGCCTTCTATCTCTGCTAATCTCCTTAGCAAGTGGTTTATTGACTACACTCAGTTTCTCTCCTGAAAACATTTTTTCATTCTTTTTGTGGTCAAATGGTTTTCCAAATTTTTCTATTCTGCTTCCTTTTTTTTTTTTTTTTGAGACGGAGTCTCACTCTATCGCCCAGGCTGGAGTGCAGTGGCCGGATCTCAGCTCACTGCAAGCTCCGTCTCCCGGGTTTACGCCATCCTCCTGCCTCAGCCTCCCGAGTAGCTGGGACTACAGGCGCCCACCACCTCGCCTGGCTAATTTTTTGTATTTTTTAGTAGAGACGGGGTTTCACGGTGTTAGCCAGGATGGTCTCGATCTCCTGACCTCGTGATCCACCCGTCTCGGCCTCCCAAAATCTGCTTCCTTTTTAACTATGAATTCTGTCTTTAAATTATTACTTTGCTCTTATGTCTCAGTGTAAATGGCCAAAGGTAATTATGAATGCCTTCTATACTTTACTAATTTTTTTTTCTGCGCCAGATATTCTAGTACATCTTCCTTAAGTTTGGACTTCCACAAAGACCTCAGTCACAGACAGAGTACAGTTAAGTGCTTTGACAATTTATAACAAGAATAACCTTTACTTGAGTTTCCAATACCTTTTTCCTCAGTTTCTCCTAAAACTTCATCACAACGTTTCTTGCTGGCCATATCTCTATCAACATTCTGATCATGAAAAGTTAACCACTCTCTAAAGTGTTTAAAACTTTCCCTGGTCTTGTCTTCCAAGCCCTCACTAGAATCTGAGCATTTACTAATCAGCTGCTTCAAATTGTTCCAGCCTCTACCCATTATCCAGTTGCAAAGTGACATCCACATTTTCACATGTTTATTATTAGGAATGTCCTACTCCCAGTGTCAATTTTCTGTCTTAGACCATTTTTGTTTGCTTATAACAGAATACTTGACACTGGATAATTCATTTTAAAAATATTTTATTTAAATAATTTATTTAAAAAACATTTCTTGAGGCTGGAAAATTCAAGATCAGGGCCCACTTCTGGTGAGGTCCTTCTTATAGTTGGGTACCCTCTGTAGAGTTTCTTTCTCTTATAAAGTAACCAGTCTCAGTCCCATGATAATCCATTAATCTATTAACCCATTAGTCTGTTAATCCATGAGTCTATTAATCCATGAGTGTATTAATACATTCATAAGGACAGAGCCCTAGCATCCTAATCACCTCTTAAAGGCCTCACCTCTCAATACTGCCACAATGGGCATTATGTTTTAACATAAGTTTCAGAGGGGACAAACATTCAAACCATTATAATTTATTTTCTACTGCTACACTAGAATACCATAGGCTGGGTGATTTATTTAAAAACAGATATATTTGGCTCGTAGTTCTGAAAGCTGGGAAGTCCAAGAGCATGGTACTGGCATCTGCTCAGCATATGGTGAGGACCTTTTTGCTGCAATGAAATATGATGGAAGGGCAAGAAAGTGCATGTGAGTGGGAGCTCAATTTTAAAACAAAGCCACTCCCATGATAACTCACCCACTCCCATGATAATGGCATTAATCTATTCATGAAAGTGGACCCCCCCCCAAGACCTAATTACTTCTTAAAAGCCCCACCTCATAATACTGTTCCAATGACAATTAAATTTCATCATGGGTTTTGGAGGGGACATTAAAAATGTAGCAGTCCTGTTTCTTTGGTCTCTAATATCTACCAGGACCATTTGTTGGCTGTGCTGGTGGTCACCAAATCAAGATGTGGTGCTTTCTGGGTATCCACAGTATGTGCCATGTTGTAAATTGGTATTTCCCTGCATTAGTAAATATACTTCAACCCAGAATATTCTGAGCTCATAACAGTAAACAAAGATAGAAACAAAAACCCTGAATGCTTTACTAAAATGTGCATTTAATAAAATACCCATTCATTAAATAATAAGATGAGCTCATCTGTCTATTACTATCTGATGACCTTACAATCTAAAGATCAGTTTTTCTTTCCACTTACAAAATATTTAAAGGAATATAGTAACACCAGAAGATAATGCCAGAATCTATGCTACAGAAGGTTAACATAGGCTATAAACCTATGATGTTTCTGTATTTGTTTTTGAAACCTGGCTTTATTATATTTATTATGTTTCCATGTGTCACATTAATGAACTTCAGTTGCTTGCTTCTGGTTGAGATACTTTGTTTCTTTGCAGGAAGTTAAAATAAAACTCAAGTTATGTGTTTCGTGAGAATAGCAGGATGTGGGGAAGAGACCCACTCTGTGCATTTAAATGTCAGGCACATTGGGCTAGGAAAATATATTGGTCCTGCAGTGTGTTGTCGATTAAAGATCCCATTATGTGGTCTTCCAAAGCCCTTCTGTTATGGTTATCTTCTGAAGCAGGGTACGTGTAGAGCCTTTTCCAATTAGGCATTTTATGTTCCTTTCCAATGATTCTGGCACATGATCTGAGAAGGATGTTTTAGAAACCGAAGACAGGCACAAGTTATAGGAAAAAGCTCTGTAAGTAATTTTTTTACCCCTTCAATTAGTCTTATTTGAAAACTAACAGTGTGCTATAAAATGGAATTTCCATGAGTTTTCTTGGCATTAAACAAAAAGGTGTTTTATGACATTTTACATGCTGAGAATTAGAGTCCATTTCAAGTCATATTTATTTGTTTTTATCTAATAATCCTCACAGTCATTCCTATTATAGTCCTTTGTTACCTATTGACCCTGTAGCTTTGTACTTTCTTTTGCTGGAATAAAGACTGTTTCTTCCCATCAATTTCGTCATCCTCCCTAATGCACAAGATCCATGCCTGCCTGGTTTTACTAATTCCATTTTCTTGTTTGGATGATGTTCTAAGATTTCTAAGTTTCTCTTTTTATTAATTTTTAAAGGCCAGCTCTTGTCTGACCTCTTCCCTGAAACCTATCTCAATTTATTTTACTCATAGAGGTGTATCTTTGTTCTGAATTCTCAGGAATTTGTTGTTTTTATTTCACATTTAACATTTAATTATACTAGTTTGTGTTGTTTTCCAACTGCTCCCTGTGTTTGTTCTGTATTTTCAACAATCTATTAAGCTTCTAGAGAGCAGACAAAATGTTGTATATTGCTTTTGTAAGCTCAATAGCACTTAACATATTATGCAACATATAGAAATATCCCAATATTAGATAAGTTGAATTGAGCTTTTCTTTCAGGTTTTGAATTTACAAAAATGTTCTCATTGAAATTGTCTAACAAGTAGCTGAAAAAGCATTGGTGTAAAAAATAGATGAATACAAATAAGATGGCATTATTATATTATTATGTCTCATTGAATAGTGTTAAGTGCCTGGATACGCATGGGATTAGACTAGGCACAAATTATTCAAAAGACAGAATTTCTGCTCTCTAGAAACTTATATTTACATAAACATCACACCTAATGAGCATAACCCACTTTTAGAAGGGCCAGGATTTATAATAAATTATGTTATTTTCCTATATAACATTTGTAGAAAGCCATGAAATGATCTGGCTGGGCAAGTATAGTAAACATATTCAGGCAATCACTGGTGATATACTGTCTATACATATGTTTTAGGAAATGCATGCTGAAAAACTCTTAATTGAAACCACTGATTTATGAGAATAAGTATAAAATGAAGAAATAAAACAGAGGAAAAGCCTTGGAACAAAAATTAAGTATGGTTTGTAATATATTCAGTAATTTATCATTACAAGATCAAATTTATTGATTTGAAAACCAGTGTTTTTCTTTCTTTTACTTCAAGAATGACAAGTTTTAGTGTTAAATTTATAACAATATTGCTTCATTTCAATATCACTTTCTTGCATATGATTAGTATTCACATTACCTTTTCTGGGTTGTACCTCAAATATTCAATTTGTATTTAGATGTCTGAGAACACAAGGGATGATGAGAATACGGTTGAATTATTCTTTTTAATACAGTCCCTCAGAAAATTAAAGTGTGAAAGACAGCTTCATCTTCTTCTATCTCTACATTTGTCTCTGGGCACAATCATACAAAGATTGGTTTTGGAAGAAAAGGTTATTGTCTGCTTCAGTGGTTTATGATGTTGCAAGCTTTCCAGTATGTCTCCTCAGTATTTTCAGGAAAGGGAGGCTGTTTTATCTCAATATTGAAATGTGGTTTTCAATAGTGAGAGGTAAAACAGGTGCAAGTGATGAAGTGAAATAACACCATGACTTCCTTGAGAAAATTTGTCAGGTGTTTACACTTTTCTCATTGTAGTTTGAGACATTTATGTTTTTCCTAATTAGATTTCAGTATGGTCCCAACTGCCTCAATCACTTAAGGTAGATAAATTCCTTAACTGTAATGGCTTAAGTTACATTTCCCCTTCATGTTCATTTTCTTCCTTATGCATTAGAAATGATTTTAAGCTTCTGTTTTGTTCCCGTTCTCCTCTCAGTACTTTTATTCCAAATTTATTTTCTTACCTAGTGTATTAATGTCTCTTTAGTCTTTGGAGAGCTAATCAAGGATTAATCAATCTTGTCCATTGAGTCAGACTTAGCTACTTTACACTTTGTTGTGTCTTGGGCAAAGTGTATGAATAATATTGTTCTCGGGAAGACATAAGGCTAAATTTCTGAACTATTTTGGGTCGAAGGACTTCTTTGAGAACATAAAAATTTCTATAGCTTCTCTGTATTTCCAAGGTGTACAGAAAAATGTTGACATACATTTCACATGCTGCATAGACTCCTCACACTTCCCAGGTCTGTCATAGACACCAGATTAGGAAGGCCCAAGTGATATGATCCCACTACTGGGAACGTATCCAAAGAAAATGAAATCAGTGTGTTAAAGAGGTGTCTGCACTCCCATATTAATTGCAGTGCTATTCACAACAGTAAAGACATGGAGTCAGCCCAAGTGTCCAGTGGAAGAATGGATAAAGAAAATATCATATATATCCACAGTGGAATACTATTCATCATCTAAAAAGAAAAAAAACCCTGCCATTTGCAACAACAGGGATGAAACTGGATAATGTAATATATAAACATTATATTAAGTGAAATAAGCTAGCCACAGAAAGGCAAATATTGCATGATCTCACTTATATGTGTAATCTAAAATAGTTGAACTAATGGAACTAGAGAGAAAAATGGCTATTGGGGTGGATGAGCAGGGATCAGTGAGATGTTGGTCACAAGATACAAAATTTCAGTTAGACAGGAGAAGGAAGTTCAAGAGATCTATTGTACAACATGGTGAATATAATAACAATGTATTATATTCTTAAAAATTACTAAAAGGGTAGATTTTAAGATTCTCATTACAAAAGATAAATATGACATTGGGGCAGGGCGAAGATGGCTGACTAGAAGCAGTGGCGATTGGAGGCTCCCATTGAAAAGAACCATAACAGCATGTGAATCCTGCAGAAGCAACTGAGGTATCCAGGTTATCTCACCAGAACTGACTAGGCAGCTGGTATAACTCATGGAAAAGAAGAAAGAATGGTGTGGTGCAGCAGCTGACCTAAGAGACACACAGGTCAGGGGAGCCTCCAACCCCAGCCAAGGGAGGCGTTGAATGAGTGTGCTACCCAGTCAGGGAAACTGTGCTTTTTCCAAGGAACTGTGCAACCCATGGATCAGAAGATCCCACTTGTGAACCCATGCCACTGGGGCTTAGGGTTCCAACCCCAGAGGCACACATATTCTCAACAGCATCTCAGCTGGAATCTGCTTAAGCCTGCCGAGTTCCCAGGGGGAGGAGCAATGAGCATCACAGCTGTGGCTGCCTGTTGTCTAAGCCCTTTGAGCTCCTTGGGGGAGGGGCAGCACCCAGCACTGGGACTGACAGCTGCCTCCCTGGTGGAAGAAGGGCAGCAGCCATCTCTACAGCTCCAGGCCACCCTTTTCTCCTGCTGGAGCCAGGGAGACTGGATGGCTTGGTCCCATGAGGTATCCCCCACAGGCCGATACACTGGATGTGGCAGACTGTGGCCAGAGTGCCTCTTTCGACCTGACCCTGACCCATCCCTCCTCACTGGATGTGGCCTCCCTGAAGAAACTCCAACAATTTCAGCCATAGGCTTAGGGACAGAATTCTCATCTCCCTGGGCCTGAGCCTCTAGGGGGAAGGGTAGCCTCAGTCTCTGCAGACCGGCAGACTTAGCCTTTCCTCCTGGTAGTTCTGAGGAATCCAGGCAGCCCAGATAAGTGGGATTTCCCCCAGTGAAGCACATTCCCTCCACCAAATCACAGTCAAAGTGCTTCGTTAACTGAGTCCTGTTCCCTATGCCACCCAACAGCGTGAGACCCTCCAACAAGGGTTGTCAGACGCCCTATACATGAATGATCATACTGGGCATCAGTTTGAAGCCCCTTGTGGCCAGAGATCCCAGAGGAAGGAGCAGGCACTTATCTTTGTTGTTCTCCAGCCCCCTTGAGTGACATCTCCAGCTGTGGGAGTGAACCAGATAAATAGGGTCTGAAGTGAACTCCCAGCACACTACAGCAGCCCTACAGAAAAGGGACCTGACAATTGAAAGAAAAATAGAAAGCAACAATAACAGCATCAACAACATAAAAAGTCCCCACAAAAGTGACATCCAAGGGCCAACAGCTTCAATTAATTGAAATTAGACAAACTCATGAAGATGAGAAAGAATCAACCAAAAAAGCCACTGAAAACCCAAAAGGCCAGAGTGCCTCTTCTCCTCCAAATGATCACAACACCTTTCTAGCAAGGGCACAGAACTGGATGGAGGAAAAGATGCATGAACTGACAGAAATAGGCTTCAGAAGATGGGCAATAAAAAACTCTGCTGAGCTAAATGAGGATGTTCTAACCTAATGCAAAGAAGCTAAAAACCTTGATAAAAGGTTAGAGGAGCTGCTAACTGGAATAACCAATTTAGAGAAGAACATAAATGACCTGATGGAGCTGAAAAACACAGCATGAGAACTTTGTGAAACATACACAAATATCAATAGCTGAATTGACCAAGCAGAAGAAAGGGTATCAGAGTCTGAAAACCACCTTGCTGAAATAAGGCATGCAGACAAGATTAGAGAAAAAAGAATGAAAAGGAACAAACGAAGTCTCCTAGAAATATGGGACTATGTAAAAAGACCAAACCTACCATTGATTGGAGTACCTGAAGGAGATTGGGAGAATGGAACAAGCTGAAAAACACACTTCAGGATATTATCCAGGAGAAATTGCTCAACCTAGCAAGACAGGTCAACATTCAACTTCAGGAAATACAGAGAACAACACTAAGATACTCCATGAGAAGATCAACCCCAAGACACATAGTCATCACATTCTCCAAGGCTGAAATAAAGGAAAAGATGTTAAGGGCCATCAGAGAGAAAGGCAAGGTCACCTACAAAGGGAAGCCCATGGGACTAACAGTGGACCTCTCAGCAGAAGCCTTACAAGCCAGAAGAGGGTAGGGACCAATATTCAACATTCTTAAAGAAAAGAATTTTCAATCCAGAATTTCATATCCAGCCAAACTAAACTTCATAAGTAAAGGAGAAATAAAATTTCCAGACAAGCAAATGCTGACGAATTTCATCACCATGAGACTTGCTTTGCAAGAGCTCCTAAAGGAAGCACTAAATATGGAAAGAAAAAAAATGGTACCATCCACTGTAAAAACACATCAAAATATAATGACAAATGACACTATGAAGACATTGCATCAACTAGTGTGCAAAATAACCAGATAGCATCATGATGACAGGATCAAATTCACACATAAAAATATGAACCTTAAATGTAAATGGGCCAAATGCCCCAATTAAAAGACACAGATTGGCAAATTAGATAAAGAGTCAAGACGCATTGGTATGCTGTATTCAGGAGACCCATCTCACATGTAAAGACATACATAGGCTCAAAATAAAGAGATGGAGGAAAGCTTCCCAAGCAAATAGAAAGCAAAAAAAGCAGGGGTTGCAATCCTAGTCTCTGACAAAATACTTTAAACCAACAAAGATAAAAAAAAGACAAAGAAGTACATTACATAATGGTAAAGGGATAAATTCAAGAAGAAGAGCTAATTATCCTAAATATATATGTACCCAATACAGGAGCACCCAGATTCATAAAACAAATTATTAGAGATCTACAAAGAGACTTAGACTCCCACACAATAATAGTGGGAGGATTTAACACCTAACTGTCAATATTAGACAGATCAATGAGACAGAAAATTAACAAGAATATTCAGGACTTGAATTCAGCTTCAGGTCAAGTGGACTTAATAGAAATCTACAGCATTCTCCACTCCAAATCAACAGAATATACATTCTTCTCGGTGCCACATGGCACTTATCCTAAAATTGACCACATAATTGGAAGTAAAATACTCCTCAGCAAATGCAAAAGAACAGAAATCATAACAAACAGTCTCTCAGACCACAGTGCAATCCAATGAGAACTCAGGATGAGGAAACTCACTCAAATCCACACAATTACATGGAAATTGAGCAACCTGCTCCTAAATGACTCCTGGATAAATAATGAAATTAAGGCAGAAATCAAGAAGCTCTTTGAAATCAGTGAGAACAAAGAGACAATGTACCCGAATCTCTGGGACACTGCTAAAGCAGTGTTAAGAGGGAAATTTCTAATACTAAATGTCCACACTGAAAAGCTAGAAACGTCTCAAATTGACATTCCAACATCACAACTAAAAGAACTAGAGAACCAATCGCAAACAAATCCAAAAGCGAGCAGAAGACAAGAAATAACTAAGATCAGTGCAGAGACAGAGACACAACACCCCCCCCCCAGCCAAATAAATTAATCCAGGAGCTGGTTTTTGAAAAAATTAGCAAAATAGCTAGACTAATGAAGAAGAAAAGAGAGAAGAATCAAAAAGAGGCAACAAGAAATGATAAAGGGGATAGCACCACGGACCCCACAGAAATAAAAACTACCATCAGAGAATACTATAAACACCTCTATGCAAATAAACTAGAAAATCTAGAAGAACTGGATAAATGCCTGGATGAATACACCCTCCCAAGGCTAAACCAGGAAGAAGTCAAATCCCTGAATAGACCAATAGCAAGTTTTGAAATGAAGCAATAATTAACAGCCTAACAAACAAAAAAAGCCCAGGACTAGATGGATTCACAGCCAAATTCTACAAGAGGTACAAAGAGGAGCTGGCACCATTCCTTCTGAAACTATTCCAAACAATTGAAAGGAAGGATTCCTACCCAACTCATTTTATGAGGTCAGCATCATCCTGATACCTGGCAGAGACACTACAAAAATAGAAAATTTCAGGCCAACATTGATTCTAAAATCCTCAATAAAATACTGGCAAACTGAATCCAGCAGCACATTCAAAAACTTATCCACCCTGATCAAGTGGGCTTCATCCCTGGGATGCAAGGCTGGGTCAACATATTCAAATCAAGAAATGTAATCCATCACATAAACAGAACCATATGATTATCTCAATAGATGCAGTAAAGTCCTTTGATAAAATTCAATATCCCTTCTTGTTAAAAACTCACAATAAACAGTTTGGTATTGGTGGAACATATCTCAAAATAATAAGAGCTATTTATGCCAAACGCACAGCCAATATTGTATTGAATGGGCAAAAACTGGAAACATTCCCTTTGAAAGTCGATACAAGACAAGGATGTCTTTTCTCACTACTCCTATTCAACATAGTACTGGAAGTTCTGACCAGGGCAATCAGGCAAGATAAAGTAATAAAGGGTATTCAAATAGGAAGAGAGGATGTCAAATTGTCTCTCTTTGCAGACAACATGATTCTTTATTTAGAAAACCCCATCATCTCAGCCCAAAAACTTCTTAAACTGATAAACAACTTCAGCAAAGTCTCAGGATACAAAATCGTTGTGCAAAAATCACAAGCATTCTTATATAGCAACAATAGACGAGCAGAGAGCCAAATCATAATGAACTCCCATTCACAATTCCTACAAAGAGAATAAAATACCTAGGAAGACACCTAACAAGGGATGTGAAGGACTTCTTCAAGGAGAACTACAAACCTCTGCTCAAGGAAATAAGAGAGGACACAAAGAAATTGAAAAACATTTCATCCTCATGGATAGGAAGAAACAATATCATGAAAATGGCCATACTGCCCAAAGTAATTTATAGATTCAATGCTATTCCCATCAAACTACTATTGACATTCTTCACAGAATTAGAAAAAACTACTTTAAATTTCATACGGAACCAAAGAAGAGCCCACATAGCCAAGACAATTCTAAGCAAAAAGAAAAAAGCCAGAGGCATCACGTGAACTGACTTCAAACTAAACAACAAGGCTACAGTAACAAAAACAGCATGGTTCTGGTACCAAAACAGACATAGAGACCTATGGAACAGAACAGAGACACCAGAATTAAGAAGACATATCTAAAACCATGTGATCTTCAACAAACCTGACAAAAATAAGCAATGTTAAAAGGATTTCCTATTCAATAAATGGTTCTGGGAAAACTGGGTAGCCACATGCAGAAAAGAGAAACTGTACCCCTCCCTTACACCTGATACAAAAATTAGCTCAAGATGGGTTAAAGACTTAAATGGAAAATCCAAAACTGTAAAACCCCTAGAAGAAAACCCAGGCAATGCCATTCAGGACATAGGCGTGGACAAAGACTTCATGACTAAAATATAAAATCAATTGCAACAAAAGCCAAAATTGACAAATGGAATCTACTTAAACTAAAGAGCTTCTGCACAGCAAAAGAAACTATCATCAGAGTGAACAGGCAACCCACAGAATGGGGAAAAGTTTTTGCAATCTACCCATCTGAAAAAGGGCTAATATCCAGAATCTGCAAGGAACTTAAATTTACAAGAAAAAAAAATGCCATCAAAAAGTGAGCAAAGGATATGAAAAGGCACTTTTCAAAAGAAGACATTATGCAGCCAAAAAACATGAAGAAAAGCTCAACATCACTGATCATTAGAGAAATGCAAACCAAAACCCCAATGAGACACCATCTCACGTTAGTCAGAATGGCGATTATTAAAAACTCAAGAAACAATAGATGCTGGCGAGGCTGTGGAGAAATAGGAGCAGTTTTACACTGTTGGTGGGAGTGTAAATTAGTTCTACTATTGTGGAAGACAGTGTGGCGATTCCTCAAGGATCTAGAACCAGAAATACTATTTGAGCCAGCAATCCCATTACTGAATATATACTCAAAAGAATATAAATCATTCTACTATAAAGACACATGCACACATATGTTTAGTGCAGCACTATTCACAATAGCAAAGACATGAAACCAACCCAAATGCCCATCAACGATAGACTGGATAAGGAAAATGTGGCATGTATACACCATGGAATACTATGAAGTCATAAAAAGGAATAAGGTCATGTCCTTTTTAGGGACATGGATGAAGCTGGAAGCCATTATCCTCAGCAAAGTAACACTGGAACAAAAAGCCAAACATCGTATGTCCTCTATTGTAAGTGGGAGTTAAACAATGAGAACATATGGACACAGGGAAGGGAACAAGACATGCTGGGCCCTGTTGGGGGGTGCAGAGCAAGGGGAGGAAACATAGATGATGTGTCAGTAGGTACAGTAAACTACCATGGCACACGTAGACCTACATAACAAACCTGCATGTTCTGCACATATCTCCCAGAACTTAAAATAAAATAAAAAATAAAATAAAATAAAATCATGTATGTTAAAAAAATGATAAGTATGTCAGGTAATACATATTCTAATTAGCTTAATGGAGTCATTCCACAATGTATACATACTTCAAAACAAAATGCTGTACATAACAAATACATATAATTTTATTTGTTAATTAAAAAATAGAGCAATGTTAAAAACAAAACAAAACACTAAGAAACCCCACATGGCCTTAGGCCATGAAGGGCTCTATTTCCTTCTTGTGGTAGATTTTAATTCTGAAATGGCTATGTGGCTGGGTAGGTAGTTGGTTAAGGTAAGCAGGAAGAAATGAATTCCATATCAATAGCTTTTTGTTTGTGATGAAATAAGAACAGCAGCCTCTAGGGAATGTGGTGAATTAGTCACATAAAACAATTTTCATGTTTTTGTGTTTCTATGTGGATTATTTCAGTGATAATAAAGACTCTGAAGATCATATACCTATTCCATAGCAGCATGCTGTAGCAAATGTCTGTTCAATATATTTAAAAACTTAAGTCTCACTGGAATTAATTTGATAAATGAGAAAAAAAAGTGATAAGATGTTAGGTTTATGTTAAATATCATGGTAAAATTATTGACTCAGGAAAAAGCTAATGTAAGATCTTGAAATATAAGTATTTATTATAAGTATTTATTCATATAATAAAATTAACTCACAGTGTAATTTGCATTTTGGAAAATTCCCGTCCAGAGAGCAGTCACTGGAAAGTGGGCTTATAAGAGTTCTCAGAGTAGAGAGCCATCTGTCTGAGAGAACATGCCCTTGAAGAGAGAGCACCAGACTCAATGAGGAGTGAAGAGGTATGTTGACTCTGACTGGTGCTACCAACATAGGATGACTCGTGCTGGCTCACCCAGGGTTTTCTCAGTATTTGCACTGAGAACTGTCTTCTTCCCTCCCATTGCTTATCCTTTCCCTCATCCCACTACCTCCAAGTCCTAGGCAAACCAGTGTAGTGGGTCAGCAATTAGGTGCATGATCTTGAATCAGACACTCAATTTATCAGCACTGAGAACTGTCTTCTTCCCTCCCATTGCTTATCCTTTCCCTCATCCCACTACCTCCAAGTCCTAGGCAAACCAGTGTAGTGGGTCAGCAATTAGGTGCATGATCTTGAATCAGAGACTCAATTTATCAGAGTTTCAGGTTCCTCATGTGTAAAGCAAAGAGGATGGATTAGTTGTTGATATAGTTTGGCTGTGTTCCCACCTAAATCTTATCTTGAATTGTAGTTCCCATAATCCCTGCATGTTGTGGGAGGGACCAGGTGGAGGCAATTGAATCATGGGTGTGGTTTACCTCGTACTGTTCTCATGATAATTGAGTTTCATGAGATTTAATGGTTTTACGAGCCTCTGGCATTTCCCCTGCTTGCGCTCATTCTCTCTCTTGCCCTGTGAAGAGGTGCCTTCTGCCATGATTGTAAGTATCTTGAGGTTTCCCCAGTCATGGGAAACTGTGAGTCAATTAAACCTCTTTTCTTCATAAATTACCCAATCTTGGGTATTTCTTCATAGCAGCATGAGAATAGACTAATACAGACGTCTGAAGCTCCTTGCAGGTCTAACATAAGATTTTATCTCAAAGTCATGATCTTTCTTGTTCTTATTTTATTTTTAATTTTTTGAGATAAAGTCTCACTCTGTTGCCCAGGCTGGAATGCAGTGGCACGATCTCAGCTCACTGCAACCTCCGCCTCCCAGGTTCAAGCAATTCTCCCACTTCAGCCTCCCAAGTAGGTGGGACTGCAGGCACTCACGACCATGCTCAGCTAATTTTTGTATATATATATTTTTTAGTAGAGATGAGTTTTCACTATGTTGGCCAGGCTGGTTTTGAACTCCTGACCTCAAGTGGTCTGCTTGTCTTGGGATTATAGGTGTGAGCCACCATGCCTGGCCAAAAGTGCTGGGATTATAGGTGTGAGCCACCATGCCTGGCCTATTATCTTTCTTTTCCATTAATTTATCTGCTTTCTTCTTCAGATAACCATGAAAATCTTAGATATTAAGCCCTCCTTTGTCTTTGTATTCTATTTTTTAATTTATACCAAATCAATTCAGCACCAGGATTTCCTTCAGAGAATCAAGCATTACTCTCACAGATTGGCAATTAAGGTAAGATAAAGAATTAAGTTAGCATGTTTGTAGAAAATGCAACAGAATCTATTGTTCGCTATAACCTAGGCAATCTGCTAGTACAAACTCCAAAATTGCCCACATACTCTGAATTGAGAGAATAGGAAGAGGAGTTGCAAAGAGAAGCTTTCACAGACAGCAGAGAACTGGGTAGGTTTCTAAAGTTTGTTTAGTGTTAAGATCTTTTTTAAAGCTTTGTTGAGATGTAATTCAAGTATCATGTAATTTACCAATTGAACGTGTACAAGTCAATGTTTTCCTGTGTATTCAAAGACATATGCAACTATCAGCACAATTTAAAAAAATTTTCATCACTTCCAAAAAAAAACCCTTTATCTTTCAGCTATCACCTCCCAATCTTCCTATCCTTTGATACACTCAGCCTTAAGTAACCATGGTTAGTAAAGTACTAAACATGTATTGATGCTTTACCTTCTTATTGCTGAATAATATTCCAATGTATGGGCATACCACATCCATTTAGCCTTTCATTAGTTGATGAACATGTGCATTGTTTCCACTTTTTGACTCTTAAGAATAATGCTTACATAAACATCCATGTCCAAGTTTTTGTGTGGACACATGCTTTCATTTCTCTTGGGTATATATCTAGAAGTGAAATTCTGGGTTATGTGGTAACTCTGTTTAACTACTTGAGGAACTTTCAAACTGTTTTCCAAAGTGGTCACACCAATTTACAGTACCACATTCTCATACGTGTATGAAGGTTCTTATTTCTCCACATCTTTGCCAACACTTGTTTTTAACCAAACTTTGTAATTCTAGCCATCCTGATAGGTGTGAAGTGGTATCTCATTGTGATTTTGATTTATATTTACATGATAACCAATAATTTTGATAATTTTTCATGTGCTTATTGGCCATTTATATATCTTCTTTGCTAAAACACCCATTCATAGCCTATGCTTATTTTAAATTGGGTAATTTGTCTTTTTTTTTTTTTTTTTTTTTTTTTTTTTTTTTTTTTTTTTTTTTTTTTTTTTGAGGCGGAGTCTCGCTCTGTCGCCCGGACTGGAGTGCAGTGGCCGGATCTCAGCTCACTGCAAGCTCCGCCTCCCAGGTTTACGCCATTCTCCTGCCTCAGCCTCCGGAGTAGCTGGGACTACAGGCGCCCACCACCTCGCCCGGCTAGTTTTTGTATTTTTAGTAGAGACGGGGTTTCACCGTGTTAGCCAGGATGGTCTCGATCTCCTGACCTTGTGATCCGCCCGTCTCGGCCTCCCAAAGTGCTGGGATTACAGGCTTGAGCCACCGCGCCCGGCCGGGTAATTTGTCTTTTATTCTCAAGTTTAAGAATTCTTTATATATTGTAGATATAAATCTCTTATATGTAATTTTTGAAAGTTTTCTCCCATTCTGTGGGTTATCTTTTTACTTTCTTGATAGTGTCCTGATCTTGTTCCTGATCTTAGGGGAAAAGCATCCAGTCTTTCACCATTAAGTGTGATGCTAGCTGTGGTTATTTCTAGACACCTTTTATTTGGTGGAGGAAGTTCCCTTATTTGCCTAATTTGTTGGATGTTTTTATCATTAAAGGGTATTAGATTTTGTCAAATACTTTTTACGCATCTATTGAAAAAAAGTCTTGTGGTTTTAGTTTTTTATTCTATTTATATTTTATTGATATGGTATATTGCATTACTTGATTTTCAGATGTTAACTCAATCTTGGATTGCTGGGATAAATCCCACTAGGTCGTGATACAATTTGTATTACATGTTGCCAGATTTAGTTTACAATTTTGTTGAGAATTTTTGCATCCAAATTTATAAGAACTATTGGTCCATAGTTTTCTTTTCTTGACTGGCTTTGACATCAGGATTATATTTTCCTTAAAAATAGGGTTATGAAGTATATTCTATGAAGTATATTCTTCTCAACTATTTTTTGACGAGTTTGTGAAGAATTGATATTAATGTATGGTAAATGTTTGGCAGAATTTATCGGTAAAGCAATCTGGGCCTGGAGTTTCGTTGTGTGAATAGCTTTTTATTATAAATTCAATCTCTTTACTTGTTATAGATGTATTCAGAATGTGTATTTCTTCTTGAGTCAGTTTTGGTAGTCTGTGCTTTTCTAGGAACTTGTCTGTTTTATCTAGATTGTCTACTTTATTGGTATACAATTGTTCATAGTATTTGTTTATTATTCTTTCTATTTCTGCAAAGTTATTATTAATTTCTCCTCTTTCATTTCTCATTCTAGTAATTGGAAATATTATTATTATGTAATTTTTTGTCGGTCAATCTAGTTAAAAGTTTGTCAATTTTGTTGATTTTCATTATTTGTTTTATTATTTTTCTCTATTTTTAATTCTCTGTTATTTATTTCCATGCTTATCTTTAGTTTTCCCTTCCTTCTTCTTGCTTTAGGTTTATATTTCTCTTCTTTTTCTAGTGTCTTAAGGTTGTTTGAAGATTAGGTTATTTATTTGAGATCTTTACCTTTTTTAATATAGGTATTTACAACTGTAGGTGTTTCTCTAAGAACTTATTCAGCTAAATTCTATGTGTTTTGGTATGTTGTATTTTCATTTTATTCATCTCAAAATATTTGCTAATTTCCTCTTTGATTTTTTCTTTAGCCCATTGTTGAGAAGCATGTTGTTTAATTTCCACATATTTGTGAGAAATTAAATTTCCCAAATTTCTTTCTGTTATTGATTCCTAATTTCATTTCATTGTGGTCAGAGAATATACTTTGATTTCAGCCCTTTAAAATGTAGCAAGATTCATTTTATGGCCTAGTGTATGTTCTCTCCTGAAGAATGTTCCATGTGTATGTTAGCGGAATACATATTCTGCCTGATTGGTGGAGTGTTTTATAGAGATGTCTGTTATGTCTTGTTAGTTTGTAGTGTCATTGAAGTCTTCTGTTTCCTTGTTGATCCTCTGCCTATTTGTTCTATCCATTGAAAATGGAATATGGAAATCTCCAACTATTCTTGTTGTGGTGTTTAATTTTTAATTTGGAAGACAAGTTCAGTCTAATTCATTCATTAGACCTGAGTCTGAAGAATTTTGGATATTTTCAAAACAAAATACATGTCCCATGCCCACATTATATTAAAGACGTGTTAGTTATCCTTTATCATAGTTTATATTGAATTAATATACTGAGCCTGAATGAATGAAGGTTCATTTCAATATTCCAAGGAGCAATTGCAAGCAGGGGCATGTGCAGAGTTGAATCATAACACAGAATTTTTAAGACAATACTCTTTCCAACTACATTTATTATGAAAGTTTAGTATGACAGCTACACTGGACATCACGCTGGATCTGGAACCTAATCACTATTCACAGTAATGTTTCTGTTGCAATTTGTATGCAAGTTCAAAACACTAATCTACATACTTTTAAAACACAATTAGTTCAAACACTTGAGTTCGCCTGGACTTTGAGTTCCTGCCAGATTAAATGTTTAACTTTTGCAGCCCCAAATCTCATAAAACAACAAGGCTTTCTTGAAGCACTTTCATACTTGCTATTGCTACACACACAATGTATTTCAAAACAGTTCAGATGTTAGAGACAAAGTGAGCAGCACCACAGGGAAGGATAATTCGTGTCATGATAGCAAACAAACAGTACATTTTAATCATATGATGTCGTGGGCTTCTCAGACTACAGCTAGTATTTGATGTCTTATTACTTTATGTTGTTCCTTGGGGATACCAAAGATTGAGGCAGTTTCTCTCCCAAGGATTAAAGCTGGGTGAACTTATTTTGGGAACTAATATTTTGATTAAAAAAATAGATGTCATACTGACTGTTTAGTGATTATTGCATTCAGTGTAGACTATAGACAATAAAACTCATTTATATTTTATGTCCAATTTATAGTGCTTTTATAATCATAGCAACCCTTAGACAGACAGGGCTGGGCATGAAGTACCTGAAATGGGGTGTGGGAGGAGGAAGTAGTAACATGTACAGTGCTATTCCACTAGCATAGACTTCCATGTCTGGCTCTGCCTCCCAGTCTGTCCTTGTTATATTACCTTTATGCTTCCAGGATGTCCTTGGTGATAGCAAGCGTGGCTGGATGTGAACTGAGAGGGCAGCAGGAGTTTTTTTTTTTTTTTTGCTCTAACCTTTGTGAGATCTAGCTGAGTACCAGAGGCAGAAGAAATTCGTTCTCTGGAAGGAGGTGGTGTGGTTGGAAATATGTGGGATGGATGTTAACAACACCTAGTTTCTTTCCTGCCACTTGCCCCGCCTCTTTCTCATAAGCTTTTCTGAGACATCTCTGTGCTTCTATTAATAAATTTTCCATTGTTGAGCATTAAGGGAACTTAAATATCAGTTAAACTGTGCAAATGAAAGTCAGCTCTATGATCAAGTCCTATAGTACCCTAAAGACAGAGCTGCGAGGAGAACCCACAATCCAACCTGTCCTTCCAGTAGCCCCAGGTAGCCCAATTCATCCCTGTTTTCTGGCGTCTACACTCTGTTTTGTAAGGATAGGAGGTTCCAAGATGGTTAAAAATATGTTCTGAGACATTCTCCTTTTTTATTTTAAGCGCAAACACACTTTCATTAGTCACTGAAATGTTTTTTCTCTGAGACTCATATTGTCTGGCATCCTTCTGACTTTTTGAAAGTCTTCCCTCAAATTCTCCTTTTCTTGATGTCATGGCCTTTCTGCCTTTCAGCTGGAATCCAGCTTCTTATCTGTAACACATATTAGACAGTGGTGTGTAAGTGGGACAATGAATTCCATGCATGGAATCTAATTTTGTAGACTTCATATTTTTGCTTAGGAGCTACTTAAGCTCCTGTGGTTTCTCCTGGAAAGTCAGGGAAAAATGTAGTGTGCTCCCCAGATCTTATCCACTCACCCTTTAACTTTCTTTGGACATCTAAGTTCATTGTAATCCTACTCACTTGAAATATTCATCACTGAAAATTCCTAACTTGAAGTCATGCATTACTCTGTTTAAGGATCCAAGGAAACATCATTTTAAGACACATTATTGTTGAGAATGAACCTTATGTTGACAAAGTTAGAGCAACCTCCTGAGAGGTTTATAATCACAATGACCTTTTCGGTTCTCCCCATGAGGTCACCAACTGATGGAAAAACAAGAAGAAACTAGTTTCTGTGACTAGTTTCTGTTTGGAATGCTTTCAGACAAGGCAGAAAAAGGGAAATTTAGGAATTAAACTTAATTTACAAGCAGTAAGAAAATTCCTACTGATAATTTCCCTAGTCATACTCAGGGAGCCCAGGTAAACAGAAAAGGGATTTTTTTAAGTGAATCAAAGGGATTTAATCAGAGTGAAGTCCCAGAATGGAATAGGGAGGGAGAATGATGTTATACAGAAGAATGATATTCTTTTATAAAAAGGGTCATAAAGAATACAAGAAGAGGTAGCAATAGGGCTCTGATAAGCTTAAAGAAGTTATGTGGCTTTTAGTTTTATCCTGTTAGTTGATGCTGAACTCTGCTAGCAGACCGAATCACTGGAGTTAGGTCAGGCCTATGTTGTCCAATATGGTAGCCACTAGTCACATGTGGCTACTGGAGCACTTGACATGTGGCTAGTCTAAATTGAGATGTACTGCAAGTGTGAAATAGTCACTGTGTTTTATATGAAAATTTGGTGTGAAAAAAGACTTAGTATAAAAAAAGAGTGCAACAAACTAATTGATAATTCTAAAAAATTAACTACATGTTGGAACATTAATATTTTGAGCATTCTAGGCTAAGTAAAATATATTATTGAAGTTAATGTCACTTATTTCTTTTTTACTTTTTTTACTAGAAAATTAAAAATTACACACATGGTGGCCAGGCATGGTGGCTTATGCCTGTCATGCCAGCACTTTGGGAGGCCGAGGTGGACAGATCACAGGGTCAGGAGATCGAGACCATCCTGGCTAATACAGTGAAACCCTGTCTCTACTAAAAATATGAAAGTTAGCTAGGGGTGGTGGCATGCACCTGTATTCCCAGCTACTTGGGAGGCTGAGGCAGGAGAATCACTTGAACCTGGGAGGCAGAGGTTGCAGTGAACCAAGATCGCGCCACTGCACCCCAGCCTGGGTGACAAAGCAAGACTCCATCTCAAAAAAAAAAAAAAAAAAATATATATATATATACACACACACACATACACACACATGGTTTGTACTTGTGACCCACATTAGCGAGACTCTGTCTCAAAAAAAACTATATATATATACACACACATGGCTTGTACTTGTGACCCACATTAGCGAGACTCTGTCTCAAAAAAAACTATATATATATACACACACATGGCTTGCACTTGTGGCCCACACTATATTTTTATTGGATGGTGCTGATTTAGGCACTGTAGAGCTGGGCCTTTTGGAAAAGAGTGGTTAGCTGTTTGGGCTTCAGCATGCATGTCTCTCAAAGGCAGGAGAAAAAGGTAATAACTTAGACCTGCTTTTGGTAGACTTGGATTTTGTTTTCTTAATTTCTAAATTTGAGTCCTTTCTCCAATAGATGTTTAAGCCTCAGAAAATTATTTGTTATGAACAGCCATTTAGGTTCCCACAACAATAGCCAATTTTCAAATAATCTCTAAGTATAGCTCCTTCCTTATGACAAGTAAATAGAAAAATGTACCTAAATATGTTGGGGAATCTACAGGTGCAGAGTACAGGACAGCGGTCAAAGAGTGAGTCAGGGCCAGGGCTGGCATTAGCATCACTGTGACTCACAGTTGCATTCTAACCACTAGATGATTTTCATCTTGAGAAATACTGAGGGTGATGGCCTTTTCACACCAGGAAATACTGAAAATTGCTGAATCGGTGTTTGTCAAGCTGATAATTTGACCGATAAAAGCTAGGTGGGTGCAGTGAAAAGGGTGGGTTCTAGCCTGCAGCATTGTGCTATCTGTGTGTGAGCCACCTTAGGGTTACATCACTGGTTTGACTCAGGAAAGAGCATAAGGGGAACCCATTGATATTACCTGGTTAGTGAAACATGAAGCAAATCCAACTGCAGAAGTGAAAATGTTACTTCCTACTTTTACCAATAATTTCAAATGTAAACATTTAACTTAGAGAAATACTAAGAATAAACCTATGATAACTTCTACAAGGCTGAAGCCTATCACAATTGGGTGAAAGTTAGAAGAATTTGCATAAATTCACTGGCATTCCAAAACACACATGCAGGTGTGTTGTCACCTGACTAAAGTGTCCACACCTGTGCTGTAGACATATTTAAGATTTTGAAGATTATATTTGACAGGATTTAGCTTTGTTCTCATAATCCCTTATACACGATTTTCTTGTGGTGATGACCACAGGGCTTTATAGTTGTGTGTCAACATTTGTGTCTCCACAGATGTTGACTCTGAACTTCTCAAAGTAAAGGACTGCATGTTTTTCCTTCAGTTTCTCCGATACTGAGCAGCATCTGCTACATAGACAGTGGTTAATAAAGGTTTGATGAATTGGGTAGATCTCTTTCATTAGGTGTATGAGGCAGAAAGAGGAAAAGAGAACTCATGATGTACAGGAGCTTCTTCTTAAAGGGACTAGTGGACTAGTGGGTAGGGAATCTAACTCCACAATCTGTCATTTCAAATTACCTGCCTGTTCTTTGAGCTCAAAAAAGTGGAAAGGAGGAGGCCTTTAAACTTTGGGATATAGAAACCTCAATGTGGAATTAAGCTTGAGATAGATGGTTGAGAACTAAAATGTTCTGCATAAGACATTAACAGAATTGACATGTGGTAGGTTGCAGCTAGGAACCAGAGGAAAGGAACCAGAGAGGCGGAAGAGTTGTTATGGGGCTGATGAGCGCGGAACAAACCAGTGAGAAGTTATTCATGGCAGGAAATGGCTAGTACTTTTTCAAACAGTGAGTCTAAGGTTCCGTTTTAAGTTTTTGTATTGCTTCTATTATAATCTTAAAGAAAATCCATTGCCTTCAAAGTGCTTAAATTTACAGTTGGGAAAGGAGCCTCTGTGTGTGTGTGTGTGTGTGTGTGTGTGTGTGTGTGTGTGTGTGTGTGTGTGTGCGTGCCCATGCCTGTTGTGGGGTAGCAGGTAAGGGTGGAAAACAAAACAAAAAAAAAGGGTGGGTTTTTATCCCCCAAATTACTCTTTCTTATTAGGGAAAAGGAATAAAGAATGAAAGTTTTCCTTTGGTTCATATCTAAGAACTGGATAAAGCTCTGGAGATTTCCTAAGGAATAATTTCTTACGTAATTTTTCAAAAAAAGTCAGCTTTTCATTTTAACTGGTCTGCTGATTTTTGGGGGAACAACAGTACAATTTGCAATTTGATGCCTACATATTTATAGGGGAGTCCGGTCCTGTCTATCTCAATGTTGAACCCATATTCACACTGTGCTCCACGAAAGCTTGCTCTCCACTCAGGGCCACCACCCCACTGACCAGTCACAGATGACAAAGGTTCCGCTGGTATCAGAAACTCTTATCTCCAGAGAATGACCTACTGGAGATTATGGATGTGGACCTAATTAGAATTAACAAAAGCAAGCTAGTTGTCATTGAAATAAGAAGTGGTGCCAGATAACACAAAATTATTTACAGGTTTCAAAAGTCAGAGTGCTTCAAAAATGCCTCACTCTTACAGCTGCATGTTTCATTATAGATCATGGTGGGATTTTTTAAAATTCATGTTTTCTTATCTAATCTCTTTCCAAAGAAAACTAAGTCATTTCAGGCAAAGAAAATTATGTTTTATTTTAAATATTATATAATGATGACAATTATATGGGTGTGTTTCTATCTTCACTCTCTGTTTTATTTAGAATTAGGTTTACATTAGGAATTACAAAAAACTCAACTAGCAGTGGCTTACATAAACAGGAATTTAATTGTGTTATAAACACACACACACACACACACACACAAAGAAATCTGGGGGTAAGTAATTTAGGGATGCCATTATGGACTCAAGCTGATTCTTTCTATTCCTATCTTCAAAATGTAAGATTTGGACCTTTTGTTTGCCACCTCATGGTCACAGCTAGCTGCTGAACCCCCAGACTCCTGTGCATTATTGGGGCATTTGAAAATGGATAAAGAGTAAAGGACCAAAGAGGAATACCAGTTAAATTTCTATCCTAAAAGACTTTCCCTAAAGCTCCATTCAACAATGTCTGCTTATATCTCATTATTAGGTCTTACATGCCAACCTCTATCACATGCATATTGCTGTCCCAGATGAAACTGGGCTTCTCTTACCAAGGAATAAGGAGACTGCCTTGGTCACCAGGAGCATTTGCTGCTCTTCCATGCTTCCTCCTCAAACATGAAGTATTTGTAGACCTGTAGGATATTAATAGTTATAAAAACCTTAGAGATAACACAAACCAACATTGCCTTCTCATTTTACAGATGAGGGTACTGAAGACCAGAAATATTAGTTGAATTTTCCACTTAAAGAAGAGAGGAATGGAAAGCTCAATTCTTACATTACTCATGATGGGTATTAAATTTAGTGCTTTATTGTGTATGCTAGAGTGTAAATTACTCGAATTACTTAAATGTATATTGCATTTATTTCTGGAATGTATTATATTTTGCATTTTGAAATTTTGTATCTTGTATTTCTTGCTTGAATTTATTGTATATTGTATTTGTGCATTCACTTATGCTTGTTGTTTTGTATTTCTTTATTATATATGTATTGTATTATTTATTAAAATTGTATTTACTACTTAAGTTGGTCACATTTGGGCGAATTGTATTTTGCATTTATTGTATATTTTACTTTTTACTCAAATTTACTGTATAATGTTTTATTTTATGTGTTAGAGTATAAAGAACTGCCAAATTTATCTTTGTTTCTCTCTCAGTAACTACCAAAAAAAATCCACTGTAGAGACCTCTTTAAATATTATTTGAATTCATTATGTCATGAATATCATCAATGAAGAGGGAGAAGAAACCTTATAGATAAAAGGAATCAATTTGAAAAATAGAAAAAGCACTGTAATGCCAAAAACAGTTATCAATCAGAAAACACACTTTGAGGTAGAGGAGTGTATCAATTTCACTTATACCACAAAGTGCTTCATAAAAACCCTGATGAATGGAGGGCAGAATGAAGAGGAGTGATGTGACATGTGAATTCTTCTGTGACATCTTTGCTGCTTGAGACTGCTGGTTGGGTGCCATTGTGGTAGATGTGTATGTTGAACGAACTTCTTCCAGGGTTTATATATTGTTTACTCTCCAAATTTCTTAATTCTATTAGTGGACCATTGCTATAGAGTGCCCCAGTTTCCTTTCTTTTCTCTATAACTTTCAGCAGTAAGGAGAATGACTAGAAATTCCCCACACAGCAAGAGCTGTTCTAGCTTTCCTTTCAGAAAATGAGTTTAGTTTGTAGAAGTCTCATTAGGCTGAGTTTGTCCTAGTCTTCACTTTTTGTGTCTGTTTTCCTAGGGGTACTTTCTGACATGCATCATAGGAATTAAGGTTCATAGCTTAGATCCCCCAAGAAGACCTCTTTCTTTGACTTTCCAATTTCCCTACAACCATTTTGCACAGGCTCAGGGGTCACATATTCTAAATATTTCTTAGAACACAGTTTTTGAATACATACTTTAGATATTTTAGCATTGATTTCATGCTACCTGTACTTAAAGCTTCTTATCTGGCAACGGCTGTGCTTTTGAATCACTTAATTATGTCGCATTGAAAGGCACCTTTCAGTAAAATAATGAAATTTCCTTCTTCCTTTAGGGGAAGAGAATGTGTCTGTCACTTAACACATTACCAAGTATTTTACTATCCCAACATTATAGAAATAAGAGTTTCGTAAACTACTACCTTGAAAATTGCCAAAAGTTGAGTCACCTAAAGAGAACCTGGGGAAGTTGACAGTTACCACCCTGGGTCAAGCTGGGCTTAATTAACTTGGTTTAAGTGATGCCAATTGCCTCCAATTCTTGAGGGAGCTGTGTTGGAAGTAACCACTAGTGGAAAAAAGAGCCCGAAAGGGAAGGTAGCCTTCAAAATACGAAAAGACTTGGTGAGTGGACAGACTTTGAGAAGTGTGCCATCTGCTATCAAGGGTAAATGTCAGTAGATAGAATAGTTTAACTTTCCTAAAAGATATCGGTCAACACCTGCCCTGGTACTTGTCTCAGAAAATAAGTATGACAAGGTACTCCAGGGGTCCAGTAATAGATCTTCAAGGGAGAGAAAAGGGGTAATTCTTGGTATTCACAATTCAGAGAGAGAATCTTTGGGGGTAAAAGTAAGAATGGGATTTGCAGAGAGCCAAGTGGATTGGAGTCAGAAATGATGGTCTTGGTGGTTAAATTAGGAAACAGAATTAAGGAGGCATTGAGGCCCCAAGTGGACCCTGAAAAATGACTTTCCTCAGTTTATAGACCAATTATATTTCACAACTGGGTCTCTTATTGTATCCCTGTGCTTTATTCTCTCCCTCTTCTTCTGCTACACACTTCATTTATTATTAAAGTTTCCTTTAGAATCTTAACTCAGAAGGAATCAAGATGTATATACATTCAGGATGATACATAGAGAGGGTTGCATGGGCTTGTGTTTATGGATTTATGTTTGGAAATGGAGGTGGAGAAATGTCAGTGGACTAGGAAGAAAAGTAATGCAGGAGCATAAAGCAACTGGAAATACAGGAAAAAGAGAGAATTATATGTTTCAAAAAATTACATTCCATTGTTAGACAACTCTGATGGTGAGAAAGATTCTTAGGGTGTTTCCACTCATTAAGTTTTGCCTCCAGGAGCAATAAAAATCAATCAGATTTATCTCCAGCAGAACAACTTCTCCAAATCAAAGCTAAGATTATATTTGTCAGAATTCTAAGGGAACAAATAATGTGTTCCCAATACAAATAAATGTATAGCAAAAATTATTGATGATAGTAAGTATACATTTAATAGTTTTGTTAATCAAATCACATGCTGTAAACACTTCCAAGTAATGCCTTTTAAGTAAATTTAGCATTAAGTAATTAGTTTAACAGTACATTCATTAACAGTTGTTAGTCCTGCTGAATGTCTTTTTTTCTGGTTTTGAAACTCAAAAGGATGAAGCAGCTTTAAATGGAAGCTTCTGCAATTCTAAGTGCTAGGATCTCTTGGACCTGTATTTAGCTTCAACAATTTTGCCTCATTTCAGGCATCCTCTTCCGAGAAGAATTCTTCTACCGCAGGGTGGAGTGGAGGTTGGAAGTTAAACTCAACCAATACAAGGAACAAACCAACAAACCACAATAAAAATAAAAAGAAAATATTTGCCTCTGGGCAAAGGACACACACACAGCATGCATGCATGCACACACCCATAATACTTCATTGCTCTCACTTCACTCCCTAGTAGCAAGAAGACCTTATATATGTACTTTTGTAGGCTCTGCTCCTTGGGCCAAAGACAAAAATCTCTGAGCTTTCACCTTACTTTCTTTCATGTCTGTCAACTGAATGAGGAGAAAAGTTGAGTTACTTTAAAAATAATTCTTGCTAAATTGATTATTAAAACTCGATTCTTCCAGATCTAGCTATGATGCAGGTTATTTAATTTTAAATATTGCATCCTGGAACAATGTGATATTATATAATTTCTAGTTAGCTAGCACCTTGACTCTTAAAATTGTCAAGTGTCCTAATGGAGAATTTACACCCCATAAGTGGATCGCAAACATTACACCAGAAAAGTCATCTTCCCAAGTTGGCTACCAAAAGCATTTCAGCTATCCATATGTGGATCAACACCAGACAGTCGGTTTGTTAGCATAATGAATGTCAGATATATTTCTTTAATTTGTGACATTTGTGGCTAGTTAACGTGACGGATACTAGAAACAGGCTCACATTGATAACATTAAAATTATTCAAGACATATAGATTGGCTAAAATATTTTTAAAGACACTTCCCACTTTTGCATAAAGAAATTCTAACAAATAATAAATTCTATAACCTGTTCTTTAAGAATGAAGCTTAATTCCTAAGTAATACTTAGGAACTAAGTTAATACTTAGGATTAATACTTAATTCCTAAGTAATACTTGCTTGAAGCTTAATTCCTAAGTAATACTATGTCTAGCCATTAAGTAGGAAGATTTCAAGTAGGTTAACACTAATGTCAGAGTACCCGGACCCTACCTTATGAAAATTGTGTCCACCTCACAAAAACCTTTCATGGAAGGTGATGATTTGACACCAAAAAGGAGAGCTAGGACTTCACTGAGCTCACAGAAGAAGATGGCATTGACTATTTTGTTCTTCCTTAATAACGAAGCTAGTCAGTCAACATGTATGGCAGAATAGGGCATGGGACGTTTTGTACACAGGCGGTGAAAGAATAGCTAATATATGTGCACTCCAAACCTTTTCAGCATTTAATGTCATCCACCAAACAGAAGCTTAGAGTTGTGTGTGATCAGAATGGTTTGGGTCAATGTGCCATCCACCCCAAAGAATTTTTTTTCAACCCTCTATTCACTATAGCACCTTATTTTAAACATCTTCAGCAGATTGAGACAGCACAAACAGCTTGTCGTCATCAATCTGAAACTCCCTGAAAACTCAGGTTGTCATGAACAACCAAAGGAAGAAGGGTTGAGAGGCTAAAGAGAAAGTACACTGGGTCAGATGGGGCTGTTCTCTGCCTGGCTGATGTGATGATCTTTCCCAAAGGGCAAGTGGGGACAGGAGACCAGAGTTCCTACTTATCTCCAGGGAGGCCTGCACTATGTCATAAAAGTTTGAAATGAGGGATTTTTATGTCCCTTTGGATTAGCTGCAAGGGTCAACAGCAACAGTAAAGCCTGCATCATTTCCCTGCCCCTTTCCCTAGGCAAGGCAATGTGTGTGGTCGTCTGGGCAGAGCAGAGATGGTAGAATAAGTTGTTCTAGCTGGAGATGTTCTGGGACAAATCAGTGACTATGGGTGACTATGTTTTTTGTTACCCCTTGTGGCAGGCTGCTTTGTTAGAACTTTGATACAATCATATTACTGATATAAACTGAGTAAATACAAATGATTTTGTCCTAATTTGAGTCTGCTTTATGTTCAATTATTGGTGATGTCATCTGACAAGTCATTTCCCATTTGCCTTTTGGGCTTTTGTCTCAGAAAGAAGGATTAGTAACTCAGAGTGATGAGATGAGCAGCTGTTGCTTTAGGAGTACCCAGGTGAAAGATGATGGTAACAGGTCTTCGCGTGTCCTGGTTTCACCTCTCATCCTCCATCAGCTGGCGTTTTCTTGGCAGCTACAGCTGGAGCCACTGGATGGAAGTAGGAAGACAGAACCAACACCATCAGGAAGCAGATACATTACCCTGGGAACGGGAAGTGTTAGTCATTTAATCGTCTGCACCAGGGGACCTGCAAGAGAGAGAGAGGCACTAAGTTTTCTAGACAAACCGCATGTTGCCTGGGAAACTGGAAATTAAGACACTTTAAGAATTTTATCTTTACAATTATCTATACTTTATAGTTTCCAGCTCAATTTATGTGGGTAATACAAGTTTCTTTGAAGATAAAATCAGGGTTTGGTATATACAGTTATCGGTGACTGTTAGAACATGTTCAGGCAAGGCTTGGGTATGTAAGTTCTTGAAACTACCACATTCTCTTTACTTGCTAGTTTAGTCATGAGTGGTTCTATTGATTGCATCTGTGACTTTTTCTGGAGTTACACTAGATTTGAAGACAGATAGGTGCAGCTTGGTTATAATTATTTCTCTAATGGCAGTGTTGCGGAATCACTGTTCTTATTTTTCATTTGTAAGATAGCATATGGGATTGTGATCTATTTTCTGATGTCTCCTTCTACTTAACCCTGCTGCCCCAAGTAGGTGTTTTCTAGCAGGTTTTCACTGCATGTGTAAACATGTGTATGTGTGTGTGCATGTGTGTGTGAAATGTTCTTTCAGCATTTCAACTCCATAGTGCTTTTGCTGTGAAAAAAATGTCAAGATTTGAGGTTATTATCACCTGGCTGGGCCTAAAGGAAGAAAGTCATTTTCCAAGTGCTGACAACTACAGACAAAGAAAGGAGCCAAATAACCGAGAGTGGAAGGGAACAGTTTGATTTTTACCTTCTAGCCCCTTGGTGTGGAATTAGAATGTAATTGACCACTGACATATTGAGATGGGCAAGGGAATACAAACAAGGGTAAAGTGAATTTTGTCTCCAGATCATCAGCTAAGGTGCATTCTATACATTTCTGGGTCGTGAATGAGTCAAACATTCCACATATATTTATTTTGTGTCAACAGATATTTATTAGGGCCTGGGGTTACTGTAGTAAAAGGATCCAGGGCTAGACCTCATGAAGTATGCTGGAGGGAGAGAAAAACAGGGAAACAGGTGAACATAAAATACAATTTCAGGTAAAGTGAGAGATGTGAGAAAAAGTGATTAAGTAGAAACTTGAATTAAGTTCGAGAGGTAACCTGAGGAAGACCTGGGGTGGGAGGAGAGTGTGGAGGAAATAAAATACGGCAGTGTCTGGGGCTGGGTCATGGTGGGGGGCTTCAATCTCTGCTGGCTGGGAAGCCTTGTGAATTTCCAACATGGAACTGAGGCTATCTGATTTGTGAGTTTAAAAGCTCACTCTAGTGCATCAACTCTTTTGTACTTTGCTGGCTATGTATCAGTGCTAGTAGAAAATCATTGTATTCTCAAAACAATTATTGAGTGGCCTCATGATACCTTTCATAAAGCTCTAATAACCCCAGGATCCCAGAACTAGAAGTTTGTAATACTTTTTGATTGGGTCCTGAAAAAGAAGTAATTGGGGCATTCTGTGAAGTTGTATATTAATTCATTAGTTTATAATTCAAAGGGGGAAAAGGTATAATTTAAAGAAAATGCCAGGAAAATAATCATTTTTAATTATTTGCTTACTATGTACCTGCTTTCTGTGGTCAGGCCTTGCATTAGTGTCAGAAATTTGTTGGTTATTCAGCTGTTTATCAACTGATTAGTTGACTCCAATGCAGTCTAATGTGGTGAGTCAGAGGAGGGTCCCCAGAGGACAGCTGACTGCATTTGAAATTCATCTTCGCCAGTCCTCAGAGCCAATTAACTACTCTAGGTTTGTGAATAATTGCAAAGTAGGGCATAATACGAGTGTCACCCTTATGGAGTTTTGTGAGGATAAAATGAGATATTATTATACATAGGAACTGCTTCTGACACCACTTAAATACTCAGTGAAAGTTAGATAGCTACTATTACCATTTTTGGTAAGGAAATTGCCACCATAGAAGATTTTTAAATTTCACACATGATAAATCAAACAATAAGTTAATTTTACACAATTTGGAAGCCTGAATGGACAGAATTATGAGTCTGGAATATGGTATTTTGGGAGGTAATAGTCAACATTAGGGTGATATTATGTTAGAGCTAGACAATAGGCTTGATGGGGCTGGCATTGTTAAGGGAGAAAAGGCCCAAACCTAGGGCAGATTTATGGTTTGAGGTTGCCAACAAGGATGTATAGCAGCAGATGAGGGTTAGAGGTGTGAGGCATGCAGAAATGAGCTGAATTGAGAAAAGCTGCTCATGAAATGAATGGGTTGAGATGGGTTGGGAGAAAGCTATGGCTGCCAGTAGGTATGTTTCTGTTTTGGACTTTGATTTTTAAATGCTATCACCTCAAACCATCTTTAGCATTATTTTCAGCTGAATTCTCTGAAGGACATTTTTAAATATGAAATTCTACATGTGAGCTTTAAAAATATGGCCAGATAATGTGGCTCATGCCTATAATCCCAGCACTTTGGGAGGCTGAGACAGGAGGATCACTTGAGCCTATGAGTTTGAGACCAGACTGGGCAACATAGTGGGATCCTGTCTTTACAAAACATTTTAAAAAACTGAAAACCGTAGTCAGGTGTGGTGGTACACACCTGTAGTCCTAGCTACTTGGTAGACTGAGGTGGGAGGATCACTTGAGCCCAGAAGTTCGAGGCTATAGTGAGCCATCATGGCACCACTGCACTCCAACCTGGGTGACAGAGTGAGACCTTGCTATCTATCTATGTATCTCCCTGGAAAAATAGAATTGCCCTACATTATTTTGTTTTATGGTAAAATTTGCTGAATTTGTTTCATGAACACCTACATAAGTTGGCCTTCCATACCTGTGGGGTCAAAATCTACGTGTTCAGTCAAGTGTGGATTCAACCAACTGAGGATTGAAAATATTAGAAATAAAAATTGTATTTGTATTAAACATGTACAGACTATTTGTTGTCACAATGTCCTAAACAATACCATATAACAACTATTGACATAGCATTTATATTGTTTTAGATATTATAAGTAATGTAGAGATGATTTAAAGTGGGAGGATATACATAGGTTATATGCAAATAATACACCATTTTATATCAGGGACTTGAGCTTTCTCAGATTTTGGTATTTGTTGGATGGGGTGGGAGTGAGGGTGTCCTAAAACCAATTCATTGTGGAAACCGAAGGACAACTGTATGTGTATTTCAATGTAGTGCTTGCCTTTGAAGATGACTGTGATTTAAATAGCTGCTTTAAGATAGATTTTAGTTTACATTCACCGTTGGTCTCAGCCAGTAGCACAATACTATCGTTTTGTCCGGAGGCTGTCATTTCTATTCTTTATCCAAGTTATTTAACATTTGAAATCCAATTTATGAATAAAAACAATAACCCTGAATGCATCCCTCATGGAAAGTAATAAAACTGTTTTTGTGGGTTCCTGCTCGATTTCCCCAGCTTATGCTGTCTCTCTGAAATCATGGTGAGATGAGAAAATCAAATCTGTTTACCATTTGCCAGTCTCTTAATCTTTTTATCATGGGTCAGGGGAAAAGCTCCATTTGGGGACAGAATTCAAAATCCCATTTTATTTTCTTATATTTCTCTTTCCTTTTACTCTTCTTTTTAGTAATCTTTTCTTTTTGTCCTTCCTTCCTTCCTTCCTTCCTTCCTTCCTTCCTTCCTTCCTTTCTTCCTTCGTTCCTTTTTTTTGTGACTGCAGGAGGGGAACTCATTGTACAGAGGGAGTTATGTTGTGGTGTAATGATTTGAGCTCAAGTCACTTTGTGACCTTCTAAATCACATGGGCCCTTCTTAGACTCCTGCATTGCTTCTTATTTTTGAGGAGCAAATGATCCTAATTGAGAGAGTTTCAGTGGCAAATAATATTTTACACAGAAACTGAACTGAATACTGAAAGAAAAATGTTACAGGAGGACAGGGAAACAGTATAGTCCAAAATGCACTCAGCTTCCTGTCTATGCTTTAATTGCTTTTTACAAAAACTATGCAGTTAAAAATTCTACTCTGCATCAAGTGGAGGAAGGTGATGGTGGGTAGGAAAAATATCAGAAAAGTAAAGCAGGGAATTTGGGAAAATTTTCCATTGAATAACTGTAAGATTAAGAGTTAATCATTGTGTAGTCTATAATGGACAAATGATGATTCTGTATCATTTTTGAGACTTAGCAAAAGATCCCTTAAGCCTAATTTATAACAATAAATTAATCTGCTGGTCAGTGTTTATCCATTACTCACTCTGCACTTAGTACTGTAACAAAGACTGTCAGGAATATAGACATAATCATCATAATCTCTGACCTGATTCTAAGACAGGAGACTAAAAACATTAATAAAGTTAGAAAAATCAAAATAATTCTGAAAATACCCATGAGACTATTGCAGTAGGACCAGAAAGCAAATCAAACGTAGGTAGACATATATAAAAACTCACATCCTGTGACTTAGTGAGTATTTAAGAAAGACAGATTTTGACATATTAGGCTTTCAATAAATATATGTTTTGCAAATGAAGAAATTAGAGAAGGAGAAAGAGTTTGGCATTTCCTTTTGAACTTTCTTTTGTCAGCTGTAGTCTTAGGCTGGTTAGGATGATACAGTTATCATTAAGGAATATGCATTATATTTCAGATTTAAGTGATAGGGCAGGTAAAATATAATTTGTGTGATGAATATTTTAGAAGCTCTTAATTGCATCCAAAGCACCTATTATGGGGCCAGGATATCAGATAAATTGCTCACCACCTCCACATTTTCTTTGATATGAAGATCTGTGGGTGGAGAAGGGAAGGAGAGAGGGCCACCATCAACCTTGGGTGAGCCCATAAATGGCAAATCTTTCAGATTGCATTGTTGGCACTTCCCTCTGACGTCTATAACTTAACTTCAATAAAGGAAAATAAATGTAAGCACACCCCTGGGCAAATGAATATATTGCCAGAGATAGTATAGGGTGGGGAAGATAAAATGGAATTTGGAATTCTGACAGTCCTAGGTTCGAATCTGGCCTCATTGCTGATGAGCTCTATGAGACCAAGTAAGTTATGGTTGTTGATAAGTTGGCTTCCCTCATTATATTGCAAGTCCCTGGAAGGTGAAGATGTTGCCTTGTAAAAAATTATTATCCTTTATGATTACAGAGGTAATCAATATTCATGTAGAAAAATGGAAGAACAAGAGAGAAAATAAAAGTGATCCATAGCTCATAACATTTTGTGACACAGCTTTCCAGATTCTTCTCCCTGCGGGTATATATTTCATCAAAATTGTTATTATTTAGTGACCATGACTTGCTTGTTCTTTTTATCCTTAGTGCCTGGTACATACAGATATTTAATAAATGTATGTTAAATGAATAAGTAACTTTGAACTTCCTGGTTCTCAAATAGTTTCCAGAAAAATATGAGAATAATAGCAACAACTATAGTGCCCACAGTTCTGAGGCTTGAATGAGATTAATATGTATAGTGCTGATTTATCACCTGGTGCATGACAAGCATTGTGTAATTGGAAGTTATTGTTGCCATTATTTTATTTCTCATTGAAAAAAAGAGATGTTATTAATAGTTTATTCAGAGGAAGTAAAATTATTCATGCTGGCCTTTACTTACAATTTAGAAAGGCATATAAGTCCAGTATGAGGCATTTATAACCACCAGAGCATGAAGACATACTGTGAATCTTGGTGTAGCAATGGCATTATATTGGCAAAACCAGTTATTGAAGTCAGGTATAGGGGAAAAAGTTGGTTGCAGGGTATTCCACTCTGAGCATGGTGACTTTTATCTTATTTCTTTAATACAATATGACTTGGCCTTGATAATAGCAGATTTAGACACCATGATATTAAGTATCTCAAGCCTTCTTTCTTTCTTCTAGGTCTTTTTCCACAGACCTATTATGGACCTGAATTATGTAGGTGGAGGTAAGGCATTGAAAATGCTTGGAATGGAGCTACCAGCAAAGATTCTCCAGGGTTCTTGAACATCCCTCTTTTTTTTTTTTTTTTTGAGACGGAGTCTCACTCTGTCACCCAGGCTGGAGTGCAGTGGCCGGATCTCAGCTCACTGCAAGCTCCGCCCCCCGGGTTCACGCCATTCTCCTGCCTCAACCTCCCAAGTAGCTGGGACTACAGGCTCCCGCCACCTCGCCTGGCTAGTTTTTTGTATGTTTTTTAGTAGAGACGGGGTTTCACTGTATTAGCCAGGATGGTCTCGATCTCCTGACCTCATGATCCACCCGTCTCGGCCTCCCAAAGTGCTGGGATTACAGGCTTGAGCCACTGCGCCCGGCTGAACATCCCTCTTTAGGAGTGCTCCCAGGATTGCCTGCAGAATGTTGTAGAGGAAGAAGGACCTCAGAAATCACCCTATCAAGTAATTTTGTTTTACACACAGGGAACTAATGTCAAAAAGAGATTACATGAACTTCTCAGGGTCACACAGAGAATTGGTGGCAAAACAGGCTTAGAAATAAAGCTGAATCCATCTTCACATAGTTAAGAATTTCCAGACAGAAATATAGTTACAATTAAGGATGAGGCAGTCTGTTCCAAGATGGCTGAATAAGAACAGCTCCAGTCTGCAGCTCCCAGCATGATCGACGCCGAAAATGGGTAATTTCTGCATTTCCAACTGAGGTACCTGGTTCATTTCACTGGGACTGGTTGGACAGTGGGTGCAGCCCATGGAGGGCGAGCTGAAGCAGGGCAGGGCATTGCCTCACCCGGGAAGCTCAAGGGGTTAGTGGATTTCCCTTTCCTAGCCAAGGGAAGCTGTGACAGACTGTAGCTGGAAAAACAGGACATTCCTGCCTAAATACTGCACTTTTCCAATGGTTTTAGCAAATGGCACACCAGGACATTATAGCCCGCACCTGTCTCAACAGGTCCCAAGCTCACAGATCCTTGCTCACTGCTAGCGTAGCAGTCTGAGACCGAACTGCAAGGCAGCAGACTGACAGGGGGAGGGGCATCTGCCATTGCTGAGGCTTGAGTAGGTAAACAAAACAGCCTGGGAAACTCGAACTGGGCAGAGTCCACCGCAGCTCCGCAAGACCTGCCACTTCTGTTGACTCCACCTCTGGAGGCAGGGCATAGCTGAACAAAAGGCAGCTGAAACTTCTGCAGACTTAAACATCCCTGTCTGACAGCTCTGAAGAGAGCAGTGGTTCTCCAGGATGGCATTTGAGCTCTAAGAAAGGACAGACTGCCTCCTCAAGTGGATCCCTGACCCCTGTGTAGCCTAACTGGGAGACACCTCCTGGTAGGGGCTGATGAACACCTCATACAGGTGGGTGCCCCTCTGGGATAAAGCTTCCAGAGGAAGGATCAGGCAACAATATTTGCTGTTCTGCAATATTTGCTGTTCTGCAGCCTCCGCTGGTGATACCCAGGCAAACAGGGTCTGGAGTGGACCTCCAGCAAACTCCAACAGACCTGCAGCCGAGGAACCTGACTGTTAGAAGGAAAACTAACAAACAGAAAGGAATAGCATCAACATCAACAAAAAGGACATCCACACCAAAGCCCCATCTGTAGGTCACCAACATCAAAGACCTAAGGTAGATAAAACCACAAAGATGGGAAGAAACCAGAGCAGAAAAGTTGAGAATTTCAAAAAAAACAGAGCATCTCTTCTCCTCCAAAGGATTGCTGCTCCTTGCCAGCAAGGGAACAAAACTGGATGGATAATGACTTTGACGAGAAGTAGGCTTCAGAAGGTTGGTAATAACAAATTTCTCTGAGCTAAAGGATGATGCTCAAACCCATTGCAAGGAAGCTAAAAACTTGGAAAAAAGATCAGACAAATGGCTAACTAGAATAAACAGTGTAGAGAAGACCTTAAATGACCTGATGGAGCTGAAAACCATGGCATGAGAACTATGTGACACATGCATAAGCTTCAGTAGCCGATTAGATCAAGTGGAAGAAAGGGTATCAGCGATTGAATATCAAATTAATGAAATAAAGTGAGAAGACAAGATTAGAGAAAAAAGAGTAAAAAGAAAGAAACAAAGCCTCCAAGCAATATGGGACTATGTGAAAGGACCAAATCTACGTTTGATTGGGGTACCTGAAAGTGACGGGGACAATGAAACTAAGTTGGAAAACATTCTTCAAGGTATTATCCAGGAGAACTTCCCCAACCTAGCCAGACAGGCCAACATTCAAATTCAGGAAATACAGAGAACACCACAAAGATACTCATCAAGAAGGGCAACCCAAAGACACGTAACTGTCAGATTCACCAAGGTTGAAATGAAGGAAAAAATGTTAAGGGCAGCCAGAAAGAAAGGTCAAGTTACCCACAAATGGAAGCCCATCAGACTAACAGCAGATCTCTCAGCAGAAACTCTACAAGCCGGAAGAGAGTGGGGGCCAATATTCAACATTCTTAAAGAAAAGAATTTTCAACACAGAATTTCATATCCAACTAATCTAAGCTTCATAACTGAAGGAGAAACAAAATCCTTTATAGACAGGCAAATTCTGAGAGATTGTGTCACCACCAGGCCTGCCTTACAAGAGTTCCTAAAGGAAGTACTAAGCATGGAAAGGAACAACCGGTACCATCCACTGCAAAAACATTCCAAATTGTAAAGACCATTGATGCTAGGAAGAAACTGCATCAACTAACGGGCAAAATAATTGGGTAACATCATAATGTCAGGATCAAATTCACACATAACAGTATTAACCTTAAATGTAAATGGGCTAAATGCCCCAGTTAAAAGACACAGACTGGCAAATTGCATAAAGAGTCAAGACCCACTGGCGTGCTCTATGCAGGAGACCCATCTCACATGCAGAGACACACATAGGCTCAAAATAAAGGGATGGAGGAAGATCTACCAAGCAAATGGAAAACAAAAAAAGTCAGGGGTTGCAATCCTAGTCTCCAATAAAACAGACTTTAAACCAGCAAAGATCAAAAGAGACAAGGCCATTACGTAATGGTAAAGGGATCAATTTAACAAGAAGAGCTAACTGTCCTAAATATATATGCACCCAATACAGGAGAACCCAGATTGATAAAGCAAATCCCTAGAGACCTACAAAGAGACTTAGACTCCCACACAATAATAATGGGAGACTTGAATACCCCACCATCAGTGTTGGACAGATCAATGAGACAGAAGCTTAACAAGGATATCAAGGACTTGAACTCAGCTCTGCACCAAATGGACCTAATAGACATCTAAACAACTCTGCACCCCAAATCAACAGAATGTACATTCTCAGCACCACATCACACTTATTCCAAAATTGACCTCATAGTTGGAAGTAAAGCACTCCTCAGAAATGTAAAACAACAACAAAAATCACAACAAACTGTCTCTCAGACCACAGTGCAATCAAATTAGAACTCAGGATTAAGAAACTCACTCAAAAGCACACAACTACATGAAACTGAACAACCTGCTCCTGAATGACTACTGGGTAAATACCGAAATGAAGGTAGAAATAAAGATGTTCTTTGAAATAAATGAGAAGAAAGACAGAACGTACCAGAATCTCTGGGACACATTAAAAGCAGTGTGTAGAGGGAAATTTATAGCAAGATGCTCACAAGAGAAATGTCCATAAGAGAAAGCAGGAAAGATCTAAAATTGATACCCTAATATCACAATTAAAAGAACTAGAGAAGAAAGAGCAAATAAATTCAAAAGCTAGCAGAAGACAAGAAATAACTAAGATCAGAGCAGAACTGAAGGAGTCAGAGACACAAAAACCCTTCAAAAGAACAATTAATCCAGGACCTGTTTTTTTGAAATGATCAATAAAACTGATAGACTGCTAGCAAGACTAATAAAGAAGAAAAGAGAGAGAAATCAAACAGATACAATAAAAAATGATAAAAGGGATACATCACTGATCCCACAGAAATAGAAACTGGCATCAGAGAATACTATAAACACCTCTAAGCAAGTAAACTAGAAAATCTAGAAGAAATGGATACATTCCTGGACACATACACCCTCCCAAGACTAAACCAGGAAGAAGTTGAATCTCGGAATAGACCAATATCAGGATTTGAAATTGAGGCAATAATCAATAGCCTACCAACCAAAAAAAGTTCAGGACAAGATGGGTTCATAGCCGAATTCTACCAGAGGTACAAAGTGGAGCTGGTACCATTCCTTCTGAAACTATTCCAATCAATAGAAAACAAGAGAATCCTCCCTGACTCATTTTATGAGGCCAGCGTCACCCTGATACCAAAGCCTGGCAGAGACAAAACAACAACAACAACAACAACAAAAAAAAACAGAGAGAATTTGAGACCAATATCCCTGATGAATATTGATGAGAAATCCTCAACAAAATATTGACAAACCGAATACAGCAGCATATGAAAAAATTTATCCACCACAATCAAGTCGGCTTCATCTCTGGGATGCAAGGCTGGTTCAACATAAGAAATTCAATAAATGTAATCCATTGCATAAACAGGACCAACGACAAAAACCACATGATTATCTCAACAGATACAGAAAAGGCCTTCAACAAAATTCAACAGCCCTTTATGCTAAAAACTCTCAATAAACTAGGTAATGATGGAACGCATCTCAAAATAGTAAGAGCTATTTATGACAAACCCACAGCCAATATCATACTGAATGGGCAAAAACTGGAAGCATTCCCTTTGAAAACTGATGCGAGATGGGGATGCCCTTTCTCATCACTCCTATTCAACATAGTGTTGAAAGTTCTGGTCGAGGCAATCAGGCAAGAGAAAGAAATAAAGGGTATTCAAATAGGAAAACAAGAAGTCAAATTGTCCCTGTTTGCAGATGACATGATTGCGTATTAGAAAACCCCATCATCTCAGCCCAAAATCTCCTTGAGTTTATAAGCAACTTCAGCAAAGTCTCAGGATACAAAATCAATGTGCAAAAAACACAAGCATTCCTATACAACAATAACAGACAAACAGAGAGCCAAATCACGAGTGAAGTCCTATTCACAATTGCTACAATGAGAATAAAATACTTAGCAATCCAACTTACAAGGGATGTGAAGGACCTCTTCAAGGGGGACTATAAACCACTGCTCGGCGAAATAAAGGAGGACACAAACAAATGGAAGAACATTCCATGCTCATGGATAGGAAGAATTAATGTCGTGAAAATGGCCACACTGCCCAAAGTAATTTATAGATTCAATACCATCCCCATCAAGCTACCAATGACTTTCTTCACAGAATTTGAAAAAGTTAAAGTCCATATGGAACCAAAAAAGAGCCCACGTTGCCAAGACAATCCTAAGCAAAAAGAACAAAGCTGGAGGCTTCACTCTACCTGACTTCAAACTATACTACAAGGCTACAGTAGCCAAAGCAGCATGATACTGGTACCAAAACAAATATATAGACAATGGAAGAGAACAGAGGACTCAGAAATAACACCACACATCTACAACCATCTGATCTTTGACAAACCTGACAAAAACAAAGAAATGGGGAAAGGATTTTCTATTTAATAAATAGTGCTGGGAAAACTTGCTAACCATATGTAGAAAGTTGAAACTAGATGCCTTCTTTTTACCTTATACAAAAATTAATTCAAGATGGGTTAAAGACTTAAATATTAGACCTAAAACCATAAAAACCCCAGAAGAAAACCTACGCAATTCCAGTCAGGACATAGGCATGGGCAAGAACTTCATGACTAAAACACCACAAGCAATGGTAACAAAAGCCAAAATGGGGACCTAATTAAACTAAAGAGCTTCTGTGAGAAAAAGAAACTACCATTGGAGTGAAGACAACCTACAGAATGGAAGTAAATTATTGCAATCTACTCATCTGACAAAGGGCTAACATTCAGAATCTACAAATAACTTAAACCAACTTACAAGAAAAAAAAAAAAAAACAACCCCATCAAAAAGTGGACAAAGGATGTGAGTAGATACTTCTCAAAAGAAGACATTTATGCAGCCAACAGACACATGAAAAAATGCTCATTATCACTGGTCATCAGAGAAATGCAGGGCGCGGTGGCTCAAGCCTGTAATCCCAGCACTTTGGGAGGCCGAGACGGGCGGATCACGAGGTCATGAGATCGAGACCATCCTGGCTAACACGGTGAAACCCCGTCTCTACTAAAAAATACAAAAAACTAGCCGGGCGAGGTGGCTGGCGCCT